>NW_017306599.1:750987-794771 GCF_000935625.1 Nanorana parkeri | reverse complement strand
CCGCAGGAAGGAAAAAAAAAATTGGGCCCCCCCCCCCCACAAGCTTTAAGCCATAATGTGTTAGTATGCACAGCATAGTAGTACATTATTGCAGACTTACCTACCAAAGTGAGCCCATCCAATGCTATGATGTCAGCACTCCCCTCTGTCACCTAGTTATTTCATCCTCGCACAGAATCGTGCCGAGACTGTATACTGAGCTGTACATGCACAAAAAAGAAAGTGCTGACAGGCAGGGAGAAACATCTGTGATAGAAGAGTCATAAAGAGAAACTTCTGTAAAAAAAAAGCCTACCCATTTTTTTTCACATACAACGATTTAACTTCCACTTTAAGACCAGTATATGATGGATTCTCATTAGCTGCAGATAGTGAACAGTTTATTAAATGAGGCCGATGGCACCCTGGAACAGTCACACATTTAAAACAACATGTCTACTAATTACGCTAAGTAAAGCGCTGCGCAAACTGTTGGCGCTATATAAATACTGTATAATAATAATAATTGCATATGCAAAGAAGGAGGAAACCTTTGCCACTGGTATGCCATGATGGCTCAATGCAGCAGTCCAAAATACAGAGCATTTTTAGTAAATGCTTATTTGTATACATCCACAGAATTGTGTATCGATGTGTTAGGCCCCATTCACACTGAGCGATTCGCAAATTGCGCGATTTGCATTTTGGGCCCCATTGCCATGCATTGGAGAGCGATATCGCGCGGTAAATACCCGCGGGCGCGATAAATTGCTCAGTGTGAATGGGGCCTTAAGAAGATTTGAGTCCTAGCATTTATTTCCATTATACTTCTTAGATTTTCATTCATCATTTCATTCATAAATTAGATTGTATTTTTTCCCATTCATTATTATTATGGTAGGATTGCCACAATCATGTGACTAGATAATGTCATAGGTCAATGTGACAGGCGAAATGCTGTCACATCGTGCTTGTTAGACTGAATGACATCCCTATAAAAATGTAACACCTCCAGAACTTGCAAGCTGAAAACTGAGTTTTGATTTAGTCTCTTTTGCAGACTTTTCTCACTGTAGTTTATGCCTAGTAAGATTGTCACAGAATTAACAGTTTCACTTTCACAGAAACCACAGTGATTGATTTTATGTTTCAGATATGAGTTTGCAAACAGAAACATGTTTACATTGGCGACGGCCTTCTGATGTACTTAATGTTCTTGTGAATAGCACATCCATATCAAACAGGAACAGTCCACTCAGTCAGAGTGACATGCATCCAGAACGGAAATGAGCACACAAAACTCTGCAGCCTTTGTAGAGTTCTGGAAAGAGGATCATAGCCAGCAACAAACGCCTCTCTATTGCCCTGTGCAGACAAGGAACATTCACAATATTAGCTACTAGGCAGAGGCTGTCTCATCAACCCTAGTTATCTTATAAAGCCTTTTATTTTCCAATGACTCGTATCACTTGTTTACTCTTGTGCATTCTGTATGGCTTTTTGTAGTCCAAAACCTACCTTTTTTTATACTAGATGTATTATTTTTATAGATGTTTTAGAATTAAAATGATCTTAATATCAGCTTAAGGCTAAACCTAAATCAAACATTAAACAGTTGCAGCATTAAAGTGTACCATAACAACAAGTCAAATGAAGAAGCATGTATTTTTCAACTCCCTGCACATGATTAAGGGCTTGTTCACACAATAAACAGTGCATTCCAGAGCAGTCAGCTGCTGGAACGCACTGTATCGCATCCCTGCCGGCTTCCTGCGTTCAGGGGCGGGAGGGGGTGTGGTGGTGCATTGACGTCAATGGCACTGCAGCCACGCCCCCCGCCTGCAGTGCGATCGCCCGCACCAGAACGCATGGCAAAACAAAGCCTGCGTTATTGTCCAGTGGGATCTAAAAAAAATGCTGCAAGCACTATTTTTCCGATCGCATTGGAGCGGAATGCAGGCATTGTTTTGCCACGTGTTATGGTACGAGTGATCGCACTGCGGGCGGGGTGTGTGTCTGTGATGACATTGACTACAATGCACCACCATGACCCCTCCCGCCCCTGAACGCAGGAAGCTGGCCGGGATGCGATAGTGTGTTCCAGCAGCTAACCGCTCTGGAACGCACTGTTTATGGTAGGAACAAGCCACATCGCAATGTCTTTGTTAGAACTTTATTGAAATGTCACAAGTGACGTTTTGTTAAGTTTTATGGCCTCACCACAGTGCGATGCGGTTGTACTGTCTCACTGCGGTGCACTTAAAAAAAGTACTGCATGCCGTACTTTTTTTACACGCACACCATAATGCAGTGGTGCTGTTTCCACCCATGACAAGGCAAATTGCCCTTTCTTGTATTTGAGCAAAAATGTCCAGAACGGGAAAAAACATTCAGCGCAGCCCGAAAGCAGGGGGTGTGAACAAGCCCTGAATATTTAAATTATACAGGTACTTATCACTTCAAATAAATCTCTAGTAGTTATATTTTCCTTTTAAAAAATAATCACACATTCATCAGAAACACTGTGCCTGCAACTGACGCCCAGGACTTACTCGATAGTAATACATATGAAGGATAACTGTAAAAGTATCAGACATGACGTGACAATTTAGTCATTTTGGGATGGTGATCTTGTGTCTTTAACCGATTCAGGACCACCGTATATATATAATATGTAATTGCTGGGCAGTTTTAAGCAGTTTTCTAGCCCAAAATTCAGATTTTATCCTGTGTATGCAAAAATTAAGATTTTTCTCTGGACGGGAAGTGGATAAAATAGCTCAGGCATTCCCAGCTAAAGTTTAATTGTAGAAGTAGTAATTTTCCAGTCACTATTGTTTTTCTTCTGATAAGCAAGTACTCTAAAGTTGGCCATATACCAGTAGAATTTTGTGCAAACAAAATAGTCTTTGGAAGGTTTGTTCAATTTATGAATACTTAATGGGGTGAAATGAGCGATTTGTTTTTTGAGTGTGGTGACGAAAAAAATTGAAGGGGCGAGATGGAAACGTTTTCTCGAGCAAACCAAATTCTAACAGTGAATGTGGTTTTCCTTTGGGAAACTGTTCAATCTAGAATCACATGTTAAATGAAAGGAGATTTCAAACAACATTTGTCAAGTGTATGGCCAGCTGTAATGTCACTGCATGGTCTTCCCAAGGCCAAGCAGGATCTTTTATCCTTGGCTATTCTTTATGTAATCATTGCACAGTCACCAAGCATGTCTATAGAGAATAATGGCTGTCTCCATCCCTAGGCAGTGCATGCACGTATGATGGCCAGTGTTCTCTATAGCTAGGCCATCTGCATGTCTGAGGTTCACAGAGAATGCCAGGGCACTGAAAGGTGCATACCTTTCCCAGACCTGTGTAGATTGGCTAGCGATAACTCACATTAGTTTACATCTGAAGGCTATACTACTACCTAGAATTAATGCTTTATTGACTTAAATTAATAGTCCCTTACCAACAGATTCATAAAGCTTCTTACTCTGGGAGGAATTGCAGCCTCTTGTCTCATGACTATTTGCTGTGAATCTTGGCTCTGTAACTATAGAGAGCAGAACTCAAAACCATAGAACACTTTAGCAGCCACTGACCCAGTATCACTAAAAAGGATATTAGCATACATAAGGATTATAGACAAAAATAAGTACCTTCATAAGATGAATGTGAGCATTTAAATTAGCACCATTCAGGGCTATAACTCAGTTTTAACTTTTAGAGTGTGTCAGTAATTGTGGTCTGAGTAAAAACTGAGTTTAAAGTTTCCCCCTTCCCTGCAACCTTATGTTCTGTGAGAATGAAGAGAGGTGTGAAATCGAGGACTGTATTGCTCCTCATAAATATTAAAGCTGAACTCTTGGCAGATATAAAATATATGCAGCTCTGTAATAAAGCTGGCTAAAATCAAAAGTTGCCCATGCAACTGGGTCCTCCATGCCCTGCAAGGGTTAAATGCTCATTTCTGTGTTAACATAAAAAGCAGTTTTACTTTCCTTATCCCTCAATCCCGTAGACCTCCTCCCAGCTGCAAGACTGGTCCCCCGAGGCTACTTCTCTTTGCTGCTACTTCGGCTGAAATCTCTATGATGTCATCACTACAATGCAGGTCCAGCAGTCCTGCAATGTAAGTGGGGACTCTAAGTGCCCACCCATAGCCTGAAGCATCAGAAATATAAGAAGCTACTGGGGGAGCGAGGGCATTAATTAATGCATCATTCATTATATTTATTTGAATTCAACTAGTGTTACTGGAATTTCACTTGGTGTTGGCCTGTTTCAATCCCCTATACAGCAGTACTTAACTGGGAGAGGGAAGGGCAGGCCTGGGAGCCAGTCAGGTGTGCTGCATGCAAATGTGAAGACAAGGAACACACTGATAGGAGACAAGAGCAGAGGGATGACATCATCAGTCTGCTGCTGCTTATTCACTGTACAAGCTGCAGGCTGGTGGTGGAAAGAGGGCATCACTAGATTCCTTAACCCCGTTCACATGTGGGATGGTACGCGCTGTGGAAAAATTTACTTTTACGCAACACACTGCACCGCATCGCATGACAATATTATAGTGCGCTTTGATGCTTAGAGTTAAATGAAATGTAATTTTGTGACATTTCAATAAAGTAAAAAAATGAGTAAATAGGTAAACAGCACTAAACGTTGTAACAAAGCATCACACCATTACTAGACAACGTTATACGGGGAACAGTACACCCCAGCTGGTATGAAGTAACACTAACTCTTGTATTGGGAGAGCTTAGTTCTACTTTAATCTGCATTGTTCTTAATATTCAGTACTGCGTTTACCTTACCTTTCACATCTGCCAGACCACATGCATTTCTTACATGCATTGCAACCCAGTAAGGGAGCATGTGGGTCGTGTTATCTAGTTCCTGGTATACTGTCTATGTGATGAATATCCCTTTGTGAACATTTTTCTTGCACCGAAGAACTGCCATTATGAAATAATGACGTGTGTGACAAAATGTGATTGCTGCTTTGGCTTAATTGACCAAAGCATTTTTTTAAATAAAAAGATCATATTCTTAATCAATCATAATACAAAAAGGTGATTGTAAAGAGAATGTGTGTCTCCTAAGTGGACAGAATCAGGCATTACTGCTTTTTAGGAAGAAAGTTGTTGGCAGCAGTAAGGAATATATCAACAGATGTTTAAAGGAGAATTATGAGGCGAGTAATTTTCACTCAGCCTCATAATCTGAGCCGACCTGTGACAATGAAACTGTCTCAGGTCGGCTCAGTAGATCGGGAAGTGAGCGACACATAGCGGCGCTCGCTCACTTCTCGATCTATCCGTGCAGAGAGCCGTGACTGTCACTCACCGCTCCCTGCAGGGATTCCCCGCCGTCCCGGCTCCGATCCTCCAGCGCTGACTGGCGAAACGGACGGTGGAGGGGGCGGGTACAGCTGGCTCTGACTCTTGATAGGCAGAGCCAGCTGTCACTCGCGCAGCTGGGTGGATCTCGACAGTATTGTCGGGATCCGTTCCAGCTGCGACGTCTCAGTATACCGCAAGCTTTGGGTCATGGGAGGACGCTAGTTTGTGTCCTCCCGTTACCCTTAGGAGAACTATGGGGAAAAGCCCTGACCCCATAGTTCTCCTTTAATATAAAGAGACAGAAGCATTTTTAGAACTATCTGTTACATTGTAAACACTACAATGTAAGTACACATGTTGAGATATAATAGAATGGAACAAAGTGATCTCATAAAGAGTTGTAATTCATCATTTACATCTGGCACCTTATAATGCCCTTAAGATATGAAATGAAAGCCACTGCTCAAGGCCAGTTGTGTAGTTCAGATGTATAGAATTGGAGGAGCAGCCTTTCGCCAAATTGTATGAATAATTTCACACTCCATTCATTCTACAGCTGCTTTGTGAGAGCTCAGAATTATATTTGCAGGCCTAAATTAACTTCAAGCAGGTTTTGTTTACTTTGCATTCTTTGAGCTGGCTTTTGACTTGGCAATTAAGGAATACATTTTCTCTTTTTGTCATGACATAGGGCACCTTTGTGATACTGAAGGGTTAATATTGAGAGTACTTCCCTATCTGTATGCTTTAATCAGCTGTAATTGATGCGTGGGTGGGTGGGCAGGCAGCAGCATGACTGTCATATTGACATGAATAGCTTGGTTTCTGTTCACCTTCACGCTACAGCTCAGCTTCCTAATGTTAGCTGGAGTTGTTCATGTTTGCATTATATCTGGTATATATTCTTGAAGGTTCAAGCTGGGATTGGCCATCATGAATTGTCAGTTTGACTTTTTTGTACTTCACTACCACTGTGAAATCTAGGGTATTTTCTTAAAACCTTCAGTGCCTCACTGCTGGTTGTTGAGGCCATTAATTACACTGAATGGCAAACAGTGATGCTGGGCACACACCTTACAACCATCACAAGACTTTTGTCTTGGCCCGTCCAGCTTTTATCGTACGAACATGCTACACACCCGCCGAACATCGTACGATGCTCGGCGGGTTTTCCAACATGTTCGTAAGTTAAAAGTCGTGCAACCTTACAGTAGTAGAGGTCGCACGGCTTCCACACACCTTACGATAACTGTACGATCGTGGGATTTCCCGCGATTATCGCAAGGTGTGTGGGGACCTTAAGGCAGAGACAGTCTGGCTAAAAAGTGGGCTTCCCAGTAGGAAGTCAAGGGGGGTTTAGGGCTTCAGCAGAGCTCTAGAAGATTGCTGAATATCCTTGCAGAACCCCAGCAATTGAGTGCTTAAAGTGTATTTTTCACTTTTGTGGTCAAATTTGAGAACCCCCCTATATATGTTTTTTTGTGTTCCTTTTCAAAATAAAAATAAAATAGGTGTTTTCTCAATCTGGCTGGAAAAGTGGAAATACAGCTCACAATAGGTTTGTACACTACAGTTTTGAAAATTGAAAATTAAGCTTTCACTTACCTGTAGGGTTTCTGTGACAACAAAGGCACCTTTAGAAATGTTTAGTAATGACATTCTACGAACTCATACTTCAAAATAATTGCTGACTTTTTCTTCTGTACAAGAAAGGGAATGAATCCATCTTCCTTTACTTCCTGAAACTCTGGGCTTGCCTCCTGGTGCACGTGACAGTGCACATCGTCTGATGTAGCCCTGTGAGTCCAGGGCTACATTATCAGTGCCCCAGTGAACCAGGAAGTGAAATAAACAGCAATTGTAAGTACAAGCAAAACATTTTTAATATATGTAAGATGATTTCATATTAGCATGCAGAGCTGCAAGTTGATTTGATTTTTAGTGAAAGGGGGTAAATATCCACTTTAAGTTGTCCATACACAGATCAAATTTTGTTCGCTTCCTGCTGAATTGGCCAAAATTGAATTTGTACGTAGCCCTGCCAACACCTTCTGGCTCAACAAACTTTGACTGAAAAATCAAAAATGTTGGGCAGAAAATTGTCAGCTGCAGTCAATGCTCAGTTATTCTGACAGCCGTAGGTTCTGCCACTCAGAATACAATAGCCGACATAGGAGATTCCCCCATCCATGAGTGAATGGGGAAATCAAGTGATTGCTCTTATGCGGCCCACAGGGCTGAATGAGAGAAATCTAACTGTGTATAGCTGGCTTTGCAGAGACAGATACAGGAAGTAGGACAGCACAAAGCCATGTGTCCTGAGAAAGCAGATTCACATAGAGCCATATGTGGAAGATTAGAACACTCAGATTAAGGTAGATATGAGAACTTTCTGACTTAAACGCTGTCGCAATGTTTCTTGAAAAGCATTGGCAGTACACTTTATAATGATAAAATCAACAAATACAGCCCTAAGTGATTCAGAAATATGTAAATATGTGAAAACGTGTCTTATCAATCAAATTCACATTAGAACAAACCATAAACAGAAGAAATAAAACTAAAACGTCCTGAAAACAGGAGATAATAGTCTTTCCTCCACTGTGTGAGTAAAGTACTGTTCTGTGCAAATCTTCACAAATGGTGCCAAAATGTTTCACAACCTCCAAACCTTTATAAAGACACATTCACCGGAAGAATAATACCCCTAATATTAAGTAGGTCTTAAGTGTTTCATGAAATGGTTGATATTTGATGAAAGGACACTTTCCAGTACATAGGATCCTTAGGGATTAGCAGTGGGCCAATCCTTTCTTAACGCACCTCACACGAACAACAATAAGAGACAAGAAAAGAGTGATGCATACATTGTGTAAAAATATCGCTATTAAATTAAAAACCACATATGGATTTCACTCACATCTGCGTGTCCTATGCTCTGCACCAAGCAATGTACAGCGTAGCCTTGGGGAGATACACCACCAGTTGCTTCCAACTCTCTCGTGATGGTGTCACAAGCACTTTGTCCTGTCTAACACGTTTTGTCTGTCCAGTTTTTCTTGTTTTTGGGACTTTTTAATTCAATTCCTTCAACTTATGGTTTGTTCTAATGTGAATGTGTTTGATTGATAAGATAAGTTTCCACATAATTGCATATTTATTAATCACTTAGAGCTGTATTTGTTTTGCTTTACAGTATTTGTCTATATACCCTGAGGTGTATTCACACAGCTGCTTGCTTAGGTTTTAGGATAGAGCGCAAATTATGGATGTTAGTGATCACTTAATAGTTATACTTGTTGCTCAGCGTTGAGCTTTAAAAAAATAAGTCTGCCATCGTTGACCTTGTAAAAATGTTAGTTGCCTGTTTTTCACATAAGTCAAGGCAACAGGACTTGCTGTATTATTCCTGAAGACGTTTTCACTGGACATCCGACCAGCTTTCTCAGTGAAACGTCTTCAAGAAAAATACAGCAAGTCCAGTTGCCTTGACTTATTTTTTACAGATAAACCATGACCTGGATGAATGAGAACCTTCACAGACATTTGGCTTCTGTACTTATGAACAGGTATGCAGGTCAGGAGTTGTGTCTCCATTTGTTCCAGGTCAGGAAGTATTGAAAAGATCATGAAGGTTACCAGGCAACTATTATGTTCAGAGGAGCTCACAGCTATGATAGTAAGCTCCTGCAGTACTAATGTTCCTGTAGCAGCTGTTACTGTATACATATAGAATCAAAGCATTTTATTTATTACATGCATTTATATAGCACCAACAGTTTACACAGCACATTCCCATCAGTCCCTGCCCTCAAGAAGCTTTCAATCTAAGGTCCCTATTGTACACACACACAGGGCCAGTTTAGGAATCCATTAACCTTCCAGCATGTCTTTTGTAGTGTGGGAGGAAAGCGGCGTAAGCACATGCAAGCACAGGGAGAACATGCAAACCTCATGCAGATAGCACCCTGACCAGATCCAAACCCAGGATCCCCAGGGTTGCATGGCAGAAATGCTACCACTAAGCTACTGTGCTGTTGTTACGTCTCTAGATATTCTTCTTAATGTTTTATTCTTCTTACCCCAGGTGGTGCTCTGGAGAAACGTCTCAGTACTATGCTTTCTTTATGTAGGTTTATTTTTGTGCTGTTACTTTTTATTTAATCTTAAATTGCTGATACAAACAGGTCTATTCACAGAAGGGTGAAGAGGTTTGAGAGGGCAGGAGAAGTGAACAATCTAGGACAACATAACTGAACTGGTAAATGAGCTGAATTGGAGAATTTTTCCAAATCAGCTATTTTGGCCTAGATTGTTCTTTTTCTGCCTTTAAACTCTTCACACTTTAGTGAATAGCCCTGAAAGTGACAGTTAGCATAGGCTACAGCAGAAGAGTGCCTCTAGTGGCTTATTGACCAAGTAAATGTAAGAATGCAGGAAGAAAAATATAAAACAAATGATCATGTCTTTGTTTTATTTATCAGTAAAGTTCTTGTACAGTTTTGATGGCAGATACACAAAGAAGGAGTAAGTCGCCCTTACATCGCCCTAACAATTTTTTGTTACCGGAGTGGCTTAAAAATTATATCTGATAATCAAAAGACAAATGTAGGACTCCAGAGTATATAGTTGAAATTTGATAGGTAATTTGGGAGCGAATAATTGCGTCCCACATAACTCCATTTAAAAAAATGTCCCAAAGTTCCTTTTTGACACTTATCTCTTAAGTACATCATTAGAATGTCAGATCGGCCAGGTTTTGTCCTGAGTTGAATGTCTCTTCTTGCTTTAACTTGTACACTTAAGCCTAGTATGTATGACGTCTTTCAGGCAATATTCCCAACTGTTACGCTGCTGTGTGGAGTCCTAGTACAGCCTCTGTCTGTGCTAAGTGCGGGAGGAAGCTTGGCTAGTGACTGGAAGGATGCTGAGTCACTCCCTGGCTGGCAGTGACAGCTTCGATAGAAAGTCAAGCTTGGGGGCCCAGGAAAAGGGCAATAGTGTGGATATCCCATGCAGCACGTCCTCCCTTTACAACGTCTTGTGCACATGGCCTGATTGTGGTACAATAAACATTTGTCACGTCTGCTATATGTGCCTGACGGCATCTCTGGGGTTGTGCGTGCAAGTGAACAAAATGCTTAGTTTATTGCCCTCTATAAGTTTTTGGTAGCCTTCTTTCCATATAGTTCCATTTATGTACCTTTGTCATATGTTTGTGGCCTGTTCCTTGAAGAAAGCAATGTTATAGAACAGGTACAATATGTCTCATTACAGAAGTGCACATCTTTAAATTCACTTTGTTTTTGGAAGAATATAGACTTTTGTGAAGAAGTAGAAAATACTAATTAGAATATTTCATTGTGTTGCAGCAGTTTTATTAACTCCTCAAGTATATCTAAACCCAAGAACAGACATTTTATAAATTGCAGATTACCAGTCCTTAGATATGGTAGCCGCATTAGTTTTCATTTTTCAGCTTTATTCCCTTTATTTTCACCTGGCGATCCTGCTAAGAAAAAACCTATAGTTCTCGGGTGATAATGCACACTCACTGTACTGTATCTATAGAGGAACAGAGTTGTCACCCTGGTACAGGAAGGAGTACAGAATACCATTCCCTCTCCTCACCTCTATAACATAAGAGGAGGTGTTCTGTAGTCCACAAAGAGAACTTTGTGGAGCAGGGTTGATATAATTGTTTGGGATAGAACGGCACAGGAAAGTGCTGAATTCTGTCAGGATCAAGAGATATTTTTGGCATTCATCAAACAGATATAACAAACTCAATGGTATATAACAGACCTAAAGGGAATAAATAAGACAAGTTTGTTGTTAGATTTACATACACTTTAAACCCATTGCATAAAATGTCGGCTAATTCCATTTTTATGACCTCTCCTTTGAGATGTACTGCTGCACAGTAATGGGTGGGAATCAACTACATGAGGAAACAACTGGCAGATGTATCCGTTTAATCTATGGAAGTCAAGCACATTCATGTAATAAACTAGAACTAATGGACGAAGTAATCTGGGCAGTGGAAGGAATGACTAAGGCCCCATTCACACCTATGCGTATTGTAATATGCGCGTCTGTCGCGCGACCGTCACGCAATTTTTTTACCGCGATTCGCGGTAAAAAAGTCGCGCGACCCCAAAGGCTACTTGGCAGTATACAAATGGAAAACGCCCTACAAAACGGACCAATACGCAGCAAAAAACGCTCCGGGACCTTTTCATGCGTGGGCCGTTTTGTAGTGCGTTCGGGACGGGCGGAAATACGGACAGGTGGGAACGATACCATTGACTACAATGCTATTTATTTTTTTGACCGTTTTGTAGAGCGTTCATCGAGCGTAGGACGCGCTACAAAACGGTCAGGTGTGAATGGGGCCTAAATGACTTCACAAAGGAGAACCAAACAGTGTGTTGTGACTTGGACTTGAGTAATGGTTGCTGTCCTGCGGTGTTGAAAAATCTAGCACAGCCTTTCTCAACCAGTGTGCTATGGCACCATGTGGTGCCTTCTGGCTTTCTCAGGGGTGTCTCAAAATCTTGTGATGTAGCACTCTGATATGAAGGGGGACTGTGGACTCTGATGTGAAGAGGGGACTGAGGATTCTGATACTATAGCTATATCTTTTAATAGTCTTTTTATATTTATTTTGGTTCCCAGTACATTTATGAACACAATTATATCTTAAAGTGTATTTCCACTTTTGCAGTCAAATTTAAGAAATCCCCCCTGTATTTTTGTTATGTGTTCCTATTCACACAGTACACCTAAACATGATTATATATATAATATATATATATATCAATGTTTTACCTTTTTATATGTCTTTTGAGCAGGGCTTTGGATAGACTGCAAGCTTCTATGTACAATTTCAAAGTGACAGGAAACTCTAGTTGTCCCCATAGAAAACCTGGGACACTCTGAGCTTCCTCATACAATGCTTATAGATCTTTAACCCTTTGTTAGGACAGACAGTGTTCAAATCTAGTTTACAACTTATGAGATCTACTGGCACAGTACAGATGGGGTAATTACAGTAAACATTAACCTCTCCATGCCCCTTGCATTCCAGAGGAAAATAATCTTTCAGCCCCGTTCACACCTGCACGTTCTGTTAATGCACGCCAAAGCGCACGTTTGGCACACTTTCACAGAAACACGCGCAAACACACTTGTGGTGCCATTCACTCCTAATGGCACCCCAAATGTAGCCAGCAAGACATGCGTTTTTGCTCCGCATTTGTGCATGTGAACACAACATGAGCAGAAATACTACTTGAGCTTTTTTGCCGTGTTTGTCACGCGTATATGAACCCATTGAAATCAATGGGGAGGCGTGGTAAACGCGGGACACAAATGTACGCAAACGTGCATGAGGCGCTCTAACGGGACGCACGTTCACGCTATGCGCAGGTGGGAACCTGTCCTTAGAAAAAATCTTTGCTTACAAAATAGAGATTGTTCCGATCAGGTTCGCCTGTCAGTTTTTCCATCGGACCTGGTCGGAAGCTCAATGTTAGTCTATGGGGAGTCCAATGTAAATGTACCTGTGTCCGTTTACACCCGATTACCTCCTAGTCCGTCTAGGTCCACAAAAAAAAAAGGAACAAAACTCTGTTTTGGCGGACCTTAATGGGACGATGGGAGGTAATCAGATGGAAACGGACACATGTCCCTAGCATCCAAAGTCCCCATAGACTAAGAAGGGTTTTTTCCTCCATTGCAAGATGACTCAAACTATTGGGAAGAGTACATTTTACTCTCTCAGCAGTTCTCCTTTAAAGTAATGCTATTATTATATTGTACTATGAGTTTTACAATATGCATGCTCCATAGCAGAAATATGTGCATACTGGCTCTTTTCAAGAAGGATTTCCACAAATCAAAAGGTTACGTTCCTTTATTTCATTGGCTAGTATTAGTAGGCCAACTGGTGCACAGACATGTCCAGTTTGTACATGGCACCTCTTTCTGTTAAGTAAACATGCAGCATTTCTGATTATCAGGAACAGTTATTACAACACGTTGGAAAATCTTGATGAAACCATTAGCTAGAACTTCCCTTATCTATGAAGAAAGGGAAGTTAAGCTTTTGCTGCATTTGTTCACTCATTGAATAATTGTTGCAATGGGTCATTAAACTGATCTGTCTCTTCATCAAACAAACTAGCTGCTGACAGGTATGAAGAACATAAATATTTCTGGCCAATGGGAATGTGTGACATTCGGAAGAGGGCTGACATGCTTTGACACTACCAGGAAGTGCTGAAGCTTTGCAGACCAGAACAGCCCGCCGAGCAGGGGCAATGAAATCTGCTGCAGATATGTACCGCACCTCTGTGTGCAATCCCCTTATACCTGCCCTTCCCCAGCAATGCAATCTCCACATTCCCTCATGCTACGCTATCATCACTACTGACATCTTCTCCTGGTCTTCTTCCACGTCCCACGTCTTCCATGGGCAGCCACTAATGATGTAACTCCTGTGTATACACAGGAGTCACATTGTCTTCTGATCATCCCCCCATGTTACAAATGCCAGGAATGAGCCGGGTGTGAACACTGCCCTGTGCATGTGCTGCAGGCCTTCATTACTAAAAAAAAATTAGAGGAACAGAGTAAGAATTTTTTTGGTAGAAGAAACTTGTCTCTTCTGCTGAAAAAACCCTCTTCCTCCTAGAAATTTCCTATTTCAAGACTTAGGTTGCATCTTACTAACTCAAAGGTTAATGTGTACTAGATGTTTGGAAAGACACCTGTCTTCCACAGTGTCTTGCTGTAGAATTACAGCGCATTATTAACACGTTAGGTATATATTTAGCATTATGTTTAAAGCTATGTGGCCATTTGGGTAATGTGGTAGAGGTCGGTGGGGGCTGAAAAGCAAAAGAAAGAGTTTTTATAGAATAATTACCCTCTGTGCTGTACCTTCAGGTGTCTGTTTTTGGTTCTCTGCTCATATATAATGTACAGATTAGGGAATGTAAAAGCAGGTCATTGTGGGGCCATCTATGGAATGAGAAGCATTTGAACAAGATAAAAGAGGACCTTTTCTATGTAAAATAGACATGACTTCTATATTTCTCCTTTCTTTGTATTAATCTTTTTAATTTATGAAATATGGAAGCATTATTATAATCCTCAATTTTTAAAAAGCATACGGAGCTCCTGGGATATGTGCATCTCTGTTTTAATGTATGATTTGTTTTTTGTAAATATATATTAGAGATTAATCAATACCATTTTTTCAAGTACAAGTACTCACAGATACAAGTATAATACAATTTTGTTTATTGTCATGTGACAGTTTTTCTAAAACAATACAGACTAATGATTTCAGGACAGTGGTGGAGCGCCAGAGCAAGGTCCTGGCTGCACCCGCTGCAACCCTGGTAGTTTTTGTGAAAATGCCAAGTATCGGCACTGGTATCTGAACATCCCTAATCCTCAGTTATTACTTCCTTGTCTTTGGGGCAACCAATAAACAAAGAGCAATGGTTTATCTATTATAATGCAGTACTTTAAAGGGAATGTCGAAGCAAAAAAAAGTTGCCATTCTAAGGTTCCAAATTCCACTGCAGTGACTTCAATGGTAATGAAGCTCAGAAGGTACAGCTATAATGCCCAAGATGAGTCCGCAATAATGCACCTTACACTGTGACTGTATTGCCCATTTTCTTCAGGCGGTACTCAAGATGCAAACTACAAATCTCATGAGTCTGGCGATTTTCGGAAAAATACAAGCCTCATGATAGTGTACGTGTTTACAATATATTAGACCTGGTTTCAGTCTACTCATTGTTGTATAATAATATTAGTAGGGAGGAATTGCTTACTCTAGCCACAACTAAATAAAAATGTATCCAATAGCCAAAACATTTTTTTAATTTTGTATAGAGTGGGAGAAAGATTCGAAGTGCTGTCAGGTTTTACAGCAGTCAGTGCCTCAGTTGGGCCCCTTTCACGCGGGCATTCCGATCAGGTCCGCCTGTCAGTTTTCTGATGATAGTCTATGGGCAGCCGGATCTAAACGGTCATGCATCTGTTTACACTCAGTGCAACATTTCAGGGTCTCACAGGATCCCCTTCATCAGGCAGAACAAGTAACTTGTTCTGCCTGATGACTTGTAACTTGTTACTACAAGTAACTTGTTCTGCCTGATGAAGGGGATCCTGTGAGACCCTGAAACGTCACATTGAGTGTATATAGAGTGTCTCAATATATTCTGCTTGCTATTTATCACAGTATCCAGTCGTCAACAGCTGCAGCACCCACCCTTATTACTTTGGAATGGCGGTTTCGAGTGCAATGGGTTTATGAACTTTATTCTGGATATGACAATGTATCCCTTAAGATGGGTTGTGAGTATATGATATTGTCAACAAGCCGATTAATGAAAAGCCCATTTAAAAACCATGATCAGTTTTCTTTTCAACAACACTGCATAGAAACTTAAGCGCAATCTGTTTGTGAAACCATAAATGAGAAAATTTAAAATATATTCAGATGTAAAATGCTAGCTGCCTAGAAGCCGCGGAACCAAACACCATGCATTGTATATATTTGATAAAACAAAAGTTATAACTTAAAGTTCTACATTTTGCCCATTGGTTACCGGTCACAAATACCTATTGTCTTTGTGTTTGATCCCTAACAGAGAAGCCTGACACATTGCAGAATAGTGTCTTTTGAAAAACATTCAAAGTCAGTCTATTTGCAATGTTTGTATGGAAGATACATTGTTATCAAGCAACTAACGCCCACACCAAAACGTTCTGCCTGGTTGATGCAATATTGATGAAATAGACCTCATGTAAGGTTGGCTGTGTGTATTGAACTGCACTTCAAATAGTTAAAAATTCCCTGTAAATATACCAATTTCATGTAGCTTTTACATGACTGTTTCTGGTCATTTGTAGCAGATATATTTTAGATTGTAATTGCCCTACTTTGTGATCCCTTCTGGGTATAGCAATCCTTGGAAACTGACCTTAGAGAATAATTTTCTCACAGGTCATTAAAGTATTAAACTCTCTAACCTTTAATCAATAATGCATCCAGATTTAAAAAAAAAAAAACATTGCCCAGCAAAGTATATCTTTAAATTTTTGCAGAAAAGCACTTACAGGCATCATGTTTTCAAACAGCGGGTTCCAACTCTCAGCTCAGCTTCCTTGAACTTCCTGTCAAGGAGAAGATGACAAGGGACACAGCAGTCTGCATCAGCTGCCCATCTACTAGCTTACAGAAGGGAGGACGGAGGAAGGCAGAGCAGGAAGAAGGGGACTAGCTTGTCTTGCTTTGTCTGTGTGTTTGTGGAGACAAACACAGCTTACTGGAACACATAAGGGTGACTCCGTAGGACCCTGCAAGGCAAAGGAGCCACCCTAAACCAGCTAATTCTGCAGGAAACTAAAACTTTTAAACATTAAGGAGCAGCATACATTCCAAGTGATTTAATCATCATTTGAAATAGCTTAGTTTGTTGACTTTAATATCACTTTAACTTCCATTGTTCGTGGCAGTTGAAGCTGTATCCCACCATTGACAAGTAGCACATGTTGAGGAATGTACACACATAGATCCAGATTTTTCAAGTCTGACACGTTTGTTTTGATTGTAACAACCACGTGAACCCTATAAAGGGTGGGCAGATGTTTTGAGAAAAATTGCAGAAATGAAGCCCAAGCAAGATCCCATACAGTCCAGCAACACTGTGTTTTCTGTGTAGAGAATCTTTGCTGACAGCCGAAGGGATAAATAAGGATCTCCTGAGCAGCAGTTTGTTCTACACTTAGGCAGGAAGCAGTTAGGCTAGAGATGAAGTGCAAAGGTAGAAAGAACGAGGGAGAGCTAGGAATCAGGGAAAAGAGAAAGAAAAAAAAAAAAGGGAGGGAAAGTGAAGAGGCAAAAAGATAAGAAGACGAGATTATTAAAATTGCACTTAAAGGATAGGTTCATCTTTTGCTTGGGCAAGATTAAAGAAATGCATATTTAATAATATAAAAAAATATGCATTTCTTTCATTTTTGCATTTAAGCCTGGAAAGCATTGCAACTGTGATCACTCGATCAGGGCTACAGAGCTCAGGCTTCTGCACATTCTCTCCCAGGCAAAGCTCCATACTGAGGTACGGAGTGTCAGGAGAGATGGGGGCTGGACTTCAAACTGCATTAAATCAGGTCATACAGCGTCCAGCCGTCCTCTCTCTGGTTAGATGCGGTAGAGCTGTCTTTATTCCAGTCTAGCCATCCTTTCCCATCTCTCCTAACTGAAATTCCGTACATTAGTACGGAATTCTGACAGTTTGAGAATGTGTACCTTTTTTCTGTGATACACGACACGCGGCTGTTGTAGCCGTGATCTTGTTCAGAAGCACGGGCGGAATCACATCGGAAAACCGCGCGATCCGCCCGGCGCGACTGGGGTGCCATTGGAAAATAATGGCACCCACAGCGTGATCGATACACACCTGGGTGACTCCTGACCGCGCGGCAATCTGTGCAGAATCGTGCACGATTGCCGCGCGGTAGGGTGTCGCCTAGGTGTGCACCGGCCCGTAGTACTACAAATACTTAGTTGTCCTGCCAGTGAAGTCCACCTAATGAAGCTTTTTGTCATGGTGTGGCAACAAAGGAACTGCTTTATTTACTTAGGTTTGTGTATTACATGATATCTGAAATTTTGTACTTGTTTAGACTGTTACACAGGAGTCTTTAGCTGTTATAAATAGTTGTAAATGGCACCATAACCATTCCCTGCAGCAAGGTAAATGTATGCTTCGTTTAGCATTTTTATGTTGTGTTTCTGTGTTAAAGGGGAACTATGGTCTTCTAAATGTTCTTTAGATATACAGGATATAAATGGATGCCTATTAGAGTGTTAGAATACCTCCATACTAGGGATGCACTGAAATTTCGGCCGCTGAAAAATTTCGGGCGAATGCCTCTCGGCGGCATTCAGCTATTCACTCACTGCCGTTCAGCCCCTATGTGCATAGGGGCGAGCTGCTGGAGCGTTGGCTCAGCCAATCCAGATGCAGTGCTATGTGTGACGCCTGGAAGTCCTAGCAAACATTGTAGCAGCCAGAGATGAAGAAGAGATGAGTTTTCAGGGATTGCCTAAAGACAGAGTAGAAAATAGCCGGACAGGTTGGGAAGGGAGTTTCAAAGGATGGAAGAGACTCTAGACAAGTCCTGGAGGCGAGCATGGGAGGACGTGGTGAGGGAGCTAGAGAGCAGGAGGTCTTGGTAGGAGCAGAGGGGAAGGTTTAAGTTACGTCAGAAACAGGCAAAATAGGGCACACATGCACTCTTACTAAAATACTGAGACAGCCAAGCCTTTATTTATCAGTGTGCCTGCACTGCCTGAAAAAAACTGTCTGATTTACAATATATTTCTCAAACTGTATTTTCCAGCATAGGTATGAATCTGACTGTATGTTTTGAGGCAATACGTACAGTTCTTTTCAGCCACTGACATGCTTCGGTAATAGTGACTGCAAAGACTGACCAAAAGAACAAATAGGTTAAAAATGGAATGACACTGCATGGAAAGAGCATACAGTTCAAAAATAGATAAATGTGGGATTGCTATTGCACAGAAATGTATGACATAAATGACAACGTTATTGTGCAGTGTGACTTAATAGAGTTTTTTTCTGTTTAAAGCTTATCAAAGTACCCTTTTCTATAGCTTAATGTGTCTGTGTGTCCTAGTTCAGTCTACTTTTTAATCTGAAAAGTTGAAAATTGTACTTGCAAAACACTGAAATTAAATCTTCCTTTTGCTGGCATTTCTGTGAAGTGTTAATTCTTCTTAAAGGAGGATTAGGGGTGAGTGGAAAACACTCATCCCTATAATTCAAGCCAACCTGTGACAAAGAAGCTGTCACAGGATGGCTCTATTGATTGGGTAGTCAGCGAACACACACTGCAGATCGCTGACTTCCCGAACCTCTCCCTGCAGAGAGCCGTGAGTGACAGTCGAGGGGGGGAATCCCTGCAGGGAGCCGTGAGTGACATACACGGCTCTCTGCAGGGATAGATCGAGAAGTGAGCGAGCGACGATATGTGTTCGCTCACTTCCCGATCTACTGAGCCGACCTGTAACAGTTTCATTGTCACAGGTCGGCTCAGATTATGAGGCTGAGTGAAAATCACTTGCCTCATAATTCTCCTTTAATCTATTTTTGTTAGCTCTCCAGTAGCCTCCCTTCAAACCCATTAGGGATGCTCCCTTGGTGGACCTTACCCATAAGGTGGCCTTTCTCTTGGCTATCATGTCCGAAGATGGGTTTCGGAATTGGCAGCTTAATTCTGCAAAGAGCCCTCCCCTATTCTCCATAGTGATAAGGTGGTCCTGAGGCCTCAGACTTCCTTCCAATAGCCTGCTATATGTTGAGTTTTGGGTCACAGGAGAACATAGTAAATGTTCTCCTGTGACCTAAAGAGAACTATGGCCAAAAAGGTTGGGCCATAGTTCTCTTCCAAATTTCTCTGAACAGTATCCTGCGTTCTCCTTGTCCTGCTCCAAAGCTTCCCAAAAAGGTTTCATAGTACTTCTTAGATGTGGTGCGGGCAGTGTGGTTCTATCTATTCTCTCAGTCACAGCCTCCATCCAACAGATAACTTTTCTGTCCTACCTGGGGCCTCCCGCAAGGGGGGTGCAGCATCTCGTTCCACCATAGTTAGGTGAATAAGACAGGTCATCATATAAAATGTATACTTTGAAAGATAGGGTTCTTGCCTTTCTGGTTAAGGCTCAATCGACCAGGTCTATAGGCTTCACTTTGGCCTTTCTGCACCAGGTGTCTGTTTCACAGATTAGCAAGGCTACCATCTGCTTCATACATTTTTAATATTCTACCATGTGGATGTTCAGGCCTCTGCTGACGCCAGCATCGGATTTATTGTGAATCAGGTTGCTCTTTGAGTTTGTAATTGGTTCCCTTGTTGGTTCTTTTGGTCCTGTTGCTGTTGTTTGCTGTGTTGCCCAACCCTCAGTATTGCTTGGGGGCGTCCCAGGGTCTATAATTAAAAGAGTCTGTGTCCTGTACTGTACAATTAAGAAAATAATATTTTTGATTTGCCTGTAAAATCATTTTCTTGGAGTATAGTACAGGACAGCGGACACCCTCCCCTCTGCCTTGGCGGTGACTCTCAATGCTTGCTACGAAGGTGAGGATTGATGGGAGCGGGAGGGGTTATATGGGCTGTCCAATAGTTCTGTCTGCCAGTGTCCAATCATTTGAAGGTAGGTACAGATATCCCAGGGTCTGAAGTGGTTAAATTGCAACTTAAGCCAGAACTTTTTTTTAAGCCTTGGATAGAATGGATTAGCGCACAGGAATAGAACAGGTTTTTATTGCTGTCTGTGTCCCTGTTAGGGTGATTCACCCTCTATGTTTGTCCTGGTGACAGTTACTATTGAAAGTGAAAGAAAATATAGAATTTTGGGCTGTTAGCAGAACAGAAAAAGATGGGTAATCTGCCATTGGCCACGCTAGTCCTGCTGATCCTTTGACCACCAGGGATTTCCCTCTGGAGGGATTTCCTCTCACGTCCTGCTAAAGCTATCAGACAGGAAGTAAAGAGAAATCTACCCCAAAAAAGCTAACAGGGTTTATAACCCTCCCTTACTCTATCCAAAACAAACGTTTTGGCTTCAGTTCTACATTAAAGGAGAATTATGGGAAGAGTGAAATACATTCATCCCCATAATTAGAGCTGACGTGTGACACTGAAACTGTTACACGTCAGCTCTATAGATTGAGAACGAACGATCACATATCAGTGATTGCTCAGTTCCCAATCGTCTTCCTGCAGAGAGCTCCACAGGGATTCCCCCCTGCCCTGACTGGAAGGACCGGCGAGGGAGGGGGGCACAGCTAGCTCTGCTTCTAGAGAGGCAGAGCCAGCTGTCAATCAGGCGGCGGGGTGGATCCCAACAATATTGTCTGGATTTTACCTGGCCGAAGCACGGCTCTTTGCTGTCATCATGTTGTGGGCAATGGCCCGCTATATGCTGAGTTTTGGGTCACAGGAGAATATAGTAAATTTCCTCCTGTGATCCTAAAGAGAACTATGGCCGAAAAGGTTGGGCCATAGTTCTCTTTTAAATGAGCTATCACTGTATCGGTCAAAGCCAAGAGGCAGCAAAACCAGTTTCTTTTTACTTCTAGAAGAAACTGTTTTCTTTATGTTTGCGGAACAAGATGGGATCCAAGGGGATGTTTTAAATTAGGATTCTGAATAAAAAAGCAAGCCACAAAATCCTTAACTTGGACACAATACCTAACACAAGTACCTAAAAGGTCATGGCCATTTTGCAGTTTGGCGGAAGGCCCAGGTATCATCCCACTATATACATAGCTAGTTAAAGCAATAATCTATTCTCGGTTAACAGAAATGTGGAAAAAGACAAAGTTTTGTCAGACATCTCTGGAAAATATAGAAGCAAACATTTATGTACTTCTAATAGTTATTAGGATAATAGTATATTTCTTAATCTGTGCTTAATTTCTTCTGTACCTACATTTTTGTCCAAGCTGCATATTGATTCTGTTTTTTTGTATTGTATTTTGCAGGTTGGAAAACTGTGGTAGCATTGCACAGTGGAGCAATAGCATGTATGTACATTATAATTTATTAGTAGAGTGTATGTAAAGACAATAAACAGATCTGTTTATATCCCTTTTTATAAGTTTTTAACTACTTTGTCTGCATTTCTGGTGCTGGGAGTACTGCTAATATGCAAATTAACCGATTTCCCGAACCAGATTCCCAGAATAATTTCTTGCCTGTGCACAGGCTGCTTTATGTTTGTTGACAATCAGTGGGAGACACTAATGTGTCTGTGTCCATCCTCACCACTAAGAGCTATGATATATGAGATATATGAGGAGGGGCAGTGGCCACACAAAGTTCCTAAATTAATTTTTTCACTTTTCTGTGACTGTTGGAAATATGAGGATCCTTTAAGAGCCTTTTTTTAATAAAAAAAAAAAATCTGATGTGCTAATGTATCAGCATTCGCACAAAAGTCTGGAATATTACCCTTGCAAATATTTTTAATATGCACAAAGTGTTATTTTCTGATATTCAGTTGGTTGTTCGCTGGTCGAATGTAACAGTCATTTTGCGAATCATCATGAAGGTTAATAGAATGTGTTAATTATTATACATGTTATTGTAGGCTCTGCCACCTATAAGCAGTCCTGGATTCAACATATTCTAAGAACGTTCGATCCTTAGAGAAAATGCCCGATAACATTCGATTAGAAGAGAAAATAGTAATACCCTAAGAACATTTGATTGATTGATTGGATGATTAGAAGAGAAAATACCCTTAGAACATTAATTACTAAGAAAAAGCCTAAGAACATTTGATCAGAAGCGAAAATACCTTAAGACCATTAGATTTTTCCACAATTCACACAACAGCCACAGCTTTAAAAATTTTGCAAACCCCTAAGGCATCTTTCACATGGATCCCCTCCTGATTGGAACAGATGTCATCGTTGTGGCACCTGTGTCTGTGCTGACATTACCGGACCCATGTTAGTGTACGGGCAGCCGGATCTAAACGGAGGGTCGTCCATTTACATCCGGTTACCCCTGATCCGGCATGATCAGGTCTGCCAAAACAGATCTCTAACACGTTTGTTTTTCTGGACCTGGCTGGAGGCGGGGGTAACCTGATGTAAACGGATGCCCATCTGTTTAGATCAGGGGTCCGGCCCTCCAGCTGGGGTGACACTACAAATCCCATGATGCATCTCTCTCCGGGAGTCATGTCTGTGGCTGTGAGACTCGTGCAATGCCTCATGGGATTTGTAGTTCCACCACAGCTGGAGGGCCGGAGTTTGGCTACCCCTGGTTTAGATCCAGCTGAAAAATTGACCGGCGGACCTGATCGGAAAGCCCGTGTGAAAGGGGCTCTACAACTATTGAGCGAATGCTGATTAATTCACACAGAACAAATGTAAATGCAGTTTCTCTGGGTGAATGCAAGTAGCTAAGCATGCTATGTTTTTTTCCAGTCTATATGGAAACAGTGCTTAGTAGAATTATTTTTTTTCAATGTTTAATAGCAAGGTTAAGAAGAAAACCTTCTAATGCTGATCGCTTAAATGGTTTACAGGCTGGCAAAATTAAGATTTAACTTGGATGCCGGCATTGCTGACCCTACACATTGTATTGTTCCAGCCAATATCCTACACTCTTTACTCACTTTGCCTGTGTGCAGATGGCTCTGGAATACTTGCTTTTGGTGCAAATGAGTCCATCAGATTCAGGAAGAGGTGCTGCAGGGTGTGTTGTGGTCACTGCGGTAGGGTAGCCCATTCATTTGAATGGGCTCCCTACCGCAGCCAAATCGCACTCAAAGAAGTTCATGCTCCTTATTTTTCAATTGCATTGCACCACATCCATGGTAATAGATTACCATGCGGCATGGTGTGATTCAACGCACAAACAATGACTAGGTGCTTTGGGGTGCGATTGAGAAATAATGGCACTGTAGCGCACCTAACATTGCAACATGTGATGGGGGATCGTGTGCTGCATTGCACGCACTCCAGTAGTGCAAAGATGTGAAAGAAACTGAAGGCAAAGGTTGTGTAGGCAGAGAAGTCAATCAGTGGGTCTGCTTTAGGTCTTCAAATCTTCAGAATGGAACTGTGGAGGTTTGTAAAATCTTGTCAGCCTGCTTACCTTGCTTTTTTCTATCCACAGTTTATTTGATATTATTGTCTTCTTTCATATTATAATCAGGAATCTCACCATGTTTTTAAATTTGTTTTCAATTATCAAATAAATATAATAAAAATTTTGAACAGTGACTTGTCACTTTTGTTGTTATGCACACAAAGTTGTTATGTGATGCACAAATGTTCGGAACAAATGGTATAGGCCAGCTTGATATTATGACTAGCAAGCTGTGTGACCTAGAGAAGAGTTCATTATAAACTAGCTTCCTCTTAGCAAGCATGACAGCGAATGTGCAATGGAAAGCCCCTCATTTAGTGTTTCCTTTTTCTGCTTTCGCAGCACACCACTGCTTCAGTCACTGCAATGAATGGGGACACTATTCAACCTGAAAGTTCCTCCATCCCTCAGGGCTGGAATGAGTTCTGTGAGCTTCACGCCATCTCCACAGCAAGGGAGCTGGCAAAGCAGTATTGGTTGTTTGCAAATCAGAACCCACACCATGACATCCTTGCCGCAGAGAACTTCTCCTTGCAGTTCACGGATCTCTTCCAACAGTATTTCAGAAACGAGGTGAGGGAAGGCTGGGGCATGGACCAATACAGGATTTTTCCTTTCAGTAGAGTAAAAGATTACAGAGAGACAGGTAGCAGGACATCAGCGGAGCCTCCTAGTACGGTTGCAGCAAAAGTAGAGGTGGACTTAACACCTCACCGTGAAAATACAGAACAGACAGCTAGTGACACTGCTGTCCACAATGTGCCAAAAACTTGGAGTACAGAGGAGCTTGGAAACAACCTTACTCCTCCTCCTCCACGACCATTCATTAGATTCTCCTTCAATCAGTTTCGTAGAAGCCTTCGAAATATATTCCGTAGGAGATCTGCAGATTCAAATCCTCCAGAAAATAGGGAAATGGACTCGGATACAACTGACTCACCTTCCTGGAATGGCTTACATAAGAGGATTTTACCATGGACTTTAATCAGGGAGCCAGTTTTTGATATCCGAAAGGAAGGAATTTTGAACTACAGCATGGTAGATGAGGCAAGTATGGACAGTGGAACACTTTGGCTGAAATGCAAATTAGTTTTACGCAAAGCAAGCCCTTCAGACAATGAAGAATATCTTATGGAGTTGTTTGACCCACCAAAGGTAAGTGATTTGCAAATTTGTATTTATCTTACTCTTTTATATGTATTGGAGTTTTGTAACTATATTGCCTACTGCAGTTAAGTTCAAATTTCTTAATTTTTTTTGAATGCTGTCCTGCGTATGAGATTTATAACATTACGTTTATGGTTTTTATGGTGTTAATTTTTTATGTTATACCATTGAGGTGGAACAGATATGCGTTCATGGAATATATGCGTTTGCACAGGGCTCCTTTGCGGCAGATGCATTGCTAGGCGTGCAGTAACACGTTGCGCTGTAGTGCATTAGAAGAAAGTCCTGCATGTTTCATTTTGTGGACTTACAGTCTGCTATTCAAGTCAATTGAAAAAAGTATTTTTAAAATAACATGCAGTAACACTAGTCCTAAATCAAGCCAAACGATGACAAATGGCAAACAAATCTAATTAGGAGAGTGAATCAGAAATGCACAGTATCTACCAATTGCTATAACAAATACCGCATACTGTATATGCAGCTGTCATTTTTAACTAAGACATTTTACTTCCTTTTTTAATAATACATTAGAAATATAGCATGCCTGTAAAATGTATATAAAAAAAGGTGCAAATGATAATTTAAATGAATCTTCTGTTTTACATTGGCAATTGTAGCTTATGTGAAGCCAACATTTTTTTTGATTTTTTTTTAGATTTATTTCCATTTATTGTTTTTTTTAAATGAATCTGACATGCACAGTCAGCAAAAAGGCAAAATGTTTCTTAATTTTTAGATAGAGAAAGGAAAGGACAGAAACTCTTTTAAGTTTTTAGTGCAATCCATGGCTATGTTGAAAAGATTTTCCCTTACGTCCTGTCATCCTGCAAATGTTTTACCAGACAGGAAGTGTGTGAAAGTATCCAACAGAAACACAGATAGAAGTAAAAAATGCCTTTCTTTAGTAGAGAAGGGAAAGACTAGAACCCCTGTAAGATTTTATTTCTGTAATTTTCCTTGTTACAGATTTTCCCTCACTTCATGTCTGGTAGATCTGTTGTCATGCAGGACAGGAAATAGGAGCAAATGACAAGTAACAAGAGCCCCAAATAGCAGTAAAAAGCCAACAGAGCTCTAATCCTTGAACAGAGCAAACATTTGCATATTTTTGATCAAAATCCTATGTAATACCTAATTGATCCCCTTTTCGAAAAAGCTAATCATGCTACCCCAGTGAGATACATTACACATGTTAGTGAGAATAACTAAAACTAAAAACCAAAAATACTGTTTTAGGACTACAACAGATTTTAGCACAAGTGCCCCCCCCCTCCCCCCAAACCATTTACCTCCAATATACAAATATAACAACTCAATATTCCCTTCGACCCTATATTTTAAAACCCTATCTTGTAGTGATGAGAACTCACTAAGATATGATCACTAAGCTGACAGCATAGGTGCTGTTAGATTCATATGCCTCAGCTTGAGGCCCCTTCACACTAACCTTCCCTGTAACCCTAACTCTACACCCCCTGAATAAACCTAATCCCCTGTTTGCATATGTATCACTCCTACCCAGACGCCCTCTGCAAGATAGACTATCCTTTCTGCTCTGAAGCAAGCGTTAAAATCTCTTGCTTCAGAGAGCGGCCCGTGTAAGGAGAGAATTAAAAGAGAACTATGGGGTATGTGTTTTTCCCCATAGTTCTCCTCAGGGTCACGGGAGGACATATACTAGCGTCCTCCTGTGACCCATAGCTCAGTATATCGCGAGCTACAGCTCACGGTATACTGAGACCGCTGCAGCCGGGACAGATCCCGATATTACTGTCGAGATCCACCCAGCTGCGTGAGTGACATCTGCCTATCTAGAGGCAGAGCCAGCTGTGCCCACCCCCTCCCCCTTCCGTTCCTCCAGTCAGCGCTGGGGAATCGGAGCGGGCAGGGGGGGAACACCTGCAGGGAGCCGTGACTGACAGTCACTGCTCTCTGCAGAGAGATGATCGAGAAGTGAGCGAGCGACAGTATGTGTTTGCTCACTTCCCGATCTATTAAGCCGACGTGTAACAGTTTCATTGTCACACGTCGGCTCGAATTATGAGGAAGAGTGATTTTCATTCACCTCATAGTTCTCCTTTAAGTAATGATAATGTTAAAAAAGTTTTGCCTAATTATTGTTAGAATATGTACAGTATTTAAAAATGCATGTCTGCAGAAATAACCTGAAGACACCCAGTCACTTTGTCTGGTCAGGCATCGAGGGAGCATAGAGTGATGAATATACCATGCTGGAGGAACAGGAGGGGAGGGGTATCAGCAGACACTGAATGCTCAGTGACAGAGTCAATATTTTCAACTGAGCTAGATGACGAGAAACTGGATCTTAAAACTATATGGTTTTACTATCTTTTACTGTTGATTGGTGTTTATGTCTATAGAGAGCAAAACTGTGACTAATCTGATTTTGTATTAAGTTGTACACCGGTGATCCAATGGTGTCAAATAAATCGTAACATATTTATTGCAAAACATGGAAAAACAAAAGCCAGAGCCCTGTGCGGTGTGACTGTTGGGTACATTTGTCCACCACCTGCTCCAACAAATGCTAAAAATATTCTTCAATGCACAAGTAAACGTTTCATAGCTTTGAAGTTGGATTAAAAGAACCATGCCCTTTAAAGACATCCATTTAAGAGGGTGAAGGAAGAGTGGTCTGTAAACAAAACTCTCCACAGTTTTTAGGTGTATCCGCAGTACACAGAGGGGGAGCTGCAGGACGATGGGACCCAACAATTGTCAGCAAAGTAAAATATATATCGGGATTGGATGTTCTAATTATTGTTGTGAAGTGATACATCTCAATAAAGGACTTGAACAGAAAACAAATCTTGTGCAGAGAATTATCTGCATTGAGATCAGAGTATCACCAGAAATGATTCAAGCCTCATGTATGAGAGTATTTAAAGCCCAACTGAACCATTGACCTTTATTACTTTTATGCAGCCAGGCTACATATAGCTATTTTACTGTTTTTACATTGCTGTGTGCTGCAGCAAGGGTAATATCCTGTGCAGGCAGCACATAGGAGAGCACAGCTCTGTCATACAAAACAGTCAACCCGGCTTTCCAGCAGTGCAATGCGTTCCCTCACACTACTACTCCAATCAGCAGCACTGCTCAGGAAATAAGAGTGCGGTTGATTAGAGCAGTGTTCAGTGACGGAATGTTGTACTTCTGGAGAGCCGTACCACTGCATTGTGTGAGGGGGCTGAAGTCCAATTATCCCCTGTGCTTGCAACACAGGGTATTTTATCTGCAGCATTTAGCAGTGTCCAAATATCAACGAGCCCCATGTTTATTACTGTATCCTAGCTGTATTACAGTAATAAATATCAAGGATTCAATTGGGCTTTATAGGAGAAGTATTGGGAGAGTAAAATGTACTCTCCCTAATACCTAGAGCCAACGTGTGACACTGCAGCTGTCACATGCCGTCTCTATAGCTCGAGAGCTAATCGATCATGAACCTCTGATTGCTCGGCTCACGGTCTTCTCCCTGCAAAGAACGGTGACTGTAAGTCACTGCTCCCCGCAAGGATTCCCCCCACCCCTCTCGGTACCTCCAGTACTCATTGGTGGGACAGACGTGGGGGGAGGTGGGCACAGCTGGCTCTGGCTCTAGAGAGACAGAGCTAAATGTCAATCATGTAGCGGGGTGGATCTCTACAATATTGTCAGAATCTTTCCCGGCTGTAGCGCATCTCTGCACTTCAGCAAATGGTGGCCAGTAGCTCTGTACTCTTTTGATCCAAAAAAAAGGTTTTTGCTGTAGTTCACTTTTCAAAGCAGAAATACTTGTGTAGCAGCTTCTTTGTTTTTTCCTAACTTAAACTTAAGGACAACTTCAATTTCAAACATTTTGATACAAAAGCTCCACTGAGTTTTGTTCAGTTTATGAACATTTTCTCTATGTATTTGCTCACGATAATATCTCATCTGTGTTGGCCAAGTTGCAGTTTAGTTTTTCTGGCCGTGTAGTTTTTTAAATAACTGTGCGCACCAGTTATGAAAACACACTTAACAAACACAGCGGTTTGTATGGAAATTCTGTGCCTGTGTAACTTTATGATGGTTTGCCCTAGTTTTGCATAGTTCTCTTACTTTTGCATGATACCGACTGTCAGGCAATTGTATTTATTTTGGCAAACAAGAAGACTTGACAGTTGGGGCAGGTGATTTCCTCAGGAATAATTATTTCATCAGTTTCGTAGATTTGGTCCTGTTTGAGGAGTGAGTGATAAAACTTTGTGAAATGTATATTCCACTGTGAAAGGAAAAGAGCCAACATCTGAACTGTGTCATCAGTGAAAGCTAAGAGGGAGTCAGGTAAAGGGCAGGGATGGTTCATTTCTGATAACAGCTGAGTAAACCAGACATTTAACCACAGGGATTCAGTGGTCACACCAGCTGGTATCTAAGATTAAGTCATTTAGAAGTTTGGGCCTATAACTATTGCCAGTGTAACTCCTGGTGACATTTCTGCCAAAACTAGGACAAGCTTGGCAAGATAATGTTGTGCTGGGTTCCTTGCCTTGATAAACCTTTGTAGAGCCTGTGTATGTAGAGATGTAAACCATACATGCCTATGTCTGGACTAGTGTAAGAAGGAGCAATAGCAACATATCAGAGGGGCTGACAACAAAAGCCTACTGTGTTAGAGGGAGATTGATGTGCCTTGGGAGATACTGCCCTATTAGGAACAATCTGCCATACATAAGACTGCTCTGTGAGAGGCTACCATGTTGCAGACCAGCCATTTTGATGGAGAACTGTGGGAGAAAATTCTGTGTACAGCTTTTCATCAAGAGATACTGGTCTGGGAAAAACTTCCCTTGTATAGGGACAGTGGGTTGGATATACTAAAGGAATAGAGGTTGTTCACTTAGCAAAGTGAATGTTAGTGAGTAAGTTGATGCTGTGTTCATTTTCATTAATCAATCATATGCTAGGAAAAAAATCTTTTTAGACTGGCTTTACACCTGTGTGTTGCAGTGATACACAATAAAAAGCACAATTCACATGTTCCCACAACGCACGTTGTTACATGGCAAATTGTGCAGTGCGTTACGGTGCCATTCCTCCTTTTTTCAGTTCATCAAGTCTTAGGTTACTAGCAAAAGTGTGCCCATTTCAGACCTAACAAGGTTGGGGTGGTTTCAATGGTGGGGGGGAGGGAAAGCAGATGTGGTGGTGAGATGCAGATGTGGTGTGGTGGGAAGTTTAGGTTCAGGTTTCAGCAGGGGGAGTGAGAGTTGGGGGATGCATGCACAGGCTTGGTGACAGAGGGGGTACAGGTGTAGTGGAGAAAGGGGGTGCACAGATGTACTAGGGATAAGGGTATGTTGTCCAGGTACAGTGATGAGAGGGTGGAGTAGTGCAGCCATGAGGAGAGCAATGGGCCTACAGGTAAGGTGGTGGTGGAGAAGGCGCATTAATGAGAAGAGGGATAAAGGCACAGTGGTAAGAGCAGTAATGGGTGAGAACATAGAAATGCACTGTAGTGGGGTGGTGGTATAGAGTGAGCGCAGTGGGAGAATGCACAGGGCAAGTTGTCAGAGTGGAGTTTAGGCAGATTTGTTGGACATGCACAATTTATTTTACAGTCTGATTGGCAAATAAGAGAAGAAGCAGTGGTGAGTGGAAGAGAAAGGAGGAGGTGAACTTGCTACTGGAAGCAGAATCCCCTATTGCTAAAGTGAAACTCTGAATAAGGCATTGTCCTCAATGGGAAAGAAAACTGTGCTGAGAAAATTAAACTCCAAAAGGAATATGTGATTGAATGTATAGTATACTGATTGTAGGTCCTCTGGTACAAAGATGTGCAGGACTAGAGCCTAATTATACAATGTTACTTGTTTCTGGGCAGAAAATGTATATTATGTTAGCATAGCATATGCTATACAGCTGCTTTAGTCTGTAGACAAAGTATGCATTTACTAAGACTGCAGGAATCTTGCCCACTGAACCTTAAAATTGCTTAATTTATCACCCTGTTAAGTTTCTTTCGATTGTTTCATTTTTTTATGTCTCTGGGAAGAAAAATGTTTAAGCTCCAGATGTAGTGTAGATGGGTATACCTGAATATACATAGACACGCTTCATATTAGTTTGTGACAAACGTGCTTATGTATGAACTCTTTTTAGCATTAAACACCCTTATTTTGTCTAAAATGTGTCAGATAAATAAGCTAAACTGTGCTCCTTCTGATTGCAGTAAAGATTGTTTATCAGTGAAAACAGTGTACAAATGCCATGCCTAGGACCTTGACTATATGCCTAGTTGATCTGAAGAGGGAAGAGGAGAATATTCTATAATTTACTTATATGTTTAGTGACTGCAGTTACAAAAACCATTACAAGTTATCTCAAAAGTGACACTGAACTCAGGAGTTAAATCTTAAAAATGTATTCAAGTACCTCAACTATTAATAAAAATGTATCTTATTTGTATATTGCTTGGCAGTAGATCCTCAAATCATCTCTGAATTTGTGCTGACACTGTATTTCCTTCTGGAGGGTGATTACTTTTGTTCCCCATGGTCCCTGTGTGTGTTGTATAGTAGTCACCGCTCCTAGCTCGCTCCTGTGATGGACTACAAACTCATGTTTAGTTTACTAATTTGTATTCACATTGTAGTCCATCACAGGAGCGAGCTTGGAGCGGTGGCTACTACTATTGGTCAGCACCAATTCAGAGATGATTTTAGAATCTACAGTCGAGTGATACACAAATAAGCTGCATTTTTTTGAATAGTTAGGGTACTTGAGGGCATTTTTAGGATTTAACTCCTGAGTGTCACTTTAATGTCAGTAAATCCAGAGATATTTGCAGCTGAAGTTACACGCAATTCTTGACATTTGGATCATTACTTAACATCTTCACACCTGTACACCTACTTATTGACCAGAGCAATGTTTACTTTTCTGCTATGTGATTGTTTATTCAGCAATCAAGATATTAACATAATAGATATATCATTTTTAAAAACAACAAAAAAGTGTTTCTTTTGGTGACATTAATAGGCAACAAAGGGTAACAAAACAAAAAAAATCACTTTTCCATTATGATCATTGTTAGTTTACATAAAATATATGGTTAATATAGATAAAAAGTATAAAGTTTATTATTTAATTTGTCCTGTTTAAAATGACACCAAAATTATTACTCTGGTACAAAGCATTGCAGAGTTATTTAACTCCTTGCTGCTGGCCCTTTAACAATAACTTAACAGGAGGAGGTGGGGACAGGCTCCTGCTCATATGATCGCTGTTACATCCAATAACAGGAATCGCATAGTTGGGAGTCTGTCCTTGACTCTCGATCCTAAACAATGACTGTGAACTGTTGATAGCAACTTGGTTACTGTGCTGGGAGTGCGCAATGAGCAGAACAGATCGCATATATGCGGCGGAACGGGGGTTAAAGCCCACCTTCTGGCCGCTGCATATACCTGTAAGGCTGACTGGTAGTGGTTAATAAACATGTGCATTCGGATTCGGACGAACCTGCAAATCTACAATAATCAGTTGATTCAGTGGTTTGTCCGAATCCGAAATAACTAATTTAATGTATGCCCGAATATACTAAAACGATATTCAGGCATACATAAATTAATTTTCAGAAAAGACCGGTGGCCATATTGGCCGTATCAGGAAGCCAGGCAGCGAGTCATTACATGCTTCTTGATTGGCCGGGAAGCCGGCTCCAAGCTCGCTCATTACCTGGTGATAAGTTGTAATGACTCACCCCCCCCCCCACCCCGGCTTCCTGATTGGTCAGAAAGCCGGCTCCATGCTTCATCACCTGGTGATGAGGAAGCATGGAGACGGCTTCCTGGCTAATCAGGAAGTCAGGCGGTGAGTCATAACACGGTGCCCGGCTTCCTTAACGGGACTTCCGGTATCAGTATTCGGTACCGGCGAGTACCGAAAAAAAAATATCGGTACTAACCCAAGTAAAAGAAGTTTAAACTACAAGAAGCAGAAACAGAATTCTACACTTTATTACAAGAAAGGTGTTTCACATATATGTATATGAATTGTGTTTTTAGCTGTTTGCGTGGAGTTTAGCTTTAAAAGCACCAAACCCACAAATGCTCATGTTCCTTAAAGTGACATTAAACCCTCAGATTTTTTAACATAAAACAACACTGTAATGTGTGCCTTACTGTAATCCATGGTTGTTCCCCTTCTCTTTGCTGCTCTTCCTTTTAAATCCTCATGTCTTCTCATGCTGGGGGAGAACTTCCCTTTGCAGCTGAGTGCCTCTTCCTGTAGTGCTGGCTCAGGTTGTGAACCTTCACACAGACACCATGTATCCATTCCAGAGACAAGGCAGTCTGCTGCAAAATTCTGTCACAGTTCTGCCCAGCATGAGAAGAGATACGGATTTAAAAGGAATAGCAGCAAAGAGAAGGGAAACTACCATGGATTACAGTAAGGCGCACATTACAGTATTGTTTTATGTTAAAAAATCTGAGGGTTTAATGTCACTTTAAAGATCACAGGTTACAGAGGAAGTCACAACATCCTCTCCCATTTTCTACAGAAATGTGCACAATTCAAAAATATGATTATAACATAGAAATTCCCTGACCACTTCTGCATAGCAAGTTTTACTTCCCTGGTAGATCATCTCATTATTTCTACTTTCTATTTCTTGTAAAAAATCTAAAGTTTTTCTTAAGGGACCGTACGGGTACTCCTAGAATGAGATCCTAATAGTTTGGACTTGATGGACTAATGTCTTTATTCAACCTCAAATACTATGTAACTATGTAACTATGTAAAGAATTGCATCTTTGTTCCACTTGTACAAAGTCACTGGTAATTATCATATAGTAAACATACCTACCGTGCCGAGCCTGTGTACTTTTTTACCATTAAACTCACACAGTATGAGTAAGTTAGGAGCAGCAGTATGAGTAGTGATTTTGATTCCAAAGATGCCATATAAAGGTGACAGTCTCTTTCTCATAGACTCTTCTGTCTGACATATTGAATTTGCTGTTGTTTTGGATTTATTCTCTATAGTATATATAAAGCCTATATAAATGTTTAGTTGTGTATACAGTGGGGAGGGTTTGAATCCCTGTCTTTGTCTCCCCTGTGGAGATTTGCCAACTCCTCTCACTTAAGTGTGATTTCCTCTCATTTCCTGTTGTATCTTTGGTGCAGGAAGTAATGGGAAATCTCATCGAATGGGATCCAGACAGAAAAAAAAACTTAACAGGGTATCTGGGATAAGGGTCTGGTATAAATTTTGAAGGGGCTACACGTAAATTTTTACATATATGTTTTTGCCGTTTTAGACTCGGGTGCCTTTAGATTTTGAATACTTTTAAAGGGTGCGTGGGAAAAAAAGGTTTTTACATAACGGGTGGGTCACTTTGTGTCCTTTGCCTATATACTTTGTGGTAAATCATTTCCCTCTTTCTCATCTCAGAAAGTTGGAAGGTATACATGATTATGGTGACATTTGACAAATCTGGATCATCTAGGGCAAACTGTCTGTATAATGCGAGTAACAGTAAGAGCAATTTTGTGACAGATATATTCATGTGCGAGTGAGCTCTATAAGTGGTTGCATCTTCTATCCTAAGCAACTTCATAACATCGAATTGTATATATTTTGGACTGGAAAGTCAAAATCAACCCTTATATTGGTAGACTATCTGCAGAGAAGCTCTAAAACAACCTTTCTCTGCAGATTATGTAATCATGGATGGGCACTTTTAGTATCACTGTTAGCATAACAAGTAATTCACAGGTTCCTATCTGAGAATCCTGCACAGATCAGTACAAAGACAAAAGTAGAACAAGTGTTTCTTTTCACAATTAAGATACCGGTACAGGAAACCAACTGTGATAACATAGGGACTGTGAAGGAAATCTGTCATTTCTGCTATCTGCATGTAGAGCTCTTCTTTTTGCAGTCCAGAGCATCTTCTCTGTCAATATGCATGTGTAACGACCTGTGAGAGAGCAAGATCTAATCAGGGTCTTCACGAATACATCAGCAATCTTTCAGTGTTACACTGAGCTGCTGCAGTGACTGCTTTCCTAGGCCCAGGAAACTTCAGCAAAAACACTCTCGTTCTCTTGCACCCAATCTAAACCACATCCCCAGAAGACAACAGAGGGTTGGTTAGGGTATTTTTAACTGACTGATTAAACATCTTTCTTTTCTGTTCATGAAATGCTGAAGCTAAGTGAACATGCAGGTTCTCCTTTTTTCCTGTTTCTTGCACATATCACTTTTTGATGTCACAGTACAGGAGAACTACAGCTCTCACAACCGCAAGGACTTTTTCACATTTCACTTTGTAGTGTTTTGTTTTTCTGCCTTCTCACATGGGGTTGTGGCCTGCTTCCAAAGGGCTGGATCCCATTCCGGTGGGGTAGCAGGTAGCGCCTTGTGCCAAGTTGATCAAAGTTAGCTGGAGAATCATTCTTTGGATTTCTGTCTAACATGGCTGGAGTAGATGACGATTCCAAAAAATGTGTAGCAACGTGCAAATTGACACCTTCAGGGGGTTAAGAGGACCAGCGGGTAGAGCTTATGCAGGGTTGTCAGAACCCGGTAGCACAGAGAAATTATTTTCAAGAAGAAATCTGGGCAGAATTTTTGTAACCCTTGAGGTGGGGATACCCACTCGTTTTTGCATAGGGTAAAAAAAAAGTTATTCTCACCTAAGCCGGCAGAGTCTTAGACCAGTCCCCAGAGCATCTCTCCCACTCCTCTGCAGCAGTCTAGGAATCCTTGAGTCCTACAGTCCTTGAGTATTGGACGTGATGTCCTATACACTGTGTATAGGACGTGAGGACACTGAGGGACATACCTTCGCTGCAGCAGAGGAGGAGAGAGGCTGAAGGGAGCGCTGCAGGCTCCGAGGATATAGTGAGTATGACTTTTTTTTGGGACCCTAGGCAAAAACGTGCAGCTAAACCTTGCAGTGTTGGGGTAGCTCCACTGCAAGGGTTAATAAAAATGTCTGCCCGGAGTTCTTTGTTAAGACCTTATTTCTGGAACCAGTTAGCTCTAGACAACTTACAAGCTAAGCAAGTTGCTCTATTGATCTGTTTTTAAGAACTTGCAAAGGTAGAAGAGTAAATAGGATTTTGGAGAGGTATCTATACAGAGATCTTCAAATGGTGCTGTAGGTCTGGTGAGGGAAATTCAGAAGGTTTCAGCAATGAGCTAAAGTGTGGCCCCTATGATCGAATGTAGCAGGATGGTAACGGTGGGAGGTGGAGGTGTCGAGGGGTGGAATCTGAGTGCAGTTTTGCTCAACCTAGAGCGACTGCCTTGACTACCCAGGAAAGACGAACTGCTGTATAATAATGACTATGGTCAGGAAGTCCAGTGTCACCGCTACCTTTCGGGAGCGCAGGTCGTGTTGTGATGAACAAACCTGTGCATGTTTTTAGAAGAAGATATCGGTGCTAGTTTATATATTTCTTTCAATACAGGTTTACTTAAAGTGACATTAAACCCTGAGATTTTTTTAACACAAAACAATACTGTAATGTGTGCCTTACTGTAATCCATGGTAGTTTCCCTTCTCTTTGCTGCTCTTCCTTTTAAATCTGTATCTGTTCTCATGCTGGGCAGAACTTCTGTTTTGCAGCAGACTGCCTTGTCTCTGGAATGGATACATGGTGTCTGTGTGTAGGTTCACAACCTGAGCCAGCACTACAGGAAGAGGCACTCAGCTGCAAAGGGAAGTTCTCCCCAAGCATGAGAAGACATGAGGATTTAAAAGGAAGAGCAGCAAAGAGAAGGGAAACAACCATGCATTACAGTAAGGCACACATTACAGTATTGGTTTTATATTAAAAAATCTGAGGGTTTAATGTCACTTTAAAAAAATCTCAGCTCAGTCTAAGCATTATATGATTATGGGGGTTTATCATTGTTTTCACCCACGATTCACTCATTTGACACCATCACATTAATAAGAAAAATGGGTGAAAACATTGACAAATAGACCCCCTATATGTTGCATTGTAAAAATCATAAGTTAAAATAAAATATCTTTTTTTTAAACTGTTCATATTGATGCTTGTTGCCTACTGGACTTTCTAAATTTTTCAGTTGTTCTAGTCGAGTAAAGAACTCACAATTAAACTGTTTATCTTTTTTTGGAAAAGCTCAAGTCTACTTCCTTCCTGAGAGGTAAAAACAGTCCACAGATTATGTGCAGTTTGCTAAACAAAGCCAGTACATTTTCAAAGCTCTGCTCATATCTGTTCCAGCATAAAGCTTTAGATAAGATCTCTATTTCCCACCCAGTCTGCCCCTTTCCTTCTTCCACGTATAGAATATGTAGTCTATAACTAAGTTATTGCCTTTCTATAACTGAACTTTTAAAATGCCTGTCAATTGCTTTTTATAATTAAGTGTTCCCTCAATAACTCGTGCTATTCAAATGATTTGCTAAAGTTTGTATATCATTCATTTGCAACATAGTGCAAATCCATAGATGTGTTTTTTTTTCTCCCCCCCCAACCACTGAAAGATGCCATGCATGGAATGATTGAGCTTGAAACCGAGTTCTCTAGTCCCTCTAACATTGTTTTCTTTTCTCTTCTTATATATTTCTCTACATTATAATCCAATTTCCTATTTTACTGGACCCTCTGACCTCCTGTCTGAGCAATTACGTTGCACAAGCAGTACAGACAAGAAATGTGTTCGCAGAGTAGGGTTGCCACCTGTCCGGTTTTCAACCGGACAGTCCGGTTTTGGTGTGTTGTGTACGGGTGCCCCGCCAGTGTTCTAACTCTGGTGCTCTATCACATAGAGAAGAACGAGGAGACCTACCTCTAAGTGATAGATCACCAGAGATATAAGAGCGGCCGGGCTATGTAGATCCCCATGCAGCTGAAGGGAAGAGGCATGAAGAGGTGGGTTACAGAAATAGCCAAGCGGCAGGGGAGTGAATTCAACACAACACTGGCTCCCTGAAACCCGAGTGTCGCACAGCCGGCACAAATCACCAGGCCACCTGAAGACATCAGGGCGCCAACTCAGAACAGCACAGAGTATGTAGCTTCACATTATTTTGTATTGCTGGATAATGTATTGCTGGGATTTGCAGTTCTCTATAGATGGTCTCATTACTCCCTCCCCCAGCTGCCTCTCCTCACTCTCTCTCTATTCTCCCCAAAATTTTTTTAGTGGCGCTAGAGTGTTCGGGTTTCATTTGAAGAAAAGGTGGCAACCCTATCGCAGAGTGTCCTCGCAACGTTTCGTACAAAACCCTGCTTTTGAGGACATTTCATTAGGCATGCAGACTTTGGCATTGTGACCATACCTTTTCAGTAGAAGTAAAGAGATGAACAATTTGTGCAACTGCACAGTGGGCCTGGGGTGCTAGGGCTGCAACTAATGATTATTTTCATAATCGATTAGTTGGCCGATAATTTTTCCAATTAATTGGATAAAAAATAAAGAAATACTTAATTTAAAATAAAATACACAAATGCAGTGTTACAAACATAAAGTTTACTGCATAATAAAACTACATGCACATTTTTTTTGTAATATTTTTCACTGGAAAGTACGGCATTGCGGTACCGTGCGCTCCAGTGCGGGCGATCACTGCAGTGCCATTCATTGAAATGAATGGCACTGCAACGTATCTTCCACAGCAGAATTTGTCAGGCCGAAACTGAAAATGACTTTTTCCCCACCTTTTATAATTTTTTAATAATTGTATTGTAAGCACATGGTCGCTTGAATAGCTTCAGCCAGGAAATGAATCCATTGCAATTTTTTGATTTTCCTAAATTTATGCATGTATATTGATAGAAAATCATAGAATTCATGATTCACAATTGCCTTTCCAGAGCTGTGTGATTCTCTGCACACACACAGTTTTACATATTGTATATTACAAATATTCTGGAAAATTAACATGCGCAAATCACAGATTCTGCTAATTTGATCCTTGCTATTCAGGAGTTAGGATTTGATGCTACTGTCCTTTGACTCTGTATTGTTAGAGGATTGCACTCTAGGATTGCGCAGCCTATGCATGTGCTCCAGTGTTCCCCACTGTGTGCTGGCTTCTGTGCCATGCTGTTACCCGCCCAGTAGGCCTTCACCATTGGAGGAGTGTTTGAGATGGTTCAACAAAAATGATGGCTACCTGATACTAAGGGGAAACCAGGCTGTTTAGCATCCTGGTGGCCCTGGAGGTTTTGATGGCATGGGCCTGAATAGGTCCTTGGAACCTCTTACCTGTTCAACTGAAGGGCAAATGTATGCACATAGACACTCATTTCACCAATTGAATAATTTTTGTGGGGGTCTTTGCTTCCAGTATTGGGCCTTTTTTCCATATACCCATAGTATTAAATCTGGTGGAACACAGTTGTCCTGAGTCTGCAATTTGGGTTATTGAAATCCGAAATAACTGAGAAACAATAAATTAACTAGCCATTGGGACCCTGGGAGATGTTTATGGTCTAGATCCTAGGCACTGATGGGTTAATCACTTTTATTGAGCAGGAAGTTTACATTTATTATTAGGTCAGGTGGCAAGAGGGTTTAGATCTTACCTCTTTCTGCATAGAAAGCATTGCTAGCACAAACTCCCGGGACCAGGTCAGTAATGTTCTATATATATAGCTTGCTTTTTATTTGGAAATAAAGTCCAAGCTTTTTTCTTTTACTTTTCTTTTAGTAAAGGTGTAGTAAATATCTATTAATCCTGTCAGTTTGGGTTGTCTCTGTTGGCTTGATACAGGGACAACACTAATTACAGGCCCCTAATGCTGGGGTAGTGTTGTCACACTTCCATGCACAATCTTGCTTTGGATCTACAGGACACCGTGCGTGCCTGAAAGGTCCCGTAGTCACCCCATAACATCTCGGATTAGGCTACGGCTGTGGCCGGACCTAAAGTATTTGATTGAAAGTGGTTACTGTAGGGAGGCTTACACTCAACAGCTCAGCAGACAATGATGTCATTGAGAAGCTTCCACCCCCACCTACAGCTCTGGCCCTTCAGAATGAAGACAGAGCAACAGTGGTCATGTGTCTACTGGATAAATTGTCTAAAAAAGACAAGTAATATTGTTTTCAATTGAAACTGAATGTACACTGCCTGCCTGCACCACATCCTGCTTGTTTGAGAATTTCAAGGTTCACATGTAATTTCATGTAATACACAATTAAAGGAGAACTATGGGTTCAGGGCTTTTCCCCATAGTTCTTCTAAGGGTCACGGGAGAACACAAACTAGCGTTCTCCCGTGACTCAAAGCTCAGTATACTGCGAGCTACAGCTCGCAGTATACTGAGACGCCGCAGCCGCAACGAATCCCGACAATACTGTCTGGATCCACACAGCTGCGTGAGTGACAGCTGGCTCTGCCTATCTAGAGGCAGAGCCAGCTGTGCCTGCCCCCTCCCCCGTCCGTTCCGCCAGTCAGCGGAAGGCAATCATAAAGCTAATGGCTTTATGATTGCCTTTCATTAACTGGGTCTAGTAGTGTTATCACATATAAGAAATCGTGTGCTCATCTTCTAGGCAGTGCAGGGATCAGAATTTCTGATTTTTGTTAACAACTAATAAAGTGTTACAAAATGTATGTAAACTCAAAATCTATTTTTTTAGTATGTTTGGCATCACGCCTCACTGTACACAGTTTTCCTAAACAAATCATTTTTTGAAAGCCTTTTGCATATTTTCACACCTGGTGATCCTGCAACAACATTTCCTGTTGCAATCTGACAACACTAAACCACTTTTGAAGACACAAGGAGATCTCACCGTTCCAATTCTCCAGCCACAATCGTGTTCTGGAGCCTGCAATGGTGCTGATCAAACAGGTGCGTTCTCACCTCCAACCGCTTCAGTGTCCAAACAGACCGCACTGCAAGAATCTCCAGTAAGGGCTTGTTCACACCGACTGCGGCGCCTTCCAGAGCGGCAGCTGCTGGAACGCACAGCGATCTCTCACAAAACGTCCCCCTGCGTTCTGGGGCGGGAGGGGGCGTGGCGGTGCATTGAATTCAATAGCACCGCTTCCGCGCCCCCCCGCCTGCAGTGCGATCGGATGCGTGGCAAACTTTCAGTGCGTTCCGTTCCACTGCAAACGCAAAAAATGCTGCTTGCTCTATTTTTTGCGGTTGCAGTGGAACGCGTCCGATCACACTGCGGCCATGTAGTGTGGTTTTTGTATATGTATATACATGGGGGGCAATTTATCAAAACTGGAGCAGATTTGCATTGCAACCAATCAGCTTCTATCTCTCATTTTCAAATTTCAACTGAGCAAACTGAAGTGAAAAGCTGCTCCCGATGCTGCCTGCTCTAGTTTTGATAAATTTCCCCCATGTTTTTACTGTTTTAGTGCACTTAAGCTTTGTTAACAATATTCTCTGCGATGTGGGAGATGGACTGTTTTTTTGACCAAGTGCACTATTGTATATGTCTTAATTGGATATACCTGATATACAATATCTCTGAATCTGCAATTATTCGGGGATTGAGTATGAGCCAAGATGGGATGACTAGTTTTCTGAGGCGCACTATACACTAGCAATGTCACAGTTATTTGTTGGTCGGTATGCAGCCCACCTCGCACCTGTGCAAGGAGGAGTATGAGCATATACAGTATATGTAAGGTACGAATTTGTATAAGTTACCTCTATGAATAAGCCTATTGGTGAAACGCATTAACGGATTTCAGTGTACTGGGGGTTTGCGTTGTTGGTGTATATTCACATATTGACATTTCATTGTGGATTTTAATAAAGCTTGGATTATTAGGGCTTGTTTACACCGAATGCAGTGCATTCCAGACCGGTCGCTGCTGGAAAGCACCCCGATCCCTCACAAAACTTCCCCCTGCGTTCTGGGGCGGGAGGGGGTGTGGCGGTGCATTGAATGTATGCCTTGGAGATAAGCTTTAAGGCTCATTATTTTTGTAATGCCTAAAGTATAACGCTGGAAAGAAAAATCTTTTTAATCCAGATATTAATGTACTGGAATTTACATTTTAAAGCAAGAAAAAAAGGTAAAGACAAATCAGTGATTACAACTTCAAAGGTCTGTTCTCTGACCTGTTGCCTGTGCCTTCCATACATTATGGGTGAATGAACAAAGTCTATTTACACAGTCTAGTTCACAGAGTCTAATAAAGCTGTGAGGTTCTGTGAAGAGGACAACAAAAGGAACCAACTTAAATTAAGTGCCCATTCAATACAAATGAACGCTTTCAGTGGGTAAATATGCATTTTGTTCATAAAAATACAGGCTCAACAGCTACGAAAGATTTATTTTTTCAGCTTTAAGTAACATAATGAATGGAGGTAAAATAAATCATGCTTCTTAGTGAATTGATCCGAATGTAATTTTCATAAGCAGAGATTCCAAACTTTTAGAACGCTTAGTCTACAACCGTCTGAGCTGGTACCTCACTGATAACAACCTTCTCTGGCACTGTACCAAGGGGGCAAATGCATCTGACATAATTTCTGCCAAAGTGATCATTTCTATTTAAGTAATATGGCAGATTAACACAGCTATTCAACTAAGTCAGGAACAAGAAAGTATCTACATACAACAGTTCTTTAGACAAACTGTAAGAGAAGCTCATCCAGCTGATCCCTACTCTCTCCACCCTGTAATATGCTTTATTTACCTTATCTTCCCATAGTAGTGTCCTCTCTCCTTAAAGTGACATTAAAGCAGAACTTGACACTCAAAAATCAAATTCTACCAATGTATCCCTCTATGTATGATGTTAATAATAACATAGACTTGTTGGGTGTAAAATGCTGTAATTATGAAATACGTACACTTGCATAGCTTTCACTTCCTGCTTTAAAATGGCAAAAGGACTTCAGTTTGCCAAAGCAATGCACACTGGGCTTGCCTTTTCATCTACAGAGCATTGCTGGGAAATCTCATCTTTATTCTCAGGAGATCTCAGGGAAAGGCATTTCCTCCCCTGAGGTAATGTGCATGGTCACATGTCCTAGTCACATGTGCCAGAGACCCAGGAAGTACTAGGAGAGCTAGTAATCTGCCCTTAGTAAACATGGTCACTGTCAGAAGACCGGGGAAGAAAAGAGAAATAAGGTGTGTTTGTTGTTATTTTAAAGAAATGAGTAAAGATCCACTTTAAAGTCAAAAGGTTTTTAAGCTATTTCAAATGCTGATTGGATCACTTACAATGGATGCTACTCCTGATGTTTCAAAGTTTTAGTTTCCTGCAGAATGAGCTAGTCCTCTGAGCACTAGCCCTGCTATCCTGTTTCAGAGTGGCTCCTTTCCCTTGCAGGGTTCTATTGAGACACGCTTGTGTTTGTTGGTAAGCTGTGTGTGTCTATACAAACACACAGGCAATGCAGGCAGGTCACCCCTCCTTGCTCCCTTCTCTTCTACCTCCTCCCTTTTTTAAGCTAGTAGATGGACAGCCGGAGGAGACTGTGCTGTATATTTGTTTAATCTGGATTCATTATTGAAAAAAGCTTGACAGTTTAATACTACTTTAAATTCTCTTTTCTTTACTGCTCTTCTCCACCCCACAGCTTATATATA
>NW_017306599.1:711332-750132 GCF_000935625.1 Nanorana parkeri | reverse complement strand
TTAATATTGCCTTCATTACCTCCTACTAATTCTGAACCTACATGCTGACATAACCTCCAAGACAATTGGGCATGTGCAATCATGTAAAACTTCCCTCACCCTCCTTCTTCTGCTAACTTCTAGGGATATTTTTTAACCTAATCCCAGCCTTCTGATATCTAACATTTACCTCCACATCCTTTTTATCAACTTTAAAGGCATAGACCACCTTTTACATAAAAAATAATAAATGCACACACATTCATAAAAAATTTGTATGTATTATTACATTGGTATTGCATTGCCTGTAGAGCATTGGGACCTAAATCAGTGGATTGTGGGTTCAATGCTCTGGCTCTTGCAGACTATTCCTCCCCCCTGTCCGTAACAAGGTAAAGACTTTTAGTTACAGGGACAGGAGGAAGTGTCAGTGGACTACAAGTGCACCACACTTTTGCTCCATTCCCATTGAAAAGTATAATGGAGAACAGCTATGAACACATTAGTATATAACAAAATGAACACAGCAGTATATAAAAAGTGTTTTGGCTTTAGATACGCATTTTGAAGCATTGTCCTACACCACTGTTGAAGTTTGGAGAAGTTTTGGAATTACTTACTAATTGTAAAAACCAAAGGCCACTACTCCATACTCATATTAGACCTTTTTGCTTCCTTTGATACAGTTGATCCATCTGCTCCTGCTCTAGCTCCATTCCCTTGGACTCCAAGACTCTTCTCTTTCCTGGTTCTCCTTATCTAAGCACTCCTTTAGTGTCACTTATAACTTTATCTCCTCCTCTCATCTTTCACTTTCTGTAGATGGCTTCCAAGGCCCTGTCCTCCAAACCCTTCTATTCTCAATGTACACCTCTTCATTTGTTCAATTGATAACCTTCCATGTCTTCCAAAACCATCTCTGTGCTGATGACACCCAAATCTGTCTCTACTGCTCATGGGTCACTAATTTACTAACTGAAATATCAGTATGGAGGTCACACCACTTCCTTTAACTCAGTCTTTCCAAAACTGAGCTCATAATATTTAAAAATAATTTCTGCCAACCTTTAAGCGATCCCTGAAATCTCATCTCTTCAAGGAAACAAATCCTGCCTCAACCTAACAAATGAACTTTTACTTTCTCCATCAGCTCTTCCCCACAGTTATTTCCTTTTGTATCACTTGCCCCTCCCATTTAGAGTGTAAGCTGTCACGAGCAGGACCCTCCCAACCCTAGTCTTAAACTGTATTGTAACAACTGTGTCCCTTGATATTGGATAGTGCTGTGCAAACTGTTGGTGTTATATGAATCCTGAATGATTGATAATAATAATAATAATTCCTAGCTTGTCATGATAAATCTTTCAGCAATCAAGAGGAGACCTATTTGAAACAGAAGTGGACCGTTGATTTTGATGATGGGTGCTTAGCAAAAATTTCACATAATAGTTCTGTGGAACATTAAATTATGTGTTACCCTTTTTCCTTGGAGGAAGAGATGGCTATATATACAGCACTTTGCAAAAAATAAATTTAGGCACAGGACAAATACTGTACATTGGGGATGCTTTCAAAAATAATGTACTCATTATTTAGCAACCTACAAAGTCCATAAACAGAAAAAAACAAATCTAATCAATATTTGTTATGTCCACTCTTTGCTTTTTAAACAGCATAATTTCTCCCATTTACATTTGCATACTGTTAAGGATTTTGCAGGCATATGATCCAGTGCAAGAATAAACAATTTCTGTATACCAAACAGCTGCTTATGATTAACAAGGTAACATGTGGCAGGGCAGGTTCACACCATTTTCCGGACCAGATGTGGTCCAGATTTGGTCCGGAAAATGGTATTAACCTGGCCGCAGTTCCAGTGCATTCCAGACCAGACAAAATTATACATGCAGTAATTTCCTGGTCTGGTCTGGAACAGACTGCACTGGTGTGAACAGAGGCCAGAAATTACATAGGGATATATTAGGATGCATTTTGGAAACAATCTGGTCTGGTCTGGAGATGATCTGGATGTGGTGTGAATGCTTCTAGCTGGCGTAACGCATATATGCAGCCAGCTCTGCTGTTTTATGCTAAAAGCATGCTTTCTTAATTGCTTGCCCCCTGCCCAGGGACTTGAGCTGTTACAGACATCTTCCGGTCCCTGCTTATGATTGGGAGTCAGTGGGATAGGCTCCTGATCATGTGACATTTGGGACACCCAATCACAGTGATCACATGATTAGGAAGTCTGCCTGCGACTCACGTCATTCAGAAACCCTTAAAGTGACATTCAACCCTCAGATTTTTTAACATAAAACAATACTGTAATGTGTGCCTTACTGTAATCCATGGTTGTTTCCCTTCTCTTTGCTGCTCTTCCTTTTAAATCTGTATCTCTTCTCATGCTGGGCAGAACTTCTGTTTTGCAGCAGACTGCCTTGTCTCTGGAATAGCTACATGGTGTCTGTGTGCAGGTTCACAACTTGAGCCAGCACTACAGGAAGAGGCACTCAGCTGCAAAGGGAAGTTCTCCCCCAGCATGAGAAGACATGAGGATTTAAAAGGAAGAGCAGCAAAGAGAAGGGAAACAACCATGGATTACAGTAAGGCGCACATTACAGTATTGGTTTATGTTAAAAAATCTGAGGGTTGAATGTCACTTTAAGGGTCCTTTCACAACATTGCATCTTTCAGAGCATTCCCAACGCAGAACAATAAAAAAACACATGAAAATCAATGAAGCCAGTTCACACCAACACATTACATTGCGCTGCGTTTATCCGCGCTGAAAAAAGTAGATCATGCTCTACTTTTTTTTCAGCACAATGCAAACAAACAACATGCAAAACATAAAACAATTGCTATAGAAACATAATAACAAAAGCTAAATCGAAAGAAAAAAAACACATAACAGCATAGCACAACCCAGCTCAGTGCGTGTAAAAACGCGCAAACTGCGCATGCGGCGAACTTGGCACATAGCAACACTCCAAACTGCATTGCCGCATGCACAATGGTGTGAATAGACCCTCAAGAGCTGTCAGGAGCTGGCGGCATGGGGTCAGAATCCCGTTATTAAATCGAACAGATTAGCTGTGTAGTAGGAATAAAACTGAATAAAGGTGCCCATACACCTTACAATTATCTGCAGATGGTCAGATGGAAAAAGTGCAACAGATTGGCCCAGGTGGAGATTACTCCATCCACACAGTCAAGTGTAGATGGAGGAATCTGTTGCACCTTTTCCATCTGACCACAGAAAATCTGCAGATAATTGTAAGGTGTATGGCCAGCTTTAGAAAAAGCCTTGTTCTATTAACAAGTTGTGGTCGCTGAAATCAGTTCAGTATTGACAGTGGCCACCAGAAAAAATAGAGAGGGTGAGACAGCAATAAACACCTGACCTGACTACTATACTGTATACTGATGAGATTTGCTGGGTAAAAATTCCCTAGCACCAATTTAGATTTAAAACACTGTAAATGAGTTCTTCTAGAAATCCATGCTAATTATTACTTATCTGAAATCATTCTATCTGTAAAGTCGAGAGTCTATATAAGTGATGTGGTATAGAGCACTCTTCCTTTTAACCAGTGAATTGAATCATCATTCTTCGAAGGTGGTAGAATGACTATTACTTTCCTTTCGTGATGAGACTTTTATGTCTAAACAGTTTTCTTGACATTCATTTATTTATTTATTTATTTATGCATTTCTAAACCACAGTATTTTCCACTCTGGGTATGACATGGAAAAAACACACTTGCCGTGCACCGACCACAGGCCTAGCTTGCTGATCGGTTAGTAGCATGTTTCTTATTTTGGAAACTCAGTTTCAGTCACTAGTTTAGTATGATATACCAAGCATAGAACCAAAACCATTTCTTCTGCGTGTTAATGTAAACATTTAACCACTGTACTGCCAGCGTCATTGTATTATTGTCATGTATACACTCTCTATATACAGAATAATATATGTGTACATGATTTCATGTTTATGGCTCCATGCTCCTAAATCTGTGCTTTTGTTCATAGCTTTATACTATACTATATTTTATAACTGCAAAACACAGTTCAAACTGTATTCATTGATTGGAGAGAAAAAATATGGCAGTATTTACTTGAAAATACTTTTCAACATGATTTTAATATGTATTTCCTTGATAGTCATATTTTTTTTAAAGCTGTGCCAGCCAGTTCATTTGTTATGTTCCTGCAAGAAAACCATTTTGAAGATAAACCACATACAGTAGGTGATGGACAGTTACATTCCCACATTCACTACATTATAATGGGCCTGATCTGTCCATAACAGTGGCGTATCCCTACTGTGTGCAGTGCATGCAGTACACATGGGCCCCAAGGCTTAGGGGGCACACCGTGCACTCACTCCACACATTGCAAATTAGATCCTGAAAGTGCTCCTCTGCCATCCTTTGAGCTGCAGTTGCATATGTCTCTTGTGGCTGTAGCTTAATGTAAGTCTGGAGCCACTGCAGGCATAGTTGGATTCCTCTCCTCCAGGAGAGGATGGGGAAGAAACTGCAATCTGATGGGCTTCCACTGGCTTTAGCCCTCCCCTGCAGACCCACATGAACCACTGCAGGAGAGAGAGGGCTCAAGGGTAAGGTTACTGCAGGGGCTACACTAGAGGTAGCAATGAGTGGGGACAACTAAGACTTGAGGGGATGATGGAGCCTGTGTGTATTGCATTCTCCTGACTTCTGTACTGCCTGTCCTCCACTATTAATTGTCCCCTCTCTACTATCTGTCCCCACTGCCAACTGCCCTCTCTGTACTACCTGTTCCCACCACCAACCGCACTCTGTATTTCCTGCCCCACCATTAACTTCCCCCCTCCCTTTTGTATTGCTTGTTTTTTCCTCCCACTTGTAGCGACACAGTGGCACCACTGACGCAGAGACATTTTTCGATTCAGTAGCACCACTAACACAGGGGCATTTTTTACTTCCGGTGACACCACTGATGCTGGGGCATTTTGTCCGTCCGGTGATACCACTGATGCAAAAACATCTTCCAGTGGCACCACGAACACGGCATTTTTGTTGTTCCAGTGGCACCACAGACACAAGCATTTTTCCCTTCCAGTGACACCCTTGGTACACGGACATTTTTTCCTTCCGGTGACACCACTGATGTAGGGACATTTTTTCCTTCCAGTGACACTATTGATGCAGGGGCCTTTTTTTTCTCGCACTGATGCCGAAGCATTTTTCCTTCACCACTGTTAGCAGTATTATGTAGGTACAAGGACTGCAGCATATGTGTGCAGTGTATGCAGGGAATAGACACAGGTTATGTTTACTCGCCCCCTTTCTGTCCCAGGATGCACCAGGCCTTTCATTATCCTAGTCACGCTCAACTGTTGTTACACTGTTCTGAATGTTTTAGCTGTAAAACCAGGGTGCTTACTGTTATGGGTAAGGCTGGACACAGGAAAAGGCCCCCAACTCATGATCTTGCACACAGGCCTACTGCTTTCGGAAAACACTACTGGTCCAGTAAATCACAATGTTTGATCTCAGATAACACACATGTTGATCACATTCACCTGTACATACCTAAAGATATACAATTAGTTAAAGATGATAGATGCCATACAAATTAAAATTGAACATGAAACTTGCACTAGAAAAGAAGTTGAACTGTTCCAAAAACTTACAGGGTTATCCACAAAAGGGTGAAGAGTTTGGAGAGGGCAGGAGAAGTGAACAATCTGGGACAACATAGCTGAACTGGAAAGTGAGCTGAAATGGAGAATCTTTCCAAATCAGCTATTTTGGCCTAGATTGTTCACTTCTCCAAACTTGTCACCCTTTTGTGGATAACCCTGTTAAAGTGTATTTCCACCTTTGCAACCAAGTTGGCAGAACACCTATTTTGTAGGTGTTATATGAAAAACAGTATTTTAAATTATATCTCTTGGTTTATGGAAATTGAATGTGCTTTAAAATGTGGAACAGATAAAGTCCTACCGTTGCAGGTTCTGAAAATATTTGCAGAACATATATTTTCAGTTATCTTGTGGGCCCAAAATAAGGATGTGAAAAATACTAAAACATGTCCAGATTTGTGATAGATAGAAGGGAGAAGTCAAGTACATTTAAGCTGAATAAACATTACATGCACAAAATGACTCATAAAGTTAGGGATGAAGCCCTAGAGCTGTCAGCTGGTATACTGTAGGGGAAAAAAACTGCAATTCACAGATTATGCATGACAAATATAAGGATCTCTCTCACCCAAACAGCAGACATATTGTTGTTAACATCATTAATTGGAGGCTCTATTCTAAGCAGATAATAGCAACTATGCAGTGCACAAAATGAGGTCCTGTATAGAAATATCAGATGTCTACAGTATTGGGACCCCTTGCAGCAGACCTTATTCTACCCTGCCCATTTCCTCTGAATTTGAACATAAATGTCCAGGAGTGGCTGGGCAAAACAAAAATAAAGAAAAAAGTAAGGCAAATGTTGGTTTACGTATTCATCTTATAACCTAGTCTCCCAACCTCGCTAACAACACATCCTGCCAGTCTTATAGTCATCTGGCCCTGATTCTACAAGATATCACTGAACTAGATCACACAACAGATTGTCAATATGTTCCCAGCTGGACCCACACATGCGCATCATTCCAATGGATCTTACTCTCAGAAGCTCTGTAGAAATAAATGGCTCCATAGCAATGAACAGGAGTGCAGAGTACCTGTGTGGGACTGGCCTAGAACATTTTGGCAAGCAGTTATGCAGTCTAGTCAGGGATGAGTGTAAGACTGGGAGCATGTGCTAAGGGTGGGGGAACTACATGATAAGCGTAACTGCACCAAAGGGATATTTACACTTTAACCATTCCAGGAGGTGGTGGCAGTCACAGTTTTGAGCCAGCATGGGCGAACTTAGACAAAATGGGTTCAAGCCAAGGCCAGACTCATTACTAGACCGGCTGTCTCTGAAAATATCAGGGGAGCTATGGCAGGCAGAGCGATGCCAATGCACTACTGCATTAGAAAATGGCAGCTGCCTCAGCATTGTCTTGGAGGATATGTTTGGTGAAATGCTAAGCTTGTATATTGCTAGAACTGCCTGTGCCACAGCATTAGTTCAAAATGTTTATAATTGGCCTGTAATCTGTTCTTGAACAAGCATGTGCTATATGGAGTGTGGGATATTCAGGAAACACTGCAGCACATTTCTGTCTTTGATTGAATGCAACATTTATTTGTCAGCTACTGAATGTTTTTCCATATTTGACTCACTCTAAATATTTTTTTTTTATGTTAATTTATGAAAGACCCCAGCTTATGCTTTAGTACACATATATCATATTTCTTTTTTGCATGCCTCACCAAAAAATTGGAGCTGTGAGTCTTGCTAACAAATGTAGCTGATACTAGAGAAAGCTATCGCATGGCATGCAGCTAATATAAAATCCAGGTGGCTTGGAGAAAATGCCATCATATTGATAAAGAAACAAAATAACAATATATCTGCTGCATCATTTTTGCAAATTTAATAAAATATTCTCTTGGTGGTATTGTTTTTGAATAAACTATGTTACAGGAAAGCAGAACAAGCATAAGATCAGGAACCAGACGTTTACTTGGCACTCAATCCCCTGGAGACAGGAAAAGGGAAAGCTTTGAAGATAAGGTTGTGTGCAATGGGAGTCTAGTGCCTCACCATAGCACATCCTTGTTGGGAAAATGCATGCATTGGCTGAATTTTGTTACTTTGTTCAGACACTAACAGGTTTGGGACAAACAATAAATTTAACTTGTATCAGTCCACAGTTTCCATTATTTACTTATATAACAAGCAGAAGTAAACTACACCAACTTTATTTTATTACTTGCTGTATTGAAGCTCAAGCTCCTGACTGACAGTATGGTATGTGAAATTGCATATAACCCAGTGAGATTTAAAAAGAAAATAAACGTCACCAGCCCCCCCCCATTTAATTTTTTTTTAAACTTCTCTTATCTGATGGGTTTTTCTCAATTCACATATTCACCCACCAGGAGAATCCAGCAATGTCCTACTGTAAATCTCTGTCCGCTGCCAGGTACTCTGTCCTGTACTGCCATCTACTTCCGTGACATCATTGAGAGTCAGCTGGTTCTCAGTGGCCCTACGGGGGACCTACCCTTCTCTTTCATATGCTGTATGGAAGCCAATGCCCCCTGGGATATGTGACGTGCATATACCAGGAGGCACCAGAAAAGGAGCATGTCATTTATGTCATAGGTGTGAATGGAGGAAAGGGGGCAAGCTGGAATGTGAATAATAAAAAAAGGTTTAACAGAGCAAATATATTTTTCATGGTGAAGGTCCGGTTAAGCTTTCATTTTTCTCATGGAGGTAACAATAGACAAAGAACGGGTAGCTGCTGTGGGCAGGTTTGCTCAGGTGTATATACATAATCTTCCAGTGCAGTATGGTTGACAAGAGTCTTTTGAAGAGTTTTCTCATGGTTTACCATGTGTCCTGCAAAGCAGTGCAGATCTTGAGAATGACCAGTCAGTAAAAAAGGATAGTTGCTTATTGACATAACTTTGTGCCTGGATTAGAGTACTTTATTTGAGAAAACAGTGTGTTGTGCCTTTTATTCATGGAATGACTTCAGGGTTAGTTGGTAACAACATTTTCCAAAAATTAAATAGTTTTTTAATCACTGAAGGTCACCAGTTTGGGTGGGGGAGCAAAAAATAAATAAAACCAAGAAAGAGCAGATTTGTTGGAGTTGGGGCTTCCCCCATTGACCTCTTTCTAAAGAATGCTGGGTACAAGTGTGATGCAGATTAGAAAATCTAAACTCATGATCTGCATAGTTGTTCTAGAAACATGAAAGATGAAAAAGGCAGAGTGGTCCATTGAGTCTGTCCCTATACGGTGATCTGAAAAAGTTAAATGTAGAAATCATCTATAGCATCTGAAGAGCCTGCATTGGTAGTCCCCATAATTCAGTACAGATTTCCTTTCAGTCTGTTGAATTGGATAAGCAGTGGAGAGCTTGAATTGATGAGGGAAGATATCTAGACCTATGTAGGTAAACATTGGAATGGTTTTTACAGGATGTTCCAGCCACACTTAACTTTTTAGGAGTGATTTTTCTTTTATTAGTGAAGTGCACAACGTGTGAAATAAATTGCGCCTAGTGCTGGTTCCCAGACCTCTTCAGTTTTCACTTCTGTAAAAGATATTAAAGTAATTTTCTGTTATTACCAAAAACGTCCCCAATTTGGGTGAAATAATATGACTTATACAAGTGAACCATATAATCAACATTCATTTTACAGCTGTTTCTTTTTTAACCCTTGTAGTGTTTCTTTTTTAACCCTTGTAGTGTTTCTTTTTTTAACCCTTGTATTGGGGCTATACTGCCCCACTACAACTGCTCATTTTAGTCTAAGTCCTAAAAAAAAAAATCCGAACCACTGAGCTGGCTCATTGCAGCAATAGAATTTTCCTCAGCATCATGATTTACTGTACCGTAGACTGCTGCAGGGAGGGGAAGAGAGACATCAATGCAATGGTCTAAGAGCAAGCTAGCTCCACGGTTAAGGTGAGTATAACTTTTTTTGGCACCTAGGCAAAAACGAGCAGTTAAAAGTTTTGCCCAGAGTTCTTTAACTTATGTATTTATAAATACATTTTCCATTAACCATAGAAATACATTATTATGTGAAATATTGGCATGTGTAAATAAAATGTCCCAATTGTTCTCATGGTTTAATTAAAGAATACATTAGGTCAAAATGACCTGTTCCTAAAATGTTGGTAGGGTAGAATTTAAAGATCTGGAAACAAAGCCAATAACTAACAGGGTTATTCACAAAAGGGTGAAGAGTTTGGAGAAGGCAGGAGAAGTGAACAATCTAGGACAACATAACTGAACAGGAAAGTGAGCTGAATTGGAGAATTTTTCCAATTTCTCCTGCCTTCTCCAAACTCGTCACCCTTTTGTGAATAACCCTGTAAGTGTAGGTAGAAGGTGATGGGGAAGGTGATGTGTAATATGTGTAACATTATAGAGTACTGTCCATTGCACATTGGATATGAAGTTGTTCTCCTGGATTATCCTACTCATTGCATTTACTGTTACCTCCTGCCACAGATATAACAGTTTTTTTGGTTTCACTGGGGATTATTTTAACATACACCAGGAGCAACTCTGTGTTTAATGAAGGATTGTAAATCAGATCATTGTATGGTGAAATTTGTTAAAGATTCTGCACCCAGAATTTGGAAATGATGGATGATCTTGCCTGCCATCCGGGAGACTATTGGCACAATTTGTTGCTGTATGGGTACATCTATTTTTGTCTTTTATTAGTTTCTGCTTTAAACTATGAAAGTACTCCGAACTGATTTTAAGGGGCTTTCAAACAGCATGGCTTCATTGTCCTGAAAAAGGTTGTGTTGCCTGAGTGCTCCATCAGGCACTTAGCTATTTTTCTGATAAAAAAATACCTTTAGAGGAAGTGTATTGATATAAGACAGTGTTATTATCCTTATTTGCCATAAATCATGTAATCCGTATAATACTGCTTCGCATAAAGTAACTAACTTATGTATAACATTTCAGGCAGGCACTCCTGCAATATTATAACTGCCAAATAATATATACATTAGGGCTGCAACCAATGAATCGATTAATCGATAATGAGAATAGTTGTCAACTATTTTCATTATTGATTAGTTGGTTGGATACCTCTCTCTTCCACGCTGGGAGGAGGGCATAGCAAGCAGTGGGCGGGTGCAACAGCCAGCCTGCTATTGACTTTTGCAATTTGAAATGGCCAATAGCGGGCTGTCTATTGCACCAGCCCACTACCTGCTGTATTTACATTCAGCTGCCGTCTGTGGAATCATGTCACTGGCAGCTGTCATTTCCTGGCTGAAGCTATTCAAGCGCCATGTGCGTACAATACAATTATTAAATTTTTTAAATAAAAGGTGTGGGAAAAAAGTAATTTTCGGCTTCAGGCTGACAAATTCTGCTGAGGGAGGTGCGTTTCAGTTCTATTCATTTCAATGACAACTCAAACGCGCCTCCCAACCACAGTGTGATCAACCGCACTGGGACGCATTGGTACCGCAATGCCATGCTTTTCAATGCTGTGCGATTGCAAAAAATTGTGCATGCAGTTTTATTCTGAAGTAAACTTAATGTTTATAACACGGCATTTGTGTATTTTATTTTAAATTAAGGATTATATTTATATAATTTTCTTTTATTGATTAATCGAAAAAAAATAATCTGGCAACTAATCGATTAAGAAAATAATCATTAGTTGCAGCCCTAATATACATAACTAAGTAGCGGAAGAGAAAAGCTGCTTGCTTATTAAAGGAAACCTGTACTGTAAGAGAATATGCAATATGCTGACTGCCATTGCTGGCCTCTACTTCTGAATATGCTACTTCCCTGGCTGTCCTGCAGATTTAATGGCTTCACTACTTTTAAAGTGACTGATTTGGAACAACTGTATATAATGAGATCTGACTTCACTCTTTTTAATTTGCATACCTGTTCTAGGTCAATTACTCAGAATACAGAGAGCCAGGGAACAAGTATTCTGTCAATAAGGTCAGCAGCATGAAGTTGTTGAAACTTTAATATTCTCTCATCTGGGCACTGATCAGGTTATTTGTTCTAGTTTTATTTTGTGCAGTGGTTGATACACCCTGGGTGTGCAGTAAGTTACCCTGTTTTTGTGCGTTATAACTAGAGTACAAGTGCTGCAGTTATCCAAAAAAGCTACATTATTCTTCTGTTGTTTTATTCAATCAGTGCCCACAAGTCTCACACAGCACCTTATATATACAGTCTTCCCAATGGCTTCAGTGACTTGTACTCTACTGTACCATCCGTATATTCTTTATGAGGTCAATAAAGGAAATGTAATGTTTAATTGAGCTCTCATGTCTGTCTGGAAATAGCAAAATGGATCACTTCTTCCCACAGATCCCCATCCCACAGTTTACAATGATACCAGACTAAAGATGCACCACTGATACATAATGGCTCTCTGTGAGAATCCTTAATTTTATAATTACACTGCAGTGCAGTTTTAATAACCAGTGCTTCTGCAGGTGAAATCTGGAGTTAAAACTGTCAGTCATATTGTAAGATGGTACCTGTGGATCTTTGCTATTGCAATCATAGCTGTGTCACTGACCAGGAAGATAGCAGACCTTTCAGCACAGCTTGTGAACTATGAAAAGTACCCTTCCTCACATTTTAAAGCTCATACCATATGCTTTGAATTGGGCGATAGCAAGAAATAAATGTGCAGCGTGGTTATGGAATTTCCCTTCCATCCTTTAGGAAACAGCAGAAATTCTGTTCTTACAGTTAGTAAGAATTTTCCCTTGTAATGTTCACTGAGTGTGTTGGAAGAAAGATGGTGTCAATCTGTCCTACAGTTCACTTCATTGCATTGTAAGTATCAGATGAGGAGTTTGGGGAACTTACAGCCTGGAGGTAGTTTTATTGTAACTTGGACAACTGTTATTTTGTCAAATATGTTTCTGTGAGTCAAAATGAGACTCAAGTTTCCTGAGTGGGTGGCAGTTTTTCCCCATTCCCATGTTGAAGTGGTTACTAATTCATTGGCAGCAGAAGAAAAAATCTGGAGTGATATTTAAAACTTCAGATAAGACATGACAGTGCTGAATCACTCATTATGAAGGCAATCCTTTGCGTGTAGCAATAGAACTATTACTCATAATGTGAGTTTTTATGGGCACTGTATTACAATTTTGCTTTCATTCTCAGTGATATTTGTTGAATTTTTCAAAGTAATTAACCTTGGATATTGGAACAGATTTGGTAGCCAGCTTTTCTTCATATCACTATGTTATCACCTGTTTTACGTGTTACTCACTCATCTGCCGTTAAAGTACAAAGAGCAGTTATCTCTCTCCATAGTCCTTGGATTGTAAGACTCACCCATGTTTTAGTTTTTTCATAATGTGAATGGAAATGTTTCCTTTTTGGTAGAAAATGGAAACAAGCCCTTTTTCTATATCTCCTTTAAAATCGAAATGCCCTGAGGATCCCCGTTGCAGGGCATGATCTCTTTACTTTACATATGTATCCTATTCCTAATGGCATGAAGACCTTATTGTGAGAATATGGACAACTTTTATCATACATGCTTGGATGTGTCCAACCAATTATGTGCTGTGGACAAATAGCTAATATTTGATAATATGAAATTATCAATCAACTTTTCCAACATCACTTCACTGAGGACCCGTTGGAGGCTCTACCCCTTAAAAAACAGAAGGGGGTCACACGCTTCTAATTTAAGCTTATAACATTTATATTTACTGAAACTAAGCAAATTATAGCTAAATCTTGGTCATCCACAACTTTGAATTCACATGAGGTTATTTCTAAAGTCCTAGGGCTTATGACTGATGACAAGATGACTGCAGTTCTGGAGTGTGGCACCCATGGATCCGGCATTACCTTACATCGAACTTTGGTTGTCACCAGCTTGACCTCTGATCAGTTGTATGCCCAACTTCTACAGGGCATTACCGGCCACAGATCCCTTTAACCCACTACCACCCCGCTTCACAACACTCCTACTCCTATTTCTTTCATCTGTGTTACCCTTGTGTCCAAATGCAGTATGATGTGATTACACTTTATATGCGTTGTTGGAATTACAGTGATAATACTTACTGTATGTTAGTTACAATTACTATGCATTGACCTTGCTGTGATGCTATTATTTATGAATGGGGCTATTCTTATTTCACTTGTTACTGTATATTCTAAAATCTTCAATAAATATATTGAACTGAAAAGAGAAACAAGCCCTTCATTGAATGTGCACGCCATCTTAATGGCAGTTAAGTCAGCATTAGAAACCATGGCATATAATGGTGGTTTGGTCATCCAAGCAAGCACAGGCTCTCTGATAGATCTGCCCATGTGTATCCAGGCTCATATGGCCTTAATGATTTGTATAGGCATGACCCTAATTTACCCCCTAAACCTCCCTTCCGCCTCTAAGGAGTAGTTGCTGAGAGGAGGGATCAGCAGGGTGTCCTGTGTTAGTTCTTACTGAAGTAGACATTTCCCCAAGAACTACAGTACATCTCCCACGGGCCCTTCCACTACACACAGTGGCATGGGCAGCCACTTGGGAGTACAGAAAGCAGCATTGTTTTGCTAAGAAATAAATCGATGTATATATGTAGAGAATACACTAAAGGTATTTCAAGTTATTTCCTTGCAAATATTACTCACGAACATAATCTGATACCTTGATAAAAAGGTATAACACTTCAGTTGGGCATTAATCAATATAACAGTGCAAGGAGAAAATTGCTACTTGCCGTAGGCAAAACAACCAATCGCCATCTGTTACAGCCAATCGAATTGCTTATCATGAGTTAAAACACATTTCACTTCATGCATTGCTCCTTGCAATTACAGCAGTATGGCTAGTCAAGCCAACAGGAAGATTTCTTACTGTACTTTGTTTTCAGTGATAGACCTGTCCATGTGTAGCCAGATCTATTAATGTTATTGGCCGCCATCCTAATGCTTGTTACCACAGCTATTGCTCATCAGTACAACAGGATGTATGATTGTATGCAGATAAGGATGCAGACTTTTCTGAATGCACATGGGAGTTCTCTGAATGATCATCAAGATACTGGAAAGCATTAGGCACATTTTCAAAATGTTTGCACATTTTTTAGCATGCTAGAGAAATTAAGCTTAGCGAATGGGAAGCTGTGAAGTGTCACGATAGAATGCTAAATATGTCCCAATCTCTAATGCAAATTATGAAGGATGCTTCTTGAGCATTTTCTTGTGTAATAGCACTGTCAGCATTAACCCTTACATGAGGCTGTTGCCCTGACCTTCGTAAACATTTTTTTTAAAATTTGCATTACTATTATGAACTAGAATCATTATACATTTCTAAAATGTAACTATAGCCAAACTTTTCTTTGTTTTGTTTTGGATAGAGTGAGGAAGGGTCAGAAGCCCTGTCAGATTTTACTGTTCTCTTTGAGAGATTTCCATCACTTTCTATTCTGCTGACAACATTTTACCAATGAGCAAGTGAGGGAAAATCTGCAATGAACAATTAACAGGGGTTCCAGTATTCCACTAATCATTTTTTTTTAAAATGTTTTACTTCTGCCTGTGTTGCTTTTGGAAAGATTCCTTTACTTGTCTGTCTGGGGAAAAGGTTTTCTGCGAAACAGTGAGTAAGGGGAAATCTCTCTCTACCTGAATCCCGGACAGCAGTAAAGCCTGCCATGGGGTTCTAATCCTTCCTTACTCTGTCCAAAACTAAAAAATGTTTCGGATATAAATACACTAGAGCTGCAGCTAACGATTATTTTCAAAATCGATTATGTCGATTAGTTGTTGCAGCCCTAAAATACACTTTTATTTTGGTCTCATGCAAAATGGGCTTTAAATAACGGTGCATGGAGTGCATCACCTTTACAAATTTATAGCACTTAAAGAGTCAAAAGTTAAGTAGGTATGTTTGTTTTGTTACAGTTTGGTAGCACCAAGCAGAAGTTGTAATAGGACTAAGGCTGGGGTGTATCAGTGTGCTTCCACTTTAATTTATTTCCTTTTATGTTGCGGGGCTGCTTCCTATAAACAGAAGTAACGTGGTGTCTGTGTTGATTGCAGAAATCAGATTACAGTTGTTGTTTTTTGTAGTAGAAATTTGCATAAAAAGATTAGAAATGCAACCATTTTCCCTCCATTTTTGCTTATTTTTTTTCTCTTCCATACATTGAAGGATGCAGCAAAGATTGTAGACCTGGAACCACCGGGTTATAGTGCCAGCTGCAGGAGAAAAAGCTAAGTACACTACACAAAGCGTACTTTGTGTACTTTTGTGAATCCCCCCAGGCTGCACAAAAAGCCTGGGGGGGGGGGCTCCTGCTGTGAAACAACTGCTAGAAATAGCCCCAGTGTTGTGCCTAGCAAAAGGATATATGATCAACTATTTCATTCTGTTCAAACCTGTTCACAGTTCCCAAAAAGGACAGGGTTCATCCCATCTTGGATGTTAAGGCGTTTAACGCTTTTGTGAGGGTCGGTCCGAGCAGGGGGATTTCCTTGACTCAATTGTCATCAAGGACCTATATCCATGTGCCCATACGTGCAGTCACCCCAGATTCCTCCTTTTCGCAGTGTGGGGGACGGGGACACTGCCAGTTGGTGGCACTTCCCTTTGGGTTAACATTGACCCCTCAGTTATTCACCAAGGTACTGGCTTTGGTGCTGGCACTCTTGCTTAGTTGGGGGATGGCAATCACAGGAAACTGGAGGATCTTCTTCTGAGAGCCAAGCCACCCTCTAAACTAAAGCCAACCTTGCATTAACCATAAAAACCTTGAACGAGTTTGACTGAATACCTCAGCTCAAAAAGTTGTCTCTTACTCCCTTCCTCAGACTGGACAACATGGACCTTATTGTAGGCAGCAGCCAGGCCAAATTGTTCCTCACTCCAGAGAAGCTTCAGGAGCTCAAATCCCACATCAGACTTCTGTGTTCTCACAGGTGGGCATTGATTCACTCTGTATGCAGGTTCTGGATGTAATAGTGGCTTCTTTTGAAGCAGTCCCTTATGCGCAACATCATACCTGGGGTCTAAAGAGGGAGATTATGTCAATCTTCTGAAGTCCAGCTGTCTCTCCTACACAGGACAAGTCATCTTCAAGATCATCCAGTCAAGGTCCAGTAAACAATGCCATGACCATGGCATATGTCAGTCATCATGGAGGGAGAATAAGCATGGCTGAGGTGCTGGAAGTGTCCAACATTCTTCGCTGGGTGAAGAGACAATTTCCAGCTCCCTCCTCAGGATACAGTACATTATATGAGTCTAGAGCTGACAGGCCGACTATCTCAGTTGTCTTACTTTGGTGAAAGTCATCACTTTTCCCAGAGTGGTCTTTCTTGGGGGATGGCATAAATGCATCTATATTGACATCTTGTTTTTCTTTCACATTTTCATTTCAAATCTGATCATTCATTTAAATGCCTGGACTTGAATGTTTGTTCAGATTGCTCCCTGGGAACGAAGCAACATAACTTCTTTTTGTCTTCAGTAGAAGGGGTTAATTTTGCATGGGGACAGTTAAGCACAGTTAAGAATCTGTGGTTCTAAGCATAACACTTCCTTGAGCAAAGAGTACTGTGACAGTCATGTGAATTCCCTAAACTGATGCTGTTAATTGTATTATACGCTTGTTTGATATTTTGAATCAATAGAGCTGTGTGGCTGGCAGTGGAAAGTAACAGTTGCTGGTGTGATACAAATCTCTTTTTTTCTGTCCATTTCTCATCTGAACTCTCACATCATTTATCTTAACATAAGGCACCCGATAAAGGGTCCTTTCCCAGAGATAAGCTTAACAGGAACTCATATCATGACAATTATATTTGAAGAACTGAAAAAGAATTGCTAAATGCTCTAATGATTGTGTTTTTAACATCTCTTGTAAAATCCATTTAATCGAATTGTTCCATGTCAGTGGTCTGACAAAGATCTTCAGTCATGCAGTAACAAAACTTTCATGACCTCTACATGATACAAATTGCCTCTTCCAGTGTCATTTTGTGTCTGCAAGGTTGCTATGGACAAAGATGTAAGCCAGCAATATGATTGTCATTTTCTGTTTGTGGTGAAGAAATATAGTGAAATGAATACAGGACATATTGGTATGGATTCATGTGATTCAGTGGAATTAAGTGCAGATGGAAGAATCTTGTTATTTTTTTCCACATACAATCAGACCAGGGTTCTTGACCCAATACCCACATGACACAGGCAGCAAAACTGAACCACATATGCTCCCCAGTGCAGCCATTTTATGACTGCATCTTACATCCTAGCTGGTTCAGTATCTGAGCAGATACTGTATATGCTTGCATTAACGCTTTTAGTGAGCCCACACTCCTGCCCAGTTGTTAGCCGAGGTCTGCAACATCCTAATATGCACAATACTCTGTAGATATGTGAGCACCCTATAGTAAGTATATTTAGCATTCCTGAAAGTGACATTAAAGTAAAAAAAATCCCCCCCCCCCCCATGCTGCTTTAAGGGCTTGCCTTAAATGATGCCTCTTCAGCCTTCCTTCCAGTAGTTTTCAGGAGCCCCTCCAGCGCTGGTGCTAGTCTCTGATCCAGCTCTGACTCCTGTCCCTTCCTGTCCCACGGAGTCTGTGCAGGTGAACACTGCCTGCATTGACTTACCCTGCGAGGAGCGGTGACTGACAGTCACGGCTCCCTGCAGGGAGATGATTGGAAAGTAAGCGAGCGACGGTATGCGTTCGCTCACTTCCTGATCTATAAAGTTGACAGTTTCATTGTCACAGGTCAGCTCGAACTATGAGGTTGAGTGAAAATCACACACCTCATTGTTCTCCTTTACTTGTCCTTTAATTAAAATGACACCTATACAATTATTTATTATGGCACTAATCTGACCAAACAGAATCCTACCATGGCTATATTGGCTTTACATAAAGGTATTCCTTTTACACCTAAAAAAACAATATTTAGGACAATGAGGGCTTATATCTGTTGGATTTTACTTCCTTTTACTGTAAAATCAAGATTGCCCCACCTGTTGCCTTCTCCTGAGCCACTATATTGATCAGTGAGGCCATTGATCACATAGAACCAGTAGAGAAACTCGAGATGCAGGAGAGAACAGGGCCAAGCTTGCCTTTCAAAGGAAATGTCAAGATGTGCATATATCTTTAGTTACTTATAACTCTGGATCTTCTGATCATTTTGGTATTTGGTTTTCAGTGAATGAATGTAACCTATGCATTTTTGATATGCCCAGGATTGTGATCGGTTTACTTATATCAAGACAAGAAAAGAAAATTAAATAAAATAAAGGCATAAAGATAAGTCAGGTGATAAGTCTAAATCCATATACTGTACATCATGGGAATTGGTGTTGTTGGACAACTCTGGTTTTCGGTCTAGGGATTATAGAGATTGCTTTCCTGCGTTCTGAACCTGCAGTAAGTTCTAATAACATAAATGGCAGATTTGCACAGCAAACTCACATGCCAGAGTCTGGAAAAATAAGTGACTCTCTGGTGGCAAAGCAGTCTCTAATTGCAGTCTCTTTGGTAGCATAGTAGCCTGACATGATAGTCAGAATCTGGTAAAATAGCAGACTCTGTAGTAGTTTGTATATTTGACTTATTTAAAAAGACAAATTACAAGATTTTATCTATTTTTCAAAATAATTGAAGTCTTAATTTCTATTATAATCTGGTTTAAAAGAGAATTATACCCAAACCTTTTTTGGCCGTAGTTCTCTTTAGGGTCACAGAAGGACATTTACTAACTTAAATTGCCTGCTATATGCTGACAGCGCAGAGCCGCACTCTAGCCAGGAAAGATCCCCACAATATTGTTCTCAGCGATCAAGGGTATACGATCCCTCAGTTCTCGATCAATAGAGCCGATGTGTGACAGCTTCATTGCGAGACATTGGCTGTAACTATGGGAATATAGCATATATAGCATATATCGAGCTGAAACATTTCCTTTAAGTTTCAAATAAAGTAGGGAATGGTTAAAACTTGTCAGGTCCCATGGCAGGATGTAAGAAGAAACCTTCCCAATGGAAGAGGCAACAAGCAGCAAAAAAAATTAAAAACCTGATATAGGATCTTCTAGTCTGTTAAAGGGGAATTATACAACTTTATTGACATGACACCAGTGGGTAGCCTTCTAAGCTTTGTCCTCTCTGGCTAAATAGCCCCAATTCTTTCTTGGTGAATAAAGTGTTAAAATGTTTTCTATAAATAAAAAGAAATGTATAATAATGCGGCAAAGATAAGGGCATATAATCAAGACCTCCCTCAACGAGTTTCTCAGCTCTTTTCTCCAGACAGTTGCCTTAACTTTGGCTTTTATAGATGCATTTCTTCCTTCAAACGGTCACACCAACCTAACAGAGTATCCTCTCCCTTCCTCCTGAAGAAGCCACTATATTGGGTGCCAAACGCGTTGAGGAATATTGGCAACCCTTGGTACCATGACATCATGATAATATAGAGTTGTACACTCTTTCTTTTAAAAGCTAACCGGTCACTTTGTGGTCCAATGTAAAGGGCTTTCAGAAATTGGTACATGTATCTTTAATGAGACAAGCAATTCTGCTGCAGTCTTCTGATATCTCTTCCCAGTCTATAACAGATTCAAAGTTCCAGTCACAGTAACAACCTCTAAGCTGCACTCACTATCCAGCGGTACAAGCATCTCTGAGCTTTGACTGTTTCCTTTAATCAGCAGATCTAAAGACACTTGCAGTCATGGTGGCTGCGAATGGTGGAGGATTTATGTAGGGCTGCAACAACGAATCAACTAAATCAAATATAATCGATGATGGAAAACGTTGCACACAGCTTGCCGCATGCACCTTCTCATGCGGCACAGCGCTTCTCCTCCCCGCCTCACTCAGCTCTCAGACTCGCTCGCCCTGACAAACCCGCTCGCCGCTGCCAGACCCACCCGCCCGCATCCACAATCGGCATCTCTATAGCTGGTGGTATTCTGCATTGCGCTGTATAATGTACTATTGCTGGGATTTGTTTGATTCCTCTATACAGCGCAATGCAGAATACCAGCAGCTATAATGGAGTACAACAAATCCCAGCAATAGTACATTATACAGCGCAATGCAGAATACCACCAGCTATAGAGGAATACAAATCCCAGCAATAGTACATTATATAGCACAATGCAAAATACCTCCAGCTATAATGTACTATTGCTGGGATAATTTCACACTTTCCATTTCACACCACCCTTTTTTCTTTTTTACTTCCACCGTTTGAAGCTTGCTCCTGTGATGGACTACAAGCTCAATACAAACTAGTAGTCCATCACTGGAGCCATTTTTTTTACTATAATTTTTTTTATCCAATTAATCAAACTTAATAATCGGCTAATTAATCAATTATGAAAAAAAAATCGTTAGCTGCAGCCCTAGATTTATGCTGTCACTGGAATTGGGTTTGTTTTGAGGGGGGGGGGGGGATTGCAAACTTCCAACATCCAGATATTCATCCAGTTGTGTATGTAAGGATGGTTTTATGTTGAATACACTTCTTGGCTTACTTTGCATGGTTACTAAAGAGGCTGGGTTACTTTAAGAGAGCTCTATGTATGTCAGTATTTATGAATCTAAAGAATTAGCACTCGTCTGAAGTCATGTGTTTAAACTACCTATTACAAGGATGAAAATACATCCCCCACAATGCTAAGAGAAGATCCAGATGTGACCTGTGAAGATTCTCCGATATCCAAACCCTCTCCTCCCTCATAGTAACTTTGGCCAGCTCTGCCAGCCACTGACTAATCTGCAAATTTCATTCGTCAGCAGTGAACTGGAGCAAATATCAAAAGACACTCACTGATTGCTCAATACTACTGAAGGGAAAAGGCACTGACTGATAACGTGCATGCATATTATGAATTCCATGTACTGTAGGAGTAACATATAGCAATGGTGGAGCTGGAGTATTTATGCAGTCGTAAGGGTACATTGCTCCCCCACACAGATGTTGGCTCTTGCACATCATATTGGTTAAATATTTCTTCTGTGACTTTCAGCATTTTCCTTCATATTGGTTTCCATAATAATTAAAATACTGAGAGTTTTTGTAGGAATCTAATCAATGGCATTAGCAGTCAGGTAGAGCTATTGTCACTCCCTATTAAATGTTTAAAGTAGAAGTATCACCACAACCTAAAAAATACTCGTTTTATCCACTGGGGGACCAAGTGCATTTAGCTCTTGGTTCTGTTCAGATCTGTGCTGTGCTTGGAAAATAAAAGCATATTCCTTTTCTGTTTGTGCTGGCTGTAAACTCCACGTGCATACTGTAACTAGTACAGATCACTGAAACATAGAGTGAGTACAACTACAGGGCAATATGAACTGCTCATTCTAGGCGGTATATCAGCGGCAGCAGCTTGGACTGAAGCAGACGGCTTGAAGATAAGGAGATGGAGCTGGGGGTGGTGCCTCTGAGGGAACACTCACAGCTGATCTCCACCAAGCTCTTCTATGATCTGGTTACTCCACAGACTGTTATAGCAGTGGCGGAAGTTTGGCTGGCAGCAGGCCGGTGTGAAGATAAGGGGATGGAACGGGAGGCTGTACCCTGAGGGAACGCTCTCAAGCAAGCGTCTGTGATCTGGCAGGCCAGCTGCTAGTATATATTCCTCTAAACTCACAATTCTAAAGGACCAGTCAGTGCTGGCAGGGCTATGTGATTGATATGTCAGCTGCAAGTAGACATCTGCTCTACTGTGGTTTACTACGGTAGTAGCTGGTAGATGGATCACACAGCCCCAGCCGGCACTGACTAATCCTTTACTATTGTGAGTGCTTGTGTTTTGATCCAAGCTGACCCCTTCCACTGCCGTACTGAATGACAGGGTGCTCCTGTTGCTGAGACAAGCACTATCAATCAGACCTCTAATTAGTTAGTCGTCTACTTCTGAGCAGTGTGGTCGGACATCCATGGGGAGGAAGGAGACACATTGTCAACTCAACTAGCTCAGCTACCACAGCATGGATCCTTGTGGTACATGCACTTGGTCCCCTGAGAGGGAGGGGCGTTAACCATCTGCAGCTGCCATACCCCCACACCTGCTCCTCTTTACTACATCTCCCCGCGTCCCTGTGCCGATCGTGGATGTGGATGGGCAGGAAATGTGAGGCGGGGAGGAGGTGCGACGTGTGGAGCGTGGATGCGAGCGGGTCTGGCAGCGGCGAGCGTGAGGTGGGGAGGAGGTGCGGTGCACAGCGTGTGGAGCTGTGAACAGGGCCAACTGATCAGAAGCCGATTAATCGATTATTGAAAAAGTTGACAACTTTTTCAATAATCGATTATAATCGATTATGTCGATTAGTTGTTGCAGCCCTAATCTTCTGACCAGCTTTTGTAATGACACCACCAGTCAGAAGCACTGCAGCTCTAAGTGGACATTTAAAAACTTCCTTGCAGCAGAGCGCGAGTGTGTATGCAATGCCTGTGTTTTGTTTTTGCATTAGTGCAGATCACAGGTAAGAGACACAGAGCCACTATGATGAGCATCCACAGTGTTCCAAAATTTAAATACTTTGTGGGGGAAATTTATCAAAACTGGGGCAGACAAAATCTGGAGCAGCTGTGCATGGCAACCAATCAACTTCTCTCTTCAGTTTGTTCAGCTAAGATTGGAAAATGAAAGAGAGAAGCTGATTGGTTGCTGTGCACAGCTGCTCCAGATTTTGTCTGCTCCAGTTTTGATAAATTCACTTCTGTGTATTTATATTTGAGAGCCCTCCCCTTCCTCTCACAATGGAGGAAGTGGAATAAGAAGGATTGCGGCCTGAACGAAGGTGAGAAGAGAAAGGCTTGCAGAAGAAGAATGCTTGAAATTCAAAGTGGGATTATAGAGTGCCACTTGTCCAATGCTGTGAGATTGTATTTGGGGAGTGGGTTTTAAAGTGGCAAAGACCACCAAACATTGGGGTGCTTAAAATGCTGCTGATCACCAATTATTGTGGGCTTGTTTTGGGGATATTTTAAAGTAACACTGTCCACCAGTAATGGGGAAGGAGGGTTTAAGATGCCGCTGACCACCAATAATCATGGGATTATTTTGGAGGGCTTAAAGTGTTATGGATTTATTCATGACATCTAGCCATTCAACACAATGCAATTTCAGTGCAATGTAATTTTATTCTCCCCGGAATTTTCGCCCACAAATAATGGAAGACTTGGCTTCAATGGGCCCCTTTTAAAGGCTAAGTGCATATTCGCCGCCTCAATAACAGCATCATTTTTCATTTCCAAAACATTGTGCCAATAAATAATTGATATGATTTATAACAGAAAGTAAGTGAAACATGTTTTTTTCATCCCAGGGGTTATTAAAGGAGAACTATGGGGTCAGTGTTTTTCCCCATAGTTCTCCTTAGGGTAACGGGAGGACACAAACTAGCATCCTCCCGTTACCCTAAGCTGTAGCTCGCGCTATACTGAGACGCCGGAGCAGATCCAGGCGACGGGATCCGCCCAGCTGCGTGAGTGACAGCTGGCTCTGCCTATCTAGAGGCAGAGCCAGCTGTACCCGGCCACTCCCCCGTCCGTTCCGCCAGTCAGCGCTGGCAGATCGGAGCGGGGAGAGGGGAATCCAGCTCCTCCCCCTGTCACGGCAGAGAGCCGTGACAGGATCGAGAGGTGAGCAAACCCGGTATGTATTCGCTCCCCTCCCGATCTACTGAGCCGACCTGTGACAATCTCATTGTCACAGGTTGCCTAGAACTATGAAGTGAGTGAAAAGCACTCACCTCATAGTTCTACTTTAAACACGACCAAAAAGTCATCATAAAATGTATTTGGGTACAGTGTTGCGTGACCAAATCATTGTCAATTAAACTATCCCAAGTCTGCAAAATGGCCAGGACAGGAAGGGAGTATAACATGCTAGTAATGAGGTGGTTACCAAGGATTAAGTTGTGACGATACCTGCTCCTTAAGGAGAAAAGGTTTCCTAGTCTGTCTCTCAATGTAAACTACTGTACTGTGAAAAATTACTTGTTGTCTTTCTAGTATCCTTTTTACAGCTTTTTGAGCTGCAGGAAGAAGTATAGCTAGTGCCGGTTGTGCTGGCCTTTTGTTATTTTAAGCATTTAGAGCTCTTCTGTCCTGGAAAAAAATACAAATGAACAGCCACTGCAGTTAAAGTGCTCCCTTTATTAATTGGTAATGTCTTTCTTAAGGTGCCCATACACCTTACGATTATCGGACGAAACTTTTCATCCGATGATCGAACCGTCGTACGATTGTCGTACGGCGGCCCCATCCTGTCCTGATTATTGCAAGGTTCAATCAGAGGTAGTTAAAAAAACACCTGGACAAATTGCGGTAATCGACTGCACGTATTTTCGTTTGCGCATGAGCAGTGTTAATCGGACGACTTTTGGCGCCACTAGCCTTGCAAAAATCGTACGATCAACTGACGTTTTTGAACATGCAGTAAAGACAAAAGTCGTACGATTGTACAGTACTGGCGGTTGCACACTCCCCATACACCTTACGATTGTCGTACGAAAAGTCGATCGCATACGATAATCGTACGGTGTATTGGCACCTTTAGTGCTTATGAGTATTGAACAATTGACTAAATATTTCTTATGTGCCCTTAGTGTCAATAATTTATCGGCATTCTTTAGTATCATGTGCCTGTTGTCCTATTTTGACACCTGTGATAGAAGAATCTACATTTGATTGGCTTTCTTCACATTTGTCACATTGTCACATCTACAATTATATGAGTGGAACTTTAAAAAAAAAAAAAATCTTTAGAATTCCATCATGTAGTAAATACAAAAAGAGATAAAACTGGAAAGGAAGCAGGGTCCATCACAGTGCAGCTGGCTGCTGTCTTCACTTCTACTTCTGCCTCTTTGCTGTGATTCTAGAAAACAATCAGTCAGTTAGAAAACAATCACTATCATTGGATATCCCTGGATCGATGTGATCGTGCATCCAGGGATAGTGATTGATTCCTAACTGCATGTAACCATATCACATACCATTACATGTGGTGTGCAGGCGTTTACATGCAGCGACTGTCACCTGATCATTAACTTGAATGGGTGACAGCTGCTGCTTGTAAACTCCAGATTAGGGACTTCTGCTGCAGGAAAATGCAAGTTCTTGACACAGGAATCCCTAATCCCACCTAAACTTACAGGTGTGAATGGGGCCTAATATACACACACACATAGAAAAATACACTCCCCCCCTACACACACACACACACACACACACACAAAGAGAAATACATATGCACACACACACACTAATGCAGAATAATACACAACGCCCCCCCCGTCCACCGCAGATAAAATAAAAGAGCCCCATCACCTGCACATTCCCTGGCGATCCAGTGGTTGATTAGTAAGGTCTGGTGCAGACTTTACTAATCCTTCCTTTCGGCTGGAGCTCAGATCTGTCAGAGCTCGGGTCAAAAGGAGCTAGTGATTGCCGGCACTGACAGGAGCAGCTATGCGGTCTACATCTGACAGAGATACAGACCGTATAGCTGTGGGCCAGATGGTACCGGTTCGCGGGCCTGTACTTTCAGACCCCTGCACTAGAGGCTGAGGTGCAACAATTCCACGTGACCGCAAGTCAGAAACTGAGCACAGCCATGGAACTGAGAACACCTGCACCTTAGCCTTCCTTCCTGCTGCTGAACGGGCCCCCCCTCCCTGCCCTGGGCCCCATAGTGGCTGCGTGGGTCGCAATGGTGGTAGTTCCGCCACTGCACTGACAGATAGAGCAGCCAGTGTCCAGACAAGAAGAGGTTGAATTTTTACTTAAAATTGCTGTAGGTCAGCACCAGAGTTGCTTGCACAGATTATAAACATACAGGCATGGACAAGCACTATAGAAAGGTTCTGCAACAGTCAGGTTTTCCAAGCAGCTTTCTATTTCCCGTGGATACCTCTACTTTAGCACAGCATGGGACCAATATACACAATAATAGATTTCTGGGTACCTCAATAAACTGACTGTTACACTGACAGTATTGGGGGACAGTAGCTGAGGCTCAGCCGCATAACCAGTTCACATATGACGTTGTCCTGCGTTCCTTCCGGCTCCTGAAATGAAGGTGAAGCTGCAAGGCTCCTAATAGCCAGCTCTGACTACTGCTCTATACTGGTGGGCATCACTTTCCTGGGACTGTCGGGCACCCTTGGTTTAACCCCCATTCCAGCTGCCAGGAAGCCACAGCCTTGGCTGTATTTAGAGGATACAAAAAGACTGATGCAACATCAACCACATGTATTTCCCTGAATGCAGTAGAATCTCTGCAACAAGAGGTGGATCATTCTCCTTTTTCTGCCCTTGTGGTACATGTGAATGAAATGATTTGTTGGGGGAGAAAGTTTTTTGCTTTCTGTTATTATGATGGCCGCATATGCCTTCCCATCCCTGAACAGTATTAGGGCTGAAGCACATGGCGTATACGCATATCATAGAAGATTTATATATTGTTTATATTGCAGTTTGTATATTGTTTACATTGCGACTCAAGATAGAGTATGCAGTATTTCTGGTGAATGGATGTATTTATTGGTGAATGGATGTTGTGTTCTTACAACACAGTCTACACTGCAGTAGGGCCGTATTTCTTCATAGTCAACATAGGTTGTTCCCTACAGCATCAGAGCTACAAACACAGCCACATACAAAACAGGTTGCCGACTGAGTCTGTACACCTAGAACCAAACTGCAAGCAAAATCGGACACCAGTTTGTTCTACTCTTATACATATAGCTGTACTGGTGCAGAGTTCAGCCCCTCCTTGGTGTGCCTCGTGCGGTTCTGACATGTCATCCAATAGTGTGGTAATAAGGCTTGCCAGTCACTGCATTGAGAGGAGGCAAGGCAGCTGGCCTACAGAGGAAAAAGTACAAGTTTGGCTCTGATTGCAGTGCTTCTTTATTCTTTGAGCTGCAGGATGACATGAAATGTTAAGAAGCATCTCCAAGCTATACACAAAATCAGTCAGTGACCTGTCTGTTTAGAAATATATGGGCATATCTGTGTAATTGATGTGTAATATGTGCAATCCAGAAAGACCACTCTATTTAATTAGTCTTCCCATTTAGTCAGATTAGGTAGGGCTCTGAGGGTGGTACTGCAGCCTCTTGTGAGTCATTCTGTGATGTGCAATCTTCCTCTAAGGAGGCAGATAAATCTAGGTGCTGCAATGGATCCGATTAGTGATTTTCTGAATGATCAATGACAAGGTATAATTAGTTTGGGATGAGGATAAATACAATCAAGGTACATGCATATAATAATAAATGAAGATTAAGGTAATAAGGCTTTGAGTAGATTATTCAATTGTACAGAAACCAGACAATCTACATGACTAATGCAATGACTTTTACATGTCTTTTTGGACCAGAGGTTAGGAATTACTTTCTTGTCTTGTCATGTGGGTTGCCATGAAGAATTATGGGCTGGTGTGCCTATTCAGTAATGAGTAACTGCATTTTAGACTTCAATATATGCTTTATGATTTGCCTTGCAGATTTCTCTGGTAAAGAACAAGCTGAGTGAGGGAAGTTTGTTTTTGAGTGATCATAAGATAACCCATAGTGCATAATTACCATATTTTTAGACATGGGCTTTCCGTGTTGTTGAGCTGCCATGGGTTAAGGCTGAAAGGCCTGATGTTATAACAGTGTTTTCCTGTAAGAAATAAAGTAATTCCCACATTGGGAGTATTAGTGGAACATATCTGTTTCATTCTGTTAATTGAAAACATTAGCTTGGGGGCTGTTGAAGACATTTTTAATCTAAGCAGAGGTCTGTCTCAGAACCATTGAATGCCAGAAACAAGTTTGGTTGTAAAGGAGTTAAGGCAGCCCTCGGGACTGTTGCTGGTTTAAGAATCAATGCACATCCTGCTTATAGCTCAGCACACAGTTTGGAATGAAACCTTGGCTTATGTAAAAAACACACTCAGGTTGTGCAGGCCAGAATTTTCTGGTGAGAGCAGAGGCTTCCTGTGGAAAGGATGAGGCAGGTTTAACAAATACATCTGTGCTGGACACAAGCTATGACTAAAAGATGTTAAGGTGCTCAAATGGAAGGGCTGAGATACAAAAGCCGTGCTGCCCATGGCAGTGAGATGTCTGCTTTCATTTTGTAAAATTGGCAGATAACATTGTTTGCTTAGACATCTTCATTTTCTTTTAGTCCAAAGCAGGACGATGAATATTAGACTTATTTACACCGGATTTATGGTTTATCAGCTCCACATTAAAATAGTATTAAACTCTAAAACTTTTTTCAATAATGAATTCAAATCAAACAAATATACCTTGCTCAGCAAAGTATTTATTTATCTTTTTTGCCCAAGCACTTACAGTCATTATGTTTCTGAACAGCTGGCTCCAGCTCTCTCAGACCACATAAAACAACTTGGGGCTTTCAGGGTGCCAAGAAATGAATGACAATATGTATCTAAAATAAAAACATTTGATTGATATAAATATACATTAAAATGTTTGTAAAAACAAAAATTGCCATGTGTCCATTTTGCTTGTTGCGATCAAATATACAATAATAACATACACAGTTGACTGCATCAGTATAACAAATAATGTACTTAATTGTACAGACTCAACGCATTTCGCGGTATTGCTTCCTCAAGAGTCATGACAGTTAATGGCTATTAGATCATCCAACACCCGCAAATCACAGGAACAGAAGGATGGGAGAGGAGGGATAGTAAGGCAAAGGTAAAGCAGGAGAGCTGGTAACGGTACGCACAATGTTCCAGTAGGGGCTTTCCGGGGAGATCAAATAGACAGGAACCCACTTTGTATCCAGTGTCTGAGTACAGACTCTCCGAGTAGGATTTCAGCCGTTCAGACAATTCAGTCACCATTTGTTTGTTGAATACAACTTACCCATTCCCACAGAGTGTTGATCAAATGGGTGTCCTCTTTTTGTGTTGTATGTGGGTCCTGTCAGCACGGAGTCCGCAAGCATCCACCTCCCCCTGCTGGGAAAATAATCCAGTTCTCTCAGCTCCGTTTCCCTGAACTTTCTGTCAAGTACAAGATCGGAAGGGACAGAGCATTCTCCAGCAGCAGTCTATCTACTAGCTTGGAGGCAGGAGGAGTGGGAGCAGAGGAGCAGCTTGCCTTGCTGTGTCTGTGTGTTTGTGGAAATACAGCTTACTAGTACATTCAAAGGTGGCTCCATAGGAACCTGCAAGGGAAAGGAGCCGCTCTAAAACAGGATATCAGGTCCAGATAATTCTGCAGGAAACTAAAAATTTTAAATCTGAAGTAGCTCAGGGGGCCAGCTGACCATACAGGTAGCTAACACTTTCATATATCAAGGAGAGATACTTTTAGAAATCATTGTAAGTGATTTAAACAGCATTTGAAATTGCTTAAAAACTGGCGCGCGCGAGCAGAAAAAAATTGCCGTCTGGAGACGGCAACCCGCAGATGCTGCAGTCTGTCCGTCCGTTTTTTTACTACGGGCAGACGGCAAGAGGTTAATATCACTTTAAATTTACATATTTTTAAAATCTGTTTTATACCAGTTAAGCTGGCCATACACCTATCGATTATCTATGGTCAGATGGGAAAATGCAACAGATTCCTCCATCTACGCTAAACTGTGTGGATGGAGGAATCTCCCGCTGGGCCAAGCTTCAGTATCTTGCTAGTGCGCCCCGCTGGCTCTCAAAATACCTGAACAATGCCTGCATCCAATCAGATTGTTCCGGTATGTTGAGAGCTACCGGGGCCGACTAGCAAGATACTGAAGCTTGGCCCAGTGGGAGATTCCTCCATCCACACAGTTTAGCGTAGATGGAGGAATCTGTTGCATTTTTTCCATCTGACCATAGAAAAAAGGCAGATAATCTATAGGTATATGGTCAGCTTTAGGTCTCTTTCACACAGGTGTCGTCCATTCTGGTCAGCAGGGGATCAGTGCACAGATCCCCTGCTGATCAGAGCAGTATGGAGCAAATATTACTCGTGACATCGGCCCACATTTAGTTTTTCCATCCACCTTGCGATAGAGGGGAAAAAAACGGAACTAACTGGACCAATGTTAGGTCTGTGGGCAGTCGGATGTAGATGGACATGTGTCCATTTACATATGATTACCTCCAATCTATCATGTTCAGGGCCACCAAAATGGAACTCTGTTCCATTTTTTTTTTTTTGGACCCAGATGGGCTTGGGGGTAATCAGACATAAACAGACGCAGGTCCATTTACATCCAACTCCCCATAGACAAACATTGACACAACTGACAGACGGACTTGATGGGAACACCATGTGAAAGGGACCTTAACGGTTACCTTGCATAAGTTCCTATTTTCAGATGTTTTTTCTTCATATAAGCAAAGTGGATGAGAATTGCATGAATATGAACAAGCCCTAATAAGCTGCATTGTGTGTGTGTGGGGGGAGGGGCTCTTTTGCTGCCACCGGCAGCAAGAATGGCCAAGGTAAGGACATACAACTGTTACTAAAGCAAATAGCCACAGGAAGTGGCTACAAAGAGGCTTGGAGAAATTTGCAGCACTAAAATGCAAAAATTGTGAAAAGGTAGCAAAGGACTTAGGGTTAGGGTTTACATCTACTTTAATTATGCTGTGCCAGGTTTGCCCTGCTCTGGTGCTGCTCTAACTGTAGGGAATCAGAACATTCTTTTCAACTCATGGCTTTATAATATCCATACACATTACCATCTCATAACTGCAATGATGTTGGCAGGTCCAGACAACACAAGCAGATTTTAGGCCTCTATTAGGTGTTGGTAGATTAGCTGGTTTAGAAGTATTTAAAAAATGTTTGCTTGGTTCTGAATCGTCCTTGCTCTAGTCCTGACAGCTAACATTATTTGAGTGTGGACAACTTTTTATGTTACACAGGTATATGTAATGTTGAAACACCTTGTACTCTGAGAGTATTTATCCATGTGCTTGGCCATCTTTAGCTTTGATCACCATGTAGTTGAATACTGTAGAGCAGTGCTCCCCAACCTTTTTATCGCCGCAGACCGGTCAACATTTGATCATTTTACCGTGGCCATGTGACTCACCTCCCCTCCCGCCGCCTGTTACTATGGACACAGCCGGGAGGGGAGGTGAGTCACAGGCCCCGCCCCATCACTGTGAAGCCCGTCGGCAGTGCGGGGCCCCGCGGCCTGGTACCATTTGATCGACGGACCGGTACCAGTCCGTGGCCCGGGGGTTGGGGACCACTGCTGTAGAGCACCATACAAACTTCATTAAGATGAATAGAAGAAAGCCCTCCATGGTGATGTGCACTTAAAAGCACGTGGTGCTCATTATTAGCTATCTTCTATACAATACGGTAACATGGAAGAATATATTTAGCTAAATGCTGCTATATTGTCTGGTTAATGCTGACAATACTGAAGATTGCATTGAGTTTCTCCCATGCAGCCCTTGTCATATTAATCAAAAGGGTTCATACTTCCTAATAAGGACAAAAATGTGCTTCCTAAGAGAAGCTTCTGCCTTTTCTTTCCCCTGCAGCGTAAAACCCAAATACACAGACGCATTGGAGCTTGTTTGCTCTCAAATACTGTACCTTCTAATAGCCACCGTTTAACCCTATCATAGCTGCTCACCTGTGTGCTGTCAGTAATCTTTTGCATACACTTCACTTGTCACAATTTTACAACCTCTGTTGAAGGCCATCCTTCTTGCCTTTCTGCCTTTCTGGAAACAGGTATTGATAGTCAAATTCTCCATCTGTATGTCACTTTTTCAGTAAACTGTAAAATTGCTGTCAAGGCTACGAACTTCTGATGTGGATATTTTGGTAGTGAATCACACCTGCTGACTGAAGTTAGGCATTACCATCCACATTTAGGTGTTATGCCTTTCTAGGCCACTGTATGCCTGTCATTTGTTGCATTCCTACATATCTGGGCCAGTCGCTGGCTTTAACGGCATGGCTGCTGAAGCTCAGGTCTTGAAGTATGGGGTGGCTTTCTGAATCAGTGAATCAGTGTAGTCCACTTCCACAAGGTCTACCATGGCACATAGAAGGCATACTTAATGGGACACGAAACTCAGGAGTTAAATCTTAAAAATGCATTCAAGTATCTTAAAGTGACATTAAAGTCAAAGATTTTTTTCCCCTCCCCCCAATGTTAACCCCTTCATGACTGAGGCCTTTTTTTTTTTTTTTTTTTCATTTTTTGCACCCATGTTATATTCCACATTTTAGGCCTGAAAATTACTTAAAACCCCCAAACATTATATATTTTCTGAATGCCAAGACCCTATAGAATAAAATGGTTGTAGTTGCAAATGTTTATGTTGCGCAATATTAGCGCAACTCCTTATTAAACCCCAACATTTAGTGAAAAATGTAATTAAATGCCCCAAAACACAACAAAATACCAATTTTTTAAATGAAATATATAAAGATGAGGTTACAACAAGTAAAACGATACCCAACATGCCCAGGTTACAAATTGCGTGCGTCCGTGAAACGGCGAAAAACTGCAGTACCCCAAAAAGTCCATAGAAGACGCTTTAAAAGCCCCCACAGGTCATCAATTTAGAGATACCCCAAAATACTGGCCCTAGAATTATTGCTCTCACTCCGGCGTGTGCGGCGATACCCAACATGTGTAGCGCGTTCGTCGTTTTCATACGTAGGCGCACCCGACGCGTGTTTACGTGGCGACGCGCGTGCTCACGTGAGCGGGGGACTGTAAACATTTTTTTATTCAATAGCTTATAGCTGGGCTACAGGAGCCCAGAACTGACAGCCCAGGGACCGAAAGTGATGCAATCTGCATCGCTCCCGGTCCCATAGAACGGGGAGGGGATCGATGAACGGAAGTTCGTCGACCTCCTCCCCAGCTCCCCGCAGACACCAAGGAAGCCGGTCCCGGGCCGTAAGAGGGGCAACGGAGCCCGGGAAGCACGGCGGCTATGTCCGGCGGGGGGGTCGGCCCCTTCTACGGGACGCAGAAGCGATCTGGCGACAGGTAAGTCGCCAGAATCGCTTCTGTTGTAAAGCCGACAGTCGGCTTTACAAGTTTAAACAGAGTCCCGGCGGCAATAGCCGCCGGGAATCTGTTTAAACAGCCCCGATGCTGGCGACGTACACTGTACGTCGTCAGTCACGAAGGGGTTAATTAAAGTACTTACCTTAAATGATGTTTCTTAATTCGATCTTCTTCTTTACTGTCGTTTTCATCTGTCCCTCCAGCGCTGCTGCTGGTCTCCGATACGTTTTTGTTAATAGTTACGATACTTGAATGTATTTTTAAAATGTAACTCCTAAGTTTAGCGTCACTTTAACTTGGTGCAAGGAAAGAAGCTTTCATCATGCATAAGGTCCTTCAGGCAGCTTTTTGAGTGAAAGGCAATGTACAGTTTTCTGTTGTTTATAGTGAAGTGTTTTGTTGTCCACCCCTTAGTTGGACTGCTTTTGGACATTCCAATTGTCTCTGAATCCTGAATTTCTGAATTGCCCCTGAGTGAACAAGAAAGTGAATTGGATTTTTGTACTCACCACAAAATCCTTTTCTTGGGAGTACATTGAGGCACACAGGTTCCACCCTTTATGTCTCTGGTCTTACTCTTGATTCTTCCCTGTTACAAAAGTGAGGTATGGTGAGATTGTGCCTCCTTTTACCAGGCTAGTCACTGTTTTTTTTATTATTTGCCAGTGTTCAAATCCTCCTGTAGATGGTAGTATAACCCAAATGTCTTTGAATCCTGTGTTCCTCAATGAACTCCAAAATAAGGATTTTAGGGTTAGCACAAAATTTCTCCACTCATTTTTATTGTTCTGCCCTTATAGTACTCACATTCCAGTCAGTGGATTTCTCACACACTAAAGCTCACTAGCTACCAGTATATGGTTATACAGCGGAGAAAGATCACAAGAATGTATTAATTAGGTAGCTCTTGTTATTTGCTATTGATGATAATATTCACTTCTATAAAAAAAAACAAATCTCAGTATTTTTTAAAAACAAAAGATACAGGTTTACAATTAAATTCCCTATGAGAAATAGGGTTATTCACAAAAGGGTGAAGAGTTTGGAGGAGGCAGGAGAAGTGAACAATATAGGACTACATAGTTGAACTCAAAAGTGAGCTGAATTGGAGAATGTTTCCAAATCGTTGTTTTCATTAGTAAAACCCAACCACATGAATTACACTCATACAATGCCTGGAATAAAATGTTAGCTTGCTTGCATACTGTGAAAAATACACTTTCAGGGTTATTTACAAAAGGGTGAAGAGTTTGGAGAAGGCAGGAGAAGTGAACAATCTAGGACAACATAGCTGAACTGAAAAGTGAGCTGAATTGGAGAATTTTTCCAAATCAGATATGCTGTCCTAGATTGGTCACTTCTCCTGTGTTCTCCACACTCTTCACCCTTCAAGTGAATAACTCTAAAAGTGTTTTTTTCACAGTATTCAAGCAAGCTAACATTTTATTGCAGGCACTGTAATGTGTGTAATTCATGTGGTTGGGTTGTACTATTTAAAGCAACAAAAGTAACAGAGTTCTACAACAGCTTGTTCCACCTAGAAACTGTGAAACATAATAATAATATAAAAAATGGATTCCTTTATGTAGCATATATTATTTCTTTCAATTGCCTGCGTGATTACTGTATGTGGACAGATAAAAAGTACACCTTTTCCATGTGACAGTCCAAAACAGTTTAAATATTTTTGCAAAACTTCTTGTTGAAGTTTCTTTTGAACAATAGCCTCCAGCAACAATGTTGCAGCGTGATTTTTTATAGCTGGAGGACACAATGTAAACCTCAGAACACAGCTAACCTAATTTGTACAGGATGCTGCACTAGGTGAAGTTGAACAGCCAGTCACATGATATCAAGTGTTGTGAGGAAGTTTATCATGCAGAACGCTATTTTCACTTAATCTGATAGGGCTTAAAGCATTGCTGGCATGTCTTGTCATGCGTCTCATTTATGAAAGAAGAACTGTTTGTGTTACCATTAGGAACCAGTCAGATTTTGCTTTTAATATTTCTAGTGAAGGAGTGAAAATTACATTTAAATTTAATATATGAAGCACTGTGCAGGAAATCTATATTGGTTTGGGCTCAATTTTACAGGGAAAAGGGAATTTTTTTATAAAAACCTAACATTTTACAAATTGACCCCAAACCAAAGTAGTATAGTACATAGTTACATAGTATTTAAGGTTGAATAAAGACACAGGACCATTAAGTTCAACCCATAGCGTGTCTACGTGTGTATGAGTCCCTGTGTGATCTTGTTCTTAAGGATACCTGTACCCCTGTATGTTATGGTCTCTGAGGAAATCATCCGATTCAACACTCCCAGCTGATACCACTGTTTGTGACAGCGAGTTCCAGACCCTAACTGCTCTAACTGAGAAAAAAACCCTACGCCCCTTGTGATGAAATCTTTTCTCCACCAATTTTATGTGGTGGCCTCTAGTATTTGTCATGGAGTTTACCGTAAAAAGCTTATCGCTGATGTTGCTATCACCATTGAGCATCCTGTACATGAAAATCATGTCCCCCTTATTCTCCGCACCTCCAGAGTGAACATGTTTAAGTCTAGTAACCTTGTCTCATAGCTTTGGTCCTCCATCCTCTTAATTAGTTTGGTTGCCCTTCTCTGGACTCTTTCCAGCTCAAGGACATCCTTTCTGTGGATTGGTGACCAAAATTGGACTGCATACTCCAGATGAGGCCGAACCAGTGATCTATAAAGTGGCAGAATTATAGACTTGTCTCTACAGTACATTCCCTTTTTAATACAAGACAGTACTCTGCTTGCTTTGTTTACTGCAGCCTGGCATTGCAAGCTATTGTTTAATCTGTGGTCTACATACACCGAATCATATTGAAATTACTTGTTGTTGTTTGTTACCCCTATTTGAGGCATTTTTTTAATTAGTCCTTAAATAACCTTTATGACAGAAAATGGCATGTTTACAGAGTTCAGGAGCTCAAGTTTTAACACAGCTAAATCAGCAAGAGGAAACACTGCTTCTGGGCCATTGTCAGATATCATTGGTTACCTTTATCTGAGTTCTGTGTAATTCAAACTCTTTCGCTGCCAAGCCCTGTGTTCCACTTTTGACCTCAGCTGGCCACACCATTTTTGCAATTTTTCACCTTTTTGTTTGTATTTTTCAACTGCTGCTTTTAAATGTTGTAAAAGACCCCCCAAACCATACATTTACTAAAAGCACAGGACCAGGAAAATAAAAGATGGTGCAACTAATTTTGTAGGTCCTGTGATAATTGCGCAAATGTTTATCAAATCGATATTAAACCAATAAAATTACACAATTAAATTGATAAAAGCACACTAAAATCAGTATCAGTGCACACAAAAACACTTTTCTGACTAAATCTAAAAGATAAAACTATTGAGTTAATTAGTAACAAATATTTGTAAATTGTGCCGTTTTTACATCAATGCCGGGTTGAAAACTAAAAGCTCTGAGCTGGTAGGCAGTGTATTGTCCATTCATTTGAATTATTCACCTTTTTTATCACCATAATTTACCTTTAAGAGGAAAAAAATTCTGTGTACTTTTTATGCAGCATATTTTAAGTCTGACAATATGACCCCATGTACAGTATGCAGGTGATGTACATGTGGCTTTGCTTTACTTCTTATACAAGGCATGCCAGGCAAAAACCATCTACAGACCTTCGTCGTGTATGTCACCAAACTGTCACCTTCCTAGACGTGTCAGATATCGCTGTTAGCACATTTGCTGTTATTTTTATGAATGTTGATGACTTGGGAGCAGGTGTACATTTGTTATGCACTATTAGAAAGTTGATTTTTTTCCCCTGGAACACAGATGGAAGTCTGTGGCCGCAGATTTAGCCAATGAGCATTATACATCATACTGGGTAAATCAGATTTCCTGGCACGTGGGGTCTTCGCTCTCGTCTCACCAAAAAAGACCCCGTTGTTCCAGTAAGTCAATATTAAATGACTACTGTGAGCCCAGAAACAGAGGCGCACATTTATTCCTCAGTCTGTATGTGCGTGATATGTAAATACACAGTGCCGCCACGGAATTGCACTGTTTAGTTTGTATTTGAAATAAAGCAGCACTATATTTGTAACCCATACACTGCTGGTATGATTATCTGTTTTGTTTTTTAATCAGCACTCTAGCCTCCTCCATTTTATTTTTCTTGTGGTCATTGCATAGAAGTGGTAGACTAAGGACTGTAATACTATAGTACAAATGTATTGGTGATGCATTATTATTATTATTATTATAATTTTGCAGTTGAATGGAGAGTGTGTCTCTATGCTACAGATTATGGTAGCTGTGAAAATATGATCTCCCTTTTAAAAAATAAAACCAGAGTTTGCTGAGTAGAGGTGAAAAAGTGCATTTTCACCAGGCCCACAAGAGAGTGTTTCAGGAGTATTGCCAACAGACATCTAAAAGTGGGTGGGCATGTGTGTACAAGCAAGACCGCCCTCAGGTATGACTCTCGGCTGCCTAGAGTACACACGATTGCGGCTTTGAAAAGGGGAGAAGGGAGGTGGAAAGGGGCACTGTCAGATACGACTGGCATTGCTTATTGCAAGAAAGAGAAGAGTATTTTGGGACGTTGTCCAATTTATTTTCCTTCTGAGCATGATCATACAGCAGATGTGTTCGAGGAGAGCGAGACTGGGTGATTTTTATCTCTTGCTTGTGCTTGGCTTTAAATGGACAATAAAAAAAACTGACAGAGGCTTTAACCCTTCTGCACGCCATCAAAACAAAAGAAATTGTTTTTTGCAAGAGTTGAGTTTTAATGTTACAACTGAAATAAGGAAAGGAAAAAAAATATATTTTTCATGTTTTTTTTTAATCAGCTTAACTCTTTAAATTGGAGATTTTAGTACCAGGTTTGTTTTTATTTTATTAGTGTAATATGTTATTATGTTGAACTATATGTATGTATTTTATGTAGAGTTGGATTGCTAGTGCTCAGGTGAATCCATTTGAGGAATTACAATAAATATAAAATGATAGATTAGAATTAAATTAGAGACCTAATAAAATGCAACATATGCTTGACAGAAACCTAATGTGTTGTTTCAAAAGCTTGCAACACTTTACTACTAAACTTAAAACATCCAATGTGACATATTATAATAA
>NW_017306599.1:643485-710795 GCF_000935625.1 Nanorana parkeri | reverse complement strand
ATAATAATAATAATAATAACTTAAAATATCCAATGTGACATATATAATAATAATAATAATTTAAAACATCCAATGTGACATTAACATTGTAGGGATAGTAATATGCTACTTAAAACAGGCTTCTTTCTTATGCTAATAAATGGCACTTTAATCGGCTTTACCTCAGCCACTTGCCAGCCTGAAAAGGTTGTAGCCTTCTACGCAACAAATGTTATAGCTCTTCTGTCAAAGTATTGTAATTTTTTCATCAGCTAGATACCTTAACATTTTAAAGGACAGCTGATAGCAAGTTAAATAACTGAGGATCCTCAGGATATTCTCCTTGACATTCTTGGCCTCATATACTATTCCAAGACACTCATTTAACTAGCAAGTTATGCACTATCCTGGAACTACTATGTAGTTAAAGGGGTGCACCATGGCCATAACCATTGAAGGTCCCTTAGCTATTCATCCTGATGACAGTTTCACTTCTATCTGTGTTCATACTAGTTTCCTGATTTAGAATGTGAGCGTTAGCTAATAGTTTTAAAGTGTTTTTGTTGTATTTTAGACTTCATTGTCATATAGTCCTACATCTTTTTCTCCTCTGCAGTGTTCCAAACCAAAATTACGGGTTCAATGTTCTGCTATCCATGAAATAAGAAAGTGCAGCCGCCTGGAGATGCCAGATAACATTAACACATTTATGCTCAAGGTAGGAACTTTTCAGAAAAAAAACATGTGTAAAATAATAAATAAAAAAAAAGTATATGTTGCTGCTGGCCTCCAGATTTGAGTGATTGGCCCTTAAATGCCAAAAAAAAGAATATTTTTGGTATATATATATTTTTGGTATATGTTTACAGTTATTCGTATCAATCTTACATCCATTGTATGTATACACATAAAACATATTCTTAGCTAGTCTGTTATTGATTTGTGATGATTTTTTCTTCTCTTAGTTGTTGGAGCTGACTATGTATGTGCAGTCTTACATGCAATAGATTTTCAACTTCAAATAATATAGTGTTTTTATGTACTGTGTTTTCTTCCTTATATTCAGAACTAGAATTAATGAACACATTTAAATTAAAAGCTTGACTCTGGGCTAAATTTAAAAAAAATGTCTCCCTGGAGGATGAAAAAAAGCAGCTCTGGCTGCAAGACGTATGTTCTTTCTGAAGCTGTCCACCACAGTACACTCAGTCTACTGAGTTCTACTAAGGAAAGACTGTGAGTGCATTGATGCAAAGAGTGCCACTGATGTCGTTGTATCAGTGCTGCTTTCTGTATCCTCCATCATCCAGGACCACCCACTGCTGGGAGAAGACCCAAGCAGACCCAGCTTGTCACAACACAGTTTCCTTCCCTCTTCCATTAATGATTACTCAGTGCTGGTGCTAGTTTCCTGGCTTTCTCTGGCTTTAATACTTCCTAAGTCATTGGTCCAGCATTCAGAAAGTCAAAATAAGTCAGAACACCTGATCTCCATACTTTTATATGAGTATGTGATTTGGAAACTATTGAAGCCTTTGGATCACAGTGACAATCAGACAAGTAGCATTTTAGTAAGCAATGTCAACAAAAGCAGCTTTCATAATCATTTAAATAATTGGAATCTCTCAGGGTCTTGTGCTTACATGAAGCTCCAAGTTAGTCAAGATTTGAAAGAGGGCTTTAAAAAAAAAAAATCAAAATTCTTCCTTGTGCTTTTCACTTATAGAATGTCATTACGAACTGTTGAAGTCAGAAACGTCTCCCATAAAATTGCTTACAGACTGGTTGGTTAGGTATGCCAAACAAAATCCCTCTTAGATCCAGCATAGGTATCATGGGAGTATTGATGCTCAGGTCGATTGTCCACATTGTTTGCACTAAAATAATATTCGTGGAGTCATCAGGAGAAAACCTTACCTGTAATTTAATCATAAAAATCAGAGTCTGAATTTTGCACCAAAACATAAGGCAGAAGTATTTTAGAGTCAAGAACTAGGATCTGATTAAATCAAACGGAACTCTTTGAATATAAACACTAAATGTAGGTTTGGAGTGAAAAAAAGATAACATTTAAAGAAATGAGCACCTTGCTAACTGGTAAGTAGTCATGTTTTGGGGATGTCTGAAAGCCAGTGGCTTAGAGAATGATGTATATGTATAGAGAAGAATGGATTACACTAAGTGTCAACAAATCCTGGGGATAATATTCCACAGTTACTAAAGAAACTGAAAAGAGGTTTTTTTGATAGTTCAATACAATGATGGGTAAAAACATTGAACCATGAAACAAAAGGTAAAAAATTATATGTGAAACAATGCAGAATGCAGCTTACATATTTTAACCTCCATTTTCTGCAAAACCGATAATTCATGGTTGTCAGTGGCCCAGCATACATATAAAAATACAACACATGACTGGTTTAGAAAATGCAACATTGGTAATTGGTCCTTAGTGTGTGTTCAAGGTGCAAACATTTGCAGGTTTCTTAAGCTTTTTTTGAATTTGGCAGTTATAATGAAATTATTTTTACCTTTTTTGTTTTTTAGATGACTGTAAGCAGCATTGGGTCTTAGCAGACCTGTCAGGCTATTTCCTCTTAAGGGCACTAATACATCAGCTAGGCTGTATTTTCCTCAGCATTAACTTTTTCCTCTGAAGTAAGCATGGTGCCAGAGATGTCTGCAAAATACAGAGGCTACCATGATCTTACATGTGTATGTTGGTTGCTTAGATATCCCCAACACCATATGATGTTTATGCCAGCTTGTTATACTTGCTATTGCTGATACAGTAGGTGTCTTTGCAACTACACATGGCTGGTATACTATAGTTATCCATAGCTGTATTGGATAAGATGAGTACTTAAAGTGACACTTAACTATTAACTCAAATGTATCCTTTTTTGTGTATCACTCAGCTGTAGATCCTCAAATCATCTCTTTATTGCTGCTGACACTGCCCTTCCTTCTGGAGGGTGGCTACTTTTGTTCCCCATGGTCCGTGTGTGTTGTAAAGTAGCCACCGCTCCAAGCTCGCTCCTGTGATGGATTACAATCTCATGTTTAGTTTACCAATTTGTATTGAACTTGTAGTCCATCACAGGAGTGAGCTTGGAGCGCTGACTACTTTACAACACACACAGGGACCATGGTGAACAAAAGTAGGACAGTACAAGCACCAATTCAGAGATGATTTGAGGATCTAAGGCCGAGTGATACACAAATAAGATACATTTTTGTTAAAGGAGAACTATGAGATTAGTGATTTCCACTCACCTCATAGTTCTAGCCGACCTGTGACAATGATACTGTCACAGGTCGGCTCAGTAGATCGGGAAGTGAGCGAACACATACCAGGTTCGCTCACCTCTCGATCCTGTCACGGCTCTCTGCCGTGACAGGGGGAGGGCTGGATTCCCCTCTCCCCGCTCTGATCTGGCGGAACGGACGGGGGATGGGGCGGGTACAGCTGGCTCTGCCTCTAGATAGGCAGAGCCAGCTGTCACTCACGCAGCTGGGCCGATCCCGTCATCTACGTCGGGATACGCTCCGGCTGCGGCGTCTCAGTATACCGCGAGCTGTAGCTCGCGGTATACTGAGCTTAGGGTGACGGGAGGACGCTAGTTTGTGTCCTCCCGTTACCCTAAGGAGAACTATGGGGAAAAACACTGACCCCATAGTTCTCCTTTAATAGGTAAGGTACTTGAATGTATTTTTAAGATTTAACTCCTAAGTATAATTTTAATGAAGCTGGTAACTCTGTGGTAAATACCAACTGTTACTGGAAATCAGTTGTTCAGTGATAGAGCTACAGATGCCTGTAATTGTTGTGATGTAGGCTTTTCATTGACTACAATTTCTATTTCTTAACAACAAAAATGCTAATAATAGAGATTTTGTAGGTGTTACAAATCTGTACTACATAATTGCTGACATGACATAGCTCTTCTGAGTAAAAAGATACACGTGTGGCTTTAAGATTAGATTTATATAAAAACCCTAATGATGAATAATGACATTACATAAAGGAATTGGTTCTCACAGACAGACAGAAATAGCTTTTTTAGATGTGGGTAAGTTCTCTTTAAAGAAATCCTTTGTTACATCTAGAATTAGAATGTTTTCTAAGAATTTTCTTTATTTCTGTTTATCCTATCTTTCAGGATAGTGCCACTGAAGTTATTTTTGAAGTTGCAGATGACCAGCAGCTAAATTTGTGGACATCAGAAATCAGAAAATGCATGAATCGTGGGTAGGCAGTCTTCTTTTTTTTAACAGAGTAACAGTAATTCTTTGTATAGATGCATTCACGTGAATTTGGGAATGACTACAACTATTTTATTTACAATGTTATAGCATTTTAAAGTCTGTCTCATTTCATGGTGCATTCAGTTCTAGATTTATTTAAATCATATTAATATCAAAGCCATTAAAAAAAACCAACAACTTTATTATTACATGATGGTGTAATAACACGCATCAGTAACTCCTAACAATTGCGCTGATGTTGCTCATACAATGGAGCTAGCTAGCAGCTACCGGTACAACTGGTGACCCTTGTGGTGGTTGCAAATATTATCTAAAAACATATTGAGATGTGCACTGTACATAAAACTAAATCCCAATTACAAGCATAACTGCAAATTTAGGTTATGATAGTTAATTGCCATGTAGCAGTATGAGTGCCCAAAAAAAGTAGTCTGTTATCACCTTGATATCTGAGTTTTTTACTGCAATTTGAAGCAACTAGCAGAATTTCTAAGAGGATACAGTATAGGAGGGTAATCTGAAACTTTACAAGTATGTTGACATACTTTTCTGGCTCTCTTTATGTCAGCATACGTGTGGGTCAACTCTGTCCCTTGACTGGCCAGGACAACCCTCAGACTAACACATTTCTCCCAGACCCAAAATATTGCATGACTAGCCCTGCAATGGGCAATTTCTGGCTTACCTCATGTCAATCTGAATAACAATCATGTTGATCTGAATAGCAAAAACCAGATAGGAAAGAAAGAACACAGAATATTGCTGCCCAAAATTGTATTCAAGAGACAAAGCCGAAGAAATGAGCAAAGCCCCAGAAGACTAAGATGAAACATGAGCTACACCTTTCTAGTATCGAATCAATGTCCTGGGCGGTTTGTACACCACATCTGCCAAGATCTTTGCAAACGTAGATAAAGATAATTCTTAATTAAGCTGGATCACCCTTCTTTAAGCAGGATTAAAAGCCTGTCCAACTTTCTAAAGTCCTTAGTTCATGTTAGATATATTTAGAGATTAGGCACACCAAGTCTACTGTCTCCAGGGAAAATGAATCAGAGGAAGGGGACTGGTGCAAAAGATAGCACCACCCAAATGAAGTGGAATTCCAAAATCACTTTAGAAAGGTAAGCCAGAAAAGGCCTAATGATGACCTTGTCTGGAAACTGCTGGCAACATGGTTCTTCACTAGAATATGCATGTGCAGTATTTCTGAGAGGAAGGAGGAGGCAATCGCTGTAAGGAAGTCAGCAGGGTTAAATGCCAGAGTGCAGGAGGAGGTTGGAAAGGAGGGAGAAGAGGCTGGTGCTGATTCCACTGCGGGAAGATTAGCTTAAAGGGCAGTATTTTCCTTATTGAGGCTCTGGGAAGTTTTTACTGCCAGAGGCTAATCTGCTCAACAAGTCCCTGATAGGGCTTATTAGGCAGACACCAGATTTTTTTAAGGTCTTCAGACAAAGTCCCTTGTCCAAAAATATTTGGGCTCTCCCATCTCTACACATCCTTCTTCATAAAATCTATTCCAGACATTTTTGTACCTAGTCTGTGCCTTCAGAAGCATATAAATGATCCCCCCACCCCCCTTCAAACTTTAGGCCATTAACCTTAGCCTGCTCATGTTCTGGTGAATAATGTCATGAAACAAGACAAAGAATAAGGGGCACAAGTCTTCATTTCATACAAGAGAGGAAACAATGGTCTATTGGGTCAGAAGGGGATGATGGTGATTGCCAGGACCACATCCTTCAGTACTTCAGTAAGCACCTCACCTCAGTTGAATCAGTTGAGTAGGAGGATACAGGTACACAAATCTGAAGGGCCATGGACTGGAGAGAGCATCCTAGCCCCTGGCATGCAGACAATATTGAGAAAAAAGGAAGACTGGAAGCTTAGTATTCTTCAGGGAGGTCAGAAGGTCCACTTCTGAGATCCCCCGGAGGCCAGAGATCTCTGATAAATATTTGTGAGACTTGAGTTTCAAGGTCCACTTGCTGCTGTAGTACCGTACCGAAAGTTGAGACTGTTGACCAGGGTATGCTGCACCTTCGGAAGATAAGAGGCCGTCAGATTTTCCAGATGGCATTGAGCCCACACAAACAAGACCAAGATTCAGAAAAGTAATACTTTTTGTGCCCCTCTGTTAGGCCACATATGGTCTGGTTCTCCAGTTTGATGCATCAACCTTGGATGATGGGACAAGATTTGGCTGTCTTGGAATTGTACCGCACCATCTCCCCTAGTCATGATGACCCAAAAAATCGTGATTCCGTCTGTGGGGCTGGAGGGTCCACCCTGGCTCAGGTTTCATGGAACCATCCACCAATAAAGACTATTCCTGATGACTTTGGGGGAAAGATCATCTGGTAAAAGGACCTCTGCACTGCTGGAATAGCTGAGGGCAGTCCCTTCCTGTCACTGTTCCAGCCTCCCTGAACTTCCTTGACCTTCATACAATCTCCCGCAACTTCCGAGATGGCAGAAAGATTTTGGTTTGAAGGGAATTGAATACCATGCCAGCTCCAGACACTGAGCTGGCTCCAGGCAACACTTCTGGTGAATGATAAGCCACCCAGTTCATTGTCCTCAGGAGGAGTGAAAGGAGTGCTGCCTCCTATTGCTAACCTGTGGAATGAGGCCTGACTTGCCCCCAGTGACCCTCCTAATGTCATCTTCCAATGTTTGAACAAGCAGCACTTTTCCGGCAAATGGACTGAACATAGGGCTTGCTTTAAAGCAAACCAATTTTTCAGTCAGAGCACTTAATGATCTGTTACTGAACAGGGCATGATCCTCACGTTGAGGCAGACCAAGTCCACTGATGCTTCTGCCACAAAGTCAAAGGCTATCTTTAATATGATGATGATTGATGATAGAGTCTCTTAGAAAACCTGACTTCAGAGCAGCTTCTACGTTAAAGGTCCATGTATTGAGTGCTTTGGATAGAGAGGTCAGAGCTATCGCTGGTCTGAAAGCTGCTTCTGCAGATGTATAAACTTGTTAGGACCAGAATTGCAGCGCCTATCCATAAGGTCCTTGAAAGTGACAGAGTCATTAAAAGAATATAATATGCCTGGCTATTCTCTGTTAGGCCTGGTTCAAATCTGGGCGTTTTGTAGCGCGTTCGAACGCTCTGCAAAACGCTCAAACACCGAAATCCCATTATTTCCTATGGGTATGGTTCACACCTGGGCGTATTACAGGCCGTTTGAACGCGCTACAAAACGCCCTACGCCCAAAGAAGTACAGGAGCTTCTTTGGGGCGTTTTTGTCACGCGTTTCCATTGGGATACAGCCAAGTAGCCCTCGGAAACGCGCGTTTGTTGCGCGTTTTTTTACTGCGAATCGCGGTAAAAACGCGCGTTTCGTGACAAACGCGCATATTCAAAACCCCTAGGTGTGAACCCAGCCTAAGGCTGCATCAACCTTCAGAGCTGAATCCCAACACTCCTAATCCACCGCACAAAAGGGTTACAGCTTGGAAAATCTTTCTATCAGGCCTTCTTCATTCTTCTTCCAACAACTCTCATCACAAAACACAGCCAAGTGGTTGACAGAACCCGGGATACAACAAAGACTTAGTCTACTTAATGCAAATAAAGCATTGGGACCGGATAATCTACACCCCAAGATACTTAAGGAACTAAGCCAGGTTATAACAAGACCGTTATTCCTCATTTTTAAGGACTCTCTAATGACTGGTAGAGTTCCATGTGACTGGCGGAGGGCTACGGTAGTTCCAATTTTCAAAAAGGGGGCAAAATGCCAACCTGGGAATTACAGGCCAGTTAGTCTTACATCGGTAGTGTGCAAACTGCTAGAGGGAATGATTAAGGACTATTTAGTAGAATTTGTTCAGGCTAATGGTATAGTTAGTGATAATCAGCATGGGTTTGGGAAAGACCGTTCCTGTCAGACTAACCTACTGACTTTTTACGAGGGGGTAAGTAGAGATCTGGATGGAGGGAGGTCTGTGGATGTGGTATATTTGGATTTCGCTAAGGCTTTTGATACGGTACCTCATAAACGCTTACTTCACAAGCTAACAGCTATGGGTATAGATGGAAGGGTGTGTACATGGATAGAGAACTGGCTAAAGGAACGGGTACAGAGAGTATCAATAAATGGCGCCCTTTCAGACTGGGCTAGTGTTATTAGCGGTGTGCCTCAGGGTTCTGTGCTGGGACCCATGCTTTTCAACCTGTTTATTAACGACATCGGGGACGGAGTAAACAGCGATATCTCAGTGTTTGCTGATGATACCAAAATTGGGAGGGTAATAGAAACAAACCAAGATAGTATAACTTTACAAGAGGACCTGGATAAAATAGGGGAGTGGGCAACTTTATGGCAGATGAGGTTTAATGTTGATAAATGCAAAGTTATGCACTTTGGGACAAAAAACACGCAAATGGGATATACAATAATGGGTATGCCGCTAGGGAAGTCTGAAATGGAGAAAGATTTGGGGGTCACTGTAGACCATAAACTCAATAATAGATTACAGTGCCAGGTTGCGGTAAGCAAAGCTAGTAGAGTCCTGTCCTGCATCAAGAAGGGAATGTTTTGCAGGGATAAGTCTATAATTTTGCCACTTTACACATCACTGGTTCGGCCTCACCTGGAGTATGCGGTACAGTTTTGGGCACCGGTACACAGAGGGGATGTCCTGGAACTGGAGAAAGTCCAGCGAAGGGCGACCAAACTCATCAAAGGGATGGAGGACCAGAGCTATGAGACGCGGTTACTAAATTTAAATATGTTCGCGCTGGAACTAAGGAGATTAAGGGGGGGCATGATTTTCATGTACAAAATGTTCCATAGTCATAGCAACTTTAGCAACAAACTCTTTACGATTAATTCCGTAACAAAGACTAGAGGCCACCACCTGAAACTGGTAGAAAAAAAATTCAAACACAAGGGGCGAAGGGGATTCTTCTCAGTTCGCGCGGTTAGGGTCTGGAACTCGTTGCCACAAGCAGTGATTTCAGCTAATAGTGTGGAATCGTTCAAGAAGCTTTTGGACGATTTCCTGAGAAACGGTAATATACAGGGGTACAAGTACTCCTAAAAACAAGATGACTCGGGGATCTTTACACACACACACACACACACAATAGGTTGGACTTGATGGACCTGTGTCTTTATTCAACCTCAAATACTATGTAACTCCTTGACCTCAAAGATTAGTGGAAAGGAAGGTAACTCCTTCTTAGGGAAGGTAAATATTTTCTCTGTTTTAGAGGCAGATCTTCAGCCTCCTCTTCTCAACCAATAGTGGCTGACACAAAAGGATGGATAATAGTAAAATCCAAATGATAAGATTCCAGTTCCCCTTACGGCAGACTCCTTCCTTTCTGATGTGTCATAAGGCTATGGAGACCCCTCTTATCTATATAACAGATATCATATAGTCCACAATCCAAAATATAAATTCTCTGCTCAAAGAAAAAAAGCAGTTCTTTATACCAAGAAATGTAAGCTTCAGCACTCCAGGGCATTTCCATCAGGAAGCTTTTACCTTTATCAAGGAATCTTGAAACTAACACTAATACCACACACCTATTCTGGGTGCTATCTGGAGAATAGATAGAGAAAAGAAGGGAGTGTTCAGGAAGTATTCCTAGGAGTGTCCTGGCAGTTTAAGGGACGTAGACCCACAAGTATGCTAACATGAGGCGAAAAAAGGGCATATGCCAAATAGGGAATAATTGCTTGGCAAAAAGGAACAGCGATTGCTAGTTGAAGCTGCCCAACAAGGATTAATAAACCACACACAGTGATGTGTAACTTTGTTTAAGAGCAGCAAACCTGGACCCCGCGTAATGGAAATAAATTAGAATGGTGTGATGAGTCATTTTTCACATTATTTCCTACTTTGCACATTCACATTGGGAGAAATTGATAGGATGCTTTCATTCCAGAATATCTGTCACCATCTGTGGTAGGGGATCTGTAAGCCCTCGTTCACACCTGAACGTTTTGTAGCGCGTTCTACGCTGGACGAACGCTCTACAAAACGCTCAAAAATATAAATCCCATTGTATTCAATGGTCTCGTTCCCACCTTGGCGTATTTACGCCTGTCCCTAACGCGCTACAAAACGGCCCACGTCTAAAAAGGTACAGGTACTACTTTGGGCCGTTTTGTTGCGCGTTTCCATTGGGATACAGCCAAGTAGCCTTCGGAAACGCGCGACGGTCGCGCGACTTTTATTTTACCGCGAATCGCGGTAAAAACGCGCGGCAGACGCACATATGCAATACGCCTAAGTGTGAACGAGACCTTAAAGTATAGGCAGGCAGCTTGTGGGAATAATTAGGTCTAGAAATTGTTCAGCATGGACATATAACAAACATTTTAAAGAATAGGTATGAAGAATGGAGTCATGTGAAGTTTAAAACATAAAGTACAATGTGGATTGGTGCGGAATAGTATAGGGGAGGAGGCAAGTTACCATTTAGATTAAGTGCATTAATGCTCGAGTGATTGCCAAGAGCTCAAACACATAAACTGAAGTAAAGGCGTGTGTGGCAGGAACGGGAGCTAATGGTGGATTAGGGGGGAGAGTAGACAGCATCTTGGAGGATACAACACAGCTGAATAAGGTCAGGGGAACGGTTAGAAAAGGGATGGAAGGTGGACAGAATTGAATGTGAAAGATAGCAAAGTATAGAGAGGGGATCTCACTCTCCCTGAACAGCGCTAGTAAATGGATTCGTTTGCAGGATAACTGTCAGACAGTTGACTGCTTGTGTGGGAGCAGAGGTCTGACTCTCCAGCGTGCTACTACCACAGGGTATAACCCTTGCCATAGCACTTGGTATATAAAAAAAAAAAAAAAGAAAGAGGACCATATTTATTACTGTATATGCATCCTTGTCTGTTTTACAGTAGTAAATACCAAGGCTTCAAATGGGCTTTAAAGAAAAAAACAAAAACCTGAATAAAGCTGTGCAGTTCTGAAGAGGTTAAAAAAGCAAATAGATTATTGTGCAGCCTGAATGAAAAAAGGGCACCTGCTGCTCAGAAGCATCACAAATATAACTTGCTATATAGGTGATAATAATGGTTTCTAAAGCAGGAAGCACAGGAAGTACATGTTGACCTGTAGGCTTTGCATATGTTACAGCCTCCAGCGCTTTGCTGAAAGACTTTTCCTGTTATTGAAATACCAAGAACTCTGTTAGCAATTAATCACTATGTGATTTCCAGAGCTTGTCCTCCTCCAGTTCTGTGCTCCCTTCCTTGAATTTCCATGAAATACAAGTGTGCTTCCGGCACTTGGAGAGACTGCTGTAGCCAAGCCCCAGTCCTTTCCTACATATACAAATATAGTTCATCGCATGCTGTCACAGTTTTCTAGTCAGCACAAATCTTAGCTGCGTCTCTCGTTACATATGCAGCTGGGGTTTGTTTTTGTTTTTTTTTACCCCAAAAGAATATTTCTGAGTAATCAACAGATGAACTGGATAATGTTTGTATAAGAGATATGGTTGAAATCTGCTTCACAAGGTGTTTTTTCCTCCCTGCCATGGAGGCTCACTTCTCCTGCTCCAGTAGTAGTAGTCCTTCTGCATTCTCAGTTACGTAAAATAATACAACAAATAACAATAGGAGTGAGCCCACCACATATAAAATATAACAATAGGAGTGCAACCACCTCATAATGGTCAGACTAGGGTATACCATGTGCAAACTCACATGAAGTTTCAGACTGACAGCTTGCAGACTCATAAAATGTAGCCACGCCAGGTTTTTGATAAGTGTTCATTGAAATGCATCCTACTTGTTACAGGACAGAGGAAACAGATGGAGACACGCAGTTGCCAGTACACTCAGACCCCATGTCACAAACCCTCAGTGGTGGCAGCACTGACACCATCATCCAAGGTTGGTTAACATGTGTACTTAGCGGGGTAAATATACTGAACAGATTTATAGCTTTTCTTGGGATGTTTGCCAACTTTTTATCTTCTGTGTCACTTCAGTCTCTAAAATATTCAGTTTACTTAACCTGTATCTCCTTCCCAAACTTCTTTTGATTGACAGGAGTTCTATCCTTCTGCTACTCTCCTGATAAAAGTCATTTTATTGTTATCTGTGTCAGTGTTGCCAATTTCCCCTCGCAACCTGTTCTGGTGACAATATTGGCATCAGGACTGGAAATAAGGGGAAATCTCCTAAACGGAGTCATGATAGCAGTACAACATTTTAACGTTTACATCCACTATTTCATCATCGGTGTATGATATATAACTTTATAATATCATTTTTACTCTTGTGAACATTTTGATTCTATGTTGAGGCGCAGTACTCACATATATATGTACTACAGGCGTACATACCAGTATATAAACTGCAAAGCTAAGTTACTTGGTTGGGTCCAATAAATAAAGTAATATAAACAGGAAACCTGCCATGAGAGCAGTGTTCATTTAGACAGCAAATTTCTATTTCGTTTTACTCATATTTTAGACACCTGAATTGTTTTAGTTTTAGTCGACTGAATATCGTAAGATTTTAGTCGGCTAAATGTACAGTAGATTTAGTCTATTTTATTACAGTGTGTTAATATAAATAAATATGACTGTACTTTACAATGTTATGCATGTAAAACTTGTATAATTGGCTCCTGGTCTCATATGATCCGTAGGTGCTGCTGTCTTTGTGCCTTCAGAACAGTGTTGTCATAAAACTGACCATTTCTTGGCATCCTATCCATGGTTTCATGGGCCCATCTCTCGAGTCAAAGCAGCTCAACTTGTTCAAGCTCAGGGATATGAAGGTCATGGGGTGTTCCTCCTACGGCAAAGTGAAACGCGAAGGGGAGAATATGTCCTTACATTTAATTTCCAAGGCAGAGCAAAGGTAATGTGGCAGATTTTTTCAATGGTCTTTTTGTTAAGTATGACCTTCTTCATAAAACTGTCTCCAAATGGCCTTCTAGTTAGTGGATTGTGCATCGATGCACATAGTCAGGCACATTGACCATTGCTTGGTGCAAGGATGCGTTTAGGCCTTCACACTTTATCCCAGATTTGGTACAGGGGTACATGCAGGATTTTAAACTCTATAGCCTGATGTGAAACCCAACAGCTACTAGAAGATGGAAAATGCTGTCTGGTTCTGCACAGGCCTGAGGGCTGGGATTATGTGACCTGAGGTCTTTCACTATATATAAGAATGTTTTTCAATTAAAGGATTTTTTCTAAAAGTGTAGTGTGTTTATTTACATTTTAACCCTTTAGTGAATGAGTAGGGTACAAGTACCCCTTACTCATTCACAAGGGGGGGCAGCATCTGCCCCCTTTATTAAAGGGGATACCCCAATGCAAATAAGCTCCCCCTGCCCGCAGACCCCCAACAACCACAGGGCCAGGGTTGTGCCAGAAGAGACCCACCATCGGGACAAGGTGCTTTTCCGGGGGGGCCTTCTGGTTTGGAACTTTAGGGGGGACCCCACTGGGTTTTTTTTGGCATTCGGGTCCCCCTTAAAATTTCTACCAGACCTAAAGGGTCTGGTATGACTTTTGGTGGGGAACCCCACGCTTTTCTTTTTACATTGGAGGTCCCCCCCCCTAACATTCCTATCACACCTTAAGTGTCTGGTATCAATTGTTGTGGAAACCTCACGCTTTTTTTTTTCCTCTGATAAAACTTTCTTCAGGAAAGAAATTCGGATGCATCCGAAATTTTCATTATTGGATATTCGGATTTGTACGAATTCGGCATTGCGGTCATTCAGAAATTTGGATGCATCCGAATGTAGGAATTTCAGAAAATGCGTCTGAATTACAATTCAGAACAAAACGAATCGCACATGTCTAGTATGAGGTGTTCCAGCTGTAATCATCACTATTGATATGGCAGCAGAGAGTGAGATCGGGCAGTTATACATTGCATGTTGCTACTGGTCTAAGGGCCTATTCATGCCTTTCCAACACATTGCATTGTGGTAATGCACATTACGCATATTAGCACAATGCAGTGTCATTCACTTTGAATGACACCCCAATGCACCGCACACAGCTCCGATTCACATGCTTTGCAGCACACGCTATTCAAGGTAAGGCACTACCATGTGTTGTGGTGTGCTGCATTCCCACATGTGGTGCATGTTTGGTTTTTGTGCATTTTACAGCCAATTCATTTGAAAGGGGCTGTCTTAATGCAACGCATGTAATGCATGAAAAACCCATGTTTGTGTATATGTGTTAACTTAATGCACCAGGACCCCAAGGTCTGTATGGCTCATAACATGTTTTCTGTTTGGAAGCTGGAGAGGTTTTTTTTTAGGAAGCGTACAGGAGTAGGGGGCGCACAAGGAGGAGCTCAGCAATCTGATGATCCTTGCTCATAATCCAGTGAGCAGGCAGATGACACAGGAAGCAGCAGAACAGCTGCAGTAAAGAGCAGTGTTACCATCCTTGCTGTATAGTGTGGCAGTGCTGTTTGAACCAGAAAAGTGGCTGAACAGAATTTCAGATCTATCACTTAACATATATTTATTGTGTGGCTGGAGTTCTGCTGTAATAGCCCTTATAAACCAATAGCATTAATAAAAATCCATGGTGGGTGCTTAGTGTTGAAGTAAAGGTTTTTAACTCTTTTGTACCTCACCTATATATTGGTGAAGGTAAGGAGCAAAAAAGAAATTGATATTGATTGGTACTAGCATGGACTATTGGCATTGCTTCATGTTCCTATTCATTCAGGTGGGAATTTTTGGTTTATTGTGATAAAATATTGTCAGGTAAACAAAGAAGCCTTCCTAACAAACTATATAAGCAGGTTTTAATTTACAAGTAAATTGTTTGGTTATTAACCAATCAGAAAAGTTTTCATGATGCTGGAGGTTAAAAATATCATTACAGTAATTTAAAGTCTACATATAGTCAATTGTTTTGTCTTCAATAGAGTAGGAAAAGGTTTAAACCCCTGTCTGTGTCACTCGGGGACACACAAGATAAGTTTTTGCTACACATACACTTCAACATGCATTTGATCACTTTGCAGCATGCAGCAGATGACATACTTTGCATGCCCAGTGTTAATTTAAAGCATGGATTATGTCAATAGTAACTGATGGCGATACCTCCTCTTCTCCTTCTCAGCACTTACGCCTTACACTGACTGAAAGGGGTCAGTGCCGGGTCCAGCACCTGCGCTTCTTGTCTGTCATAGAAATGCTTCACTACTTCCGCCTTCATCCAATTCCACTGGAAAGTGGAGCCGCTGGAGACGTGAAGTTGTCTGGTTTCGTGGTGTCCTCTGCTCATTCACAAGGTAAAAAGTGCATCTTGGTTGTTGGAGCTAGATTGTTTACCCAACACATTGTGTACAGTACATACTGTTCCCCTAACTCCAACTACTCCACAGCCCGTATAATGGTCACATTGTTTCCACATGCCTCTACAAGCAAGTTCTCATTTCTGGCTGCTTAACAGAAAGGGATGATTCATAGACCTTATTAAGGTGGAGAGAGATCTATGTGCTGTTGTCTGTTATTTACAAAGGGGAGGCATTAATTTACAATTATTTGTCATTCAAGGGTTTTTCTACTTTATATTTATCCAATTCAACCTTCAGCCCCTTAATAATCAGCATATAAACGTTCCTACTGCTGCAGGACACAGATTTTATGTAACTAACTGCATATGAGCCCTCTACAATGTGTACACTATCTCTGCATGTGAGTGGGCAGGCAGCTCAGGGAGAGAGATTAGTGGGTGAAACCAACATGTGTCTAATTAGAAGGGAAAGGAGCAATTTGATAGAATCCTTAAGGCCTTGTTCACACCAAATGCAGAGCAGATCTGCATGAGTTTCTGCACACAGTGCAGTGGGTTATGCCGCGTTTTTGATGCGTTCTGGGCCGTTTTTGGTTAAAAAATAAATAAATAATAATTTAAGTTTAAAATGGGCTTTCAGTGCGTTCCAGAGCAGGTAAAATAGGGCATGCTGCCGTTTCTTTACCTGCTCTGGAACGGAACACTGCAATGTGAACTGGAGCTAAAAATACCATTGGAATACATTGGACGCAGTTTTGCTCCGGTCTGTAACTGCTCTGCTCCTGGAACGCGCTTGGTGTGAACAAGGCCTAAAGGTAAAGTGGTGATAGATCATTGAAGTCAATGACTTAAGCTAGACATATGCGGCCTGATTTTCTCTCATTCAACCTGCAATTCCCCTATTGACACTAAACAAAGAGTGGATGGAGGAATCTCCATTCCCAGCTATTGTATTCAGTAGCCAGGGCAACTGTGGTTGCCTGAGTACAGTGGCTCTGCTGGACAGTGACTATGGTGTCAATCATTTTCAATCATTTTCCACCCGACTTGATCAACTTTTAAAATATCGAGCCAGGGAGTGCTTGCAGGGCCGTTCACACCTCAAATTTCAGCCGAATTACGGGAGTCAGATGAAATATGACCCACCTATTAAATGGAAAAGGTTCATTACATAACAGGTGCATCCATTTTAAGCAGATCGTGTTTTGTTAGTTCATACAGATACATTGTGGCACACTATTTTATCAGTGATTCCCTATAGAGATCTGTTATACTACATCACACTCCATCTTTTAGTACAATCAAGTTTTGTTGATATTTTCCATATACAAAAGGATATATATCAAAGAATAAGCACACACAGAAAACACTCCATCTTTTAAAGTGACATTAAACTCAGGAGTTAAACCTTAAAAATGCATTCAAGTACGTTAACTATTAACAAAAATGTATCTTATTTGTGCATCATTAAGCTGTAGATCCCCAAATCATCTCTGAATTGGTGCTGACACTGTCCTTCCTTCTGGAGGGTGGCTACTTTTGTTCCCCATGGTCCCGGTGTATGTTGTAAAGTAACAACCGCTCCAAGCTCACTCCATGATGGTGACACGGTACCGTGCACAGGTGTCCCCGCACCGCATGCAGGTACCTACACGGGAAGACCAAACACGTATGACCACACTGGACAAGGCAAACGTGTTATATCCAGTTTACTGTAAACATCACAAACAAATAAAACACCCAAAAGCAAACATGAATAATTAACGTGACACCAACTAAATATAACCACCGACACCTACAACATATAACAGGAGCAAATAGCTTAATACAGGTAACAATAACAGGACTACAAGCAGGTATCAGGACTTAGGCCTATAATCAGGTGACAGGACTTGGGATACACAGGAAACAGGACTGCAAACATGCTTCAAGGTTCAGGACTGGTAACAGGACTCACAGGAAACAATACTGAGCCATCGTCCTGACTGCAGGGAGGGTTTAAATACCCTTCCAGGAAGCGGCAAGTGATGGCTAAGTGACGGCAGCTGGGAGACACCTGCAGGTGAGCACTGGAGCTGCAGGTTCCAGCACCACCCAGTGGTGGTCTGGTACCTAACAGTTCCTGGCTGCCTGGGGACACCTGCAGGTGAGCGCAGGAACAGCAGGGCTTAGCTCCAGCGCCACCTGGAGGCGCTCTGGATCCTAACAATGGACTACAAATCGTTTACAAATTTTTATTAAGATTCTAGTCCATCACAGGAGTGATCTTGGAGCTACTTTACAACACACACATGGACCATAAGGAACAAAAGTAGCCCCCCTCCAGAAGGAAGGACAGTGTCAGCACCAATTCAGAGATGATTTAAGGATCTACAGCTGAGTGATACACACATAAGATACATGTTTGTTAATAGTTAAGGTACGTGAATGTATTTTTTTCATATTTAACTCCTGACTTTAGTGTCACTTTAAGTCCACTTTCACCACATTTGACTCTGCATTCACTTTCTCCACCTGTTGCCAGGATACTTTTTGACCATGCCAAAAATTTAGGGCACACCAATGTGTCTATATTTACCCCCTCTTTATAATTGTGCCGCAATATTCTGTACTATTTCCTGGATACGTTGTCACAATGTATTGCTTGGAAATACTTTCTTCCTATTTGTGGTGTAGCTGCATTACCTCGAATGACCTAATATAGAAAAACAAAGCTTTCTTCCCTAGCTGCACATTGACATGTTAAACAGGGTCTAATTAAATTGGAAAGTGGTTTCCACAAACTTTTATTTTCATAAAAGACAGCTGAGCCAATCAATGCTTGCTAGTTAACCCTTTCGTATTTTCTTCCCACAGATCAGAACCCCACAGTTAGCACATTACTGTTCCCTTTGCCAATCCAGAGGTTAAGTTCAGAGCATACCATACCACATTTCCCACAGGCCAACCTGGGGCAACATCCCTTCGCAGATGACCTTCATCCCAGCTCCTACTCTGAACAGATTTTCCACTTGGTCCCCCCTCCAGAAGAACTGGCCCGGAACTTTTTGCTGAGCGAGTCCAGCAGGGCCCAAACAAGCAGCCAGAGGGAATCTGACTATGAAATGGATTCTTCCTCGAGGGGCCACATACGGGCAATAGACAATCCTTACACACCTCTATGACAATGCGGTAGTGTGCTGTACATGTTGAACTGACACGTTTACTTTTCTACAGTCACGAAAGCCTTAACACATGCAAACAAGCAAAGAGTTTAACCTGTTTCTGTTTTATTATTATGTTGCAGGGATGAGTGAAAGTGTACATCCCCTTTGGGTGTTATTGTATTAGGCCTGTTAAAGGGCCCTTCTTTCTCCTGCATACTAGGCCTGGGCTGGCCTTCGAGGCAGTGAAGGGTTAAGTTGTGAGCAATATATCAGCTTGTTTTCCTGTTACCGTTTACAAAAGGTAGTTACTTATAAGTGTACTACTCCTATCCAATGATATGCATGGAGTGGTGACATTCTTCCATGTTACATGTAGGTGGTAATGACCAGGACTTTCCAACCATTGGCTTGTTCCTGGGACTGTCCCATCATCAGTATATCAGTTTTGTTACTGTTTGCAACACAACAGAGAGCTACAGCACTATGATGTCCTTAGTATGTCTATCTAATATAGCCGCTTATGTATTATCAGGCGCTGTATGATACAAAAACTGTGTAGCACTTCCTCACTATATTAGATTTATTTGTTGGCAGGGCATAGAAGTCCAGCCATGATGTTGTTTGAGCAGCCACTGAAAGAAAAAAAAAAAAAGAGATGTGATATTTCTAGTATACTCTTTGAAACGTCATTCTCAGAATAATATAATATTTAAATGTGCCTTAGGCTGGCTACTTCGGGGGTTAGTGCCTTGAATTATTCAAATGGCAAGGCTGTATGGACTACAGAGGATATGTGCTGACAGGACCCATGCAGCAGCCAACCAGTCACAGGTCACTAACACCACTGTAGCTGGGCCCTAACAAATTGTTTATTTGCACAGCCTGGTCTCAAGGATTTAAGTTGGCCATACACTAAAGAAAAATCTAAGACATTCCTCCATCCACACTAAACAAGGTGGATTGAAACATTTCCGGCTATTGGGCAGTGATGGGTGCCAGCTGTCAGAATACATGAACAGCAACTTCAGCTGGTTGGCTAAATTCTCTGTTCAGTTGAAAATGTTCATCCTGACTCCTTCAGCAAAAGTCGACTGAATGATCAACTTTTTTCAAGCTGGCAGAACCATCCACTGTAAGAATCTCAGACGATTTCTGTCAATTGGATGAAATTCTAACAGTATATGGACATTGTTACATATCTGTAACTTGTAAGCCTCCTTGACTGCAGGTGAGGTAGAATTTACAGCTCAGCAATTGAGCAGAACTACCATATAATCTAATTATTTAAGAGAAAGACAAGGGGCCCCTATGAACATAGGTAAATAGAGGGAATCTTCTTCCTGCAGTTTGATGTTGTAGCCACTTGTTAGCGCACACAGCCTGCACATACTTCGTCCGGCTGTAATACATACATACATACATACATACATACATACATACATACACACACACAGCAAAGCTCAGAGCAGAAGTGCATACCTTGGCATGCACACGACTCTTAGTAAAGGGGGGAATTGCATACACTGGAATGTGCTGGCCTATACCTAACCAGTAAAGAGTTCTTGTTCTATGTAATTCTTACATGCAGTGACCCATGGCAACCACTAATGGTGCACTCTGCTGAAGCCAGACCAATGTAAAATGGATTATCTGGTTGCTATGGCTTACTACATGAAAGCATAAAAGAAAATGATTGCTTGCAAATTGCATGTACCGTAGACATGTACATTGATTGTGTACATTGATACATTGTGCTAATTTGAGTCTACAGCATCAGGGTGCACTGGACTTTAAGATACATCCCTGAAATCACACAATCTTACTGATGCCTGGAGGATTACTTGATTATGGACTCTTGAACCACTGGTTGTATTGTTATTTAAGAATTCCACATGAGCTTCCAACATAGGCAGTAAACATTATGAGCTCCATGTAAAGTTAGCGATGGATAATGACTCCTCCGACAGATTGTACCTGTGTTCAGTATATGCCACTTGCACCCCAGAAAGTTATTCACGTTTGGTGATGCATTTGGCACTACTCAATGTCATTTTATAAGTGCACCCAAATTGGGACCCAAGCCATTACAGTATGTTTGTAATGTTGGCATAAAGCAGTGACAGCACCAGGTCCTGATGGAAAGAGACTTTCTCCACCGATACCAAGTGTTCAAGGCCTGTGGCTGCTGAGTTGAGCACTTGGAGATGTAGCCTTTTCATTTATACCAATGTCTCAAGTGTCACGAGTAGCCTAACCATGGGGTAAAACGGGTATTAGATAGGACAATCGCTCCAGTTTTTATTACTTTGACATAAGCATCACGTCTCTCTGCATTGTTTTAAATGCAGCGTCTGTTTCAGTACATTTCTTACGCAAAACTATTTTATTTCTGTCCATCTGACAGATGTTCAGAAAAGAATGTATGCTGAGAATTTAAGAAAATAATTTAGAGTTTGCATATTGTAAAGTACACCTCAGATAATGAATGTGTCTTTAATTATACATGCAACATGGAAAATTGTGTGTATAAAAGTTAAATAGCGCACTGCCTAAAACCTCCAGTATCTAACGTCATAGCAACAGTATATAAGTATGTATGGATCATACACAGTGCTAAGCCAGTCCTTGGTCAAACCCGTCCTAGTCACATAACCATGAACTGCTTTGTGGCAGATGCCTACACTGTTATATCATGCTGTACACAGAAATCCCTATGAAGTACAGAATACATTTGTCGTAGTCTAGATGTCAATACATATGTGTGTAACTAGACATGTTCTATATATTTGGTCATGCTGAGGCATGTGCATGTCATGTGTTCTGATTTGAAATGAGACAAAACTGGCACCAAGGCCAGCAGAAGAGGCTTGGGTGCTTCAGCAGGACCTACGATGCTGAAGTAGTTCAAAGTTTGTGGGGAAGGGGGGGCGCTTTGGCCCTTGAACCATGGGTGACCTTGTCCTGTCGCTGACTGGTACACAATGAAAGCAGAAGATTTGTAAGCAGTGACTATATAAACTAGCAAGAGAGAGTAAAAATCCCATGGAACAAACACCCTGAGCAGTTCAGTCATGTCACCAGATGGATAGGCCACCTTCAGCCCACAAAGCTGTTTTTACCTTGCACGGGTGACTTTTTTTTGTAATCTCAATCCAGTGTTTCTGTGCTTTACTGCTTAGGGACCACCGCCGTTCATATTTCTTCACTTCCTTACAGGAGCTCAGGTGTGTCTTTTAGAAGGAAATATGCTAAGGGATTGTAAAGGTGGGCATTTGTTTACATCGGAAATGCTTGTTCAGTCCACACAAGGCAAATACAGCATGAAGCAGCTCAGAAGTCACTAAATCTCAAATTCAAGCCGACTATACCTGAACGCATGCTGCATTTGCTCATTTACACGAGCCCTAAATGTGTCATTTTGATTCTGTAAAGAGAATTGGAATGTCTGTGCACAAGGTTGTTTGAAGTTCGTTTAGACCTGCATGGATTGTGATGTTGTAATGGAGCCCATATTGTTACCCTCAGTGGCTCTAAGAAGACCAAAAGACCCTTTTGTTATACAAGATTCTCTTCTATCATATATAGATATCTTTGGTCTAACTAAAAACACACGCAGTATGATATTGAAGCTGAGTAAGTCCATGGATACGATATCAATGTAATTCTTTCTTTGAGACCTGTCGGAACTTTCAGTATATTTCCATTCCAAAAATGCAGAATGCCAAATCCACTTGCAAGGTGGAGTTTGCTGTGGCCATCTAGTAATGTCTTTAGTTATGTCTTAAAGGAGACCTGTGTTGAGAGAAAGCTGTAGGCTGATATTGTTCGCCTCATTCTGAAAATGCTAGTTGCGTGGCCGTCTCTGCCTTCAGTACTTTCCATTTCCAGAAACTCACATACAGTTATTAAAGTCAGAGTCCAAGTCAAAATGTCTGTGCTCCAGCTCCCTGACACAAAGTATTGGATCAGCCAGGCAACCCAAGAAGAAGAGATCAGCAATGACAGCCAACATATGTCTCACAGTAAAGATTTCCTTTAAAGCTACCCTGCTCATTTTATTGACAGGTTTCCTTTAAAGCAGGGGTAAACAAGCTCTTGTCCGCCAGATATAGTGAAACTACAAATCCCATTATGTACCTGCCTCTGGAAAATATGGTTGTGTCTGTCAGAGTTTTGCAATGCTTCCTAGGACTTGTAGTTACACCACAGCTGGGGGGCCAGAGTTTGCCTACCCCCGCTTTAAAGGATTGATGACCTCTATTGTGATAATGCAAGTCATGTGCGTAGCCACTAGAGCAATCCATCAAATATGGTCCATAGATTATGGACTGACTTTGCTGCAGTTTTCACCTGTATTTGGAACACTGTATGTCATGGGAGAAGCATGTGCAGCCACAGCACCTGTTTACCTCTTTATTGCAGGTAAAGATTTTCTGTTATGCGTTGCAGAAGTGGGTAGTTTCATAGCAGCATTTAAATTACAATCTGAGGTTAGATGCCATACTTGATGTGTAACTATCAATAGAAGCACAATGTAGTAGACATGTTTAAGTGGTGGCTTATAAGTGTACTTTCCCCTTAAGCACTAGGATTGCCACCACTCCCCACCTGGCTTGGCATTGGTTATCATCTCTGGTGATCCATCTTCCTTTGTGCTCCTGAGTCAGGCTAAAGTCTGACCATAGACATTAATAATATCCACCTAGAACATGCAAGATAAGGACTGGATACACTGGCTATCATACTCTGTGAGTGGCTTAACTCATGCACAGGATATACATGGGAGCACCACAGATGATAAACAGCGCCCTGAACTCAGGCAATAAGTGCCTTTTCCTCATCATGAAGGTATCTACTTTCATTTGGTTTGTAAATGTATATTTTAAAAATCCCTTTAACTTGAGCACATATCTTTTGAATATCAAACAATTGTTTGAAAAGCAATTATATTCAATACTGGGGAATTTTCAGTGATCTCTCTTGGAAGTATAGTTTTTAGGTAAATCGGAATACTCTACTATACTCACGGACAGAATCCTCCTTTCTAGACAGAGAAATGTCTAGAAATCAATTTAAGCTCTTCATCATCTCACAACACATCAGGTCCTCAGGTTTTTTTTTTCTTTAAATTCTTGTTGGTTTTGGCTGTAAAATGGCAATCGGAAGAGGAAGTAACCGCACACATTTCTGCGAGATTTTCTTGGCAGGCCACAGTATAACATCCAGCTGTGCTAATGAAAATAGATCATTTCAAACACTAATAGTCAGTCATCTCACATACATGTTTAAGGAACAGTCTCATCTGCATTAAGTAGTCTAGAATGTGACTTCTCTTTTCATTTTCTTAACCTCTTCAGCTCTGCAGCTTCTTTAGCAGTGTTTGGGCAGCAGAGTAAAGACTATTCACGACAGGATACTGAGACCTTAAAGAAACCCTTTACTTAGCACTCTTTGTATGTAAATTGCCTATATAGAATAAAACCATAATTCGCTCAGAAAAAAAAGCCTCATCCCTTTTAGCAAAACAATCTTATTTTTATTGTGACGTGTCTCTAATTGCAAAAAAAAAAGCCACAAGTAGCATTTTTAATCTTCTCTGTGGAGCTCATCATTTGAAAGACTATTGCTTTTCATTAAGCACTTGATCACACCAAATCCTGACCAGATCTGCATGAGTTTCTGCACATGCAGTGCAGTGTGCTTTGCCTTGTTTTTGCCACCTTTTTTTTAGGCTAAAATGGGCTTTCAGTGGGTTTCAGGGCGTTTGCATGCATTTTGGTGCATTCCAGAGCAGAACAAATAGGGCATGCTGCAGTTTTTCCACATGCTCTGGAACTAAACGCTGTGGTGTGAACTAGATTCCAAAATACCATTGGAATACATTGTATGCAGTTTTGATGCGTTCTCTAACTGCTCTGCTCCGCACTTGGTGTGAAGTAGCCCTAAAATCAGAGTTCTTACATTACGTAGTCTTTTAAGCATAGTAAAACAAGTGTTGACAGGGCAGTTATGTTGTATGTATTTTATAAATAGAACACATTGATGCCATAATTTGTACTTAAATAATACACATCCCTGTCTATAATCCTTATTGAGTCAACAAAGAAAAGCAAAACCATCCCTCTACAATGTTCTTGTGTAGCACTTGTTCTAGTGGTCAAGTAGAGGTTCTTTTTGCAGCATTAAGGGCCTTCCTAATTGCAGTTATGAGTAATGGGAGATCCTGCAATTGATTGGGAAAATGGCATCAAAGTCAAAAATCACATTTGTAGCTGGGCCCCTACTGAAGTTTCTTGATATTAGGTTAGCCTCATAGTTTAGAGCAGTGTCTTCTCAACCTCTGTGCAGTCAAAACACCCTTTAAAAGTATGCAAAATCTCAAACACCCCAGTCTCAAATGTAAAAAATTATGTGTGATGTTCCCTCCCGCAAAAATAAATCTATGCTAGACCCTTATCCCTGACAACCTTGGGGGAGGGGGGGTTCCCCAATTTACTTCGCAGTCCACCTCTTTAGAAGGCCCCCTTCACATCAGAGTTTGCCCCAGCTCCAGCTTTCACATCCAAGTCCCCCCTTCACTTTAGAAACCATTCCCCCACATCAAAAGCCACCCTTCACAGCATGGTCTTCAGTATCCCCTTCCCATCAGAGTCCTACAATCTTCACAGCACAGAAGCATGACACAGGGCGGGAGGTGGAGCTGGTCTGGACAACAGTGGACTTCTGTCCACTTCTAAATGCTAGGGGTTGTCCTGGATGTGCACCTGGATTAGCATTATGCGTTTCTATAGTGCTGGAGGACAGACCCTCTGCACCATGGAAGCGTATAATACTGTGCTAAAATTTGAAGGGGCCTCTGACAAAGCCAAACGACATCCTGGTTGAGAAAGACCAATTTAGACTACATACAGAAGGCTGGGAAACTGACAAATCGTAAATATTTTAGGTGCACAATTACACATCTTGTTCACCATTTTTCACTAGATGTTATCAGCTTGTTGCATGACTATTTGCAATAGCATGTTAGAACCACAAGCTTTATTGGCCTGAATGAGTGGGCGTCTCACCTGCTCATATGGCAGATCCAGACCATTTAACTGTGATACAGCAAATCATTTATTATTAAAGTGTAAAAAACACATGTAAAAAATATTTTGTAGTTAAGTATGAAAGGTTTGTAACTGCTGTCTTGGTGACAACAGCTTCTCCCATTTCATGACCTGGTGTCACAAGGATAGGTAATAAAAGAAAATATCTATAATGTCCCCACACAAAAACTAGAAATGTTGGCTGGGTTTAGGCTTTAAGTAGAAAGGTAGAGAGCTCATGGACAGATTATTTTGTACCATTTGGAAAAATTGATGTGCCCTGCAATGCGCCTGTATAACATCAAATTCTTTTAAGACCGCTGGCTACTGGTGATTTCACAGCTGAATTATGCTGGTAGTTTGAAGCCTCCATTAAGCTAACCACACGCTATTAGAATTCTGTTTGACCAGTCGTTCAAAATCCTTCATTGTTCAAAAGCCCTTAAAAGTTTCATCCAGAACTACCGACCAAATGGACTACCAAATTTATTAAACAGGTCTCTTGTGCCTCGTTCATGTGCATTGCAATATGTGCAATTTTTCCCAAAAGAAAAATCACATTCACAGTTCGTTTAGTTAAGAAACAACATTTTCGATCCTGCTTTGATTTCCTCATTATTATGGCCAAAAATGAATGCCGATTAGACCCCACCAACCCTTAGAAGATCAAAAACAAAACTATTCATCCAAAATTCCACTGGTGTATGGCCAGCTTTAGCTGAGCCAGTCCAACCAATTGATTGCATTGATGATTGCAGCATCCTATCCAGACCACAAAAACAGTAATGATGTAGTAAGCCGAGTCAGTCAGTCTCCTACGAAGTGTGTGAAAGATCAGCAGTGAAAGATGCTTTAAAGTGAAATAACTGAATAGCACTGTTTGTACAGCAGGAAAACTATCCATACATTTGTCTTGCAAATGTGTCCAAACCTGCAGTCTGGTTAGTGTCAGCCAGAAGAAGTACTCCATATATCAAGTGCATAAAGAAAAACATCCTGTTTTAGACGGGTCTATTTTCTCTTATAAGGAAGAAAGTATCTAGACTATCCAATGCAGAAAATATGAGATGTTTGCATTATCATTTGTGGGCATAGTTGTTTTGCCATTAAGAACCCGGGAGCACCAAGCTAAACAGTATATACTTTGTCAAAGATTTACACAAATATTTATGACTATAAGAAGCTAAATGTGCTGAGGGACACTCTAGCCATCAGCAGACAAGTAAAACTTGTTCACTGCTACATGAACATTCTCTTCCCTTCTCCTATGTAGCACCAACTGCATCAGTAAATACAAATCCAGCTATCCTAAGATACCTAAAGGATCAATAGTTAATAGTAAATGTTATATTTCTTCTGCTATAAATCTAGAAGGGTGCTCTTTTACTAGAAGGAAGATTCAGATAACCTACAAAGACTTGGACAGCCATCCATGACTGTCTTCAGACGCTTGTTTATCTCAGTGATGGCCAGTGGCTACTATTGAGAACACTGTGTAAGCTCACATATGAAGTCAGGGGAGCAAAAAAAAAAAAAAAATTATCTTTGTGGTCTACTGACCTTTGGACATCCGTTGTGTTTTTTGATATATAGATTTATAGATAGGTATATAGATTTCATTTTTGAAGGCAAAATAGAATGAGATCTTTCTCATTGCCAGGCATCATGAAACAAATTCATATTAGTAACATTTGCTAAATAAAGCCACATGAACACCGAATTCTTTTTACTCATGCAGTAAGCATTAAACATTGGCAAGTCGTAGTATGCTGCTCAGTAAATAACCAATAGCTAACTGCATTAGACTCAGGGGATTGCGGGATAAATAGCGTTTGTGTTCACATTAGTATTAACAACCACGTGCAATACAAACTATAAATTAACCCTCAACACTCATCCATAGTAAGGAAATGGAAGTCATTTGTGACTGAGCAGTCAGTGTTGCAAAATAATACAGGATCGCATCATTCCGCAAGAAATGGTGGAATACATTTCCTCAAATGGCAACTTTAAATTCTTATTTAAACCTCCAGTTGCTGTTTACTTATTGCTGTCCATGAACAGCTGCTTTATATTTCATTAGAAAAAGAAGCGTTGCTGGAAAGTCTATAATCATTCAAAGAGCAGCAAGAGTGACCTCTGCAGGTTACAGAACCCCTTTGCACACCAGATGACATCATAACCTGGAGACTCTTTTACTTTATATTTACTCTACATTTTATGTCACTTTTTTTTAATCTTACCATACACAAAACCTTTTATTTTTATTACATACACATTTGCCTGACCTGTAGCCCTGGACTAGGTTAACCAATACTAATATTACACAGAATTAAGCTGGCTTAGTCATATTGTTTAGCTGTAAAGGCTGTGTGCCCCTCATTTGGAGAATTTACTAAAACTGGAGCAGACAGAACCTGGAGCAGCTGTGCATAGTAACCTTTCCGCTTCTATTTGCAGCTTGTTTAGTTAAAGGAGAACTATGAGGTGAGCAAACTCATCCTCATAGTTAGAGCCGTTGTGTGACAAAGAAGCTGTCACAGGTCGTCTCTATTGATCGGGAAGTGAGCAGAAACATGCAGCCGATCTGCTCACTTCCTGATCGTCTCCATGCAGTGACCGTCAGTCACTGCTCCCCGCAGGGATTCCCCCCATCTCCGATCCTCCAAGGCTAAGTGGAGGATTGGATGGGGGAGGGGGCGGGCACAGCTGGCTCTGCCTCTAGATAGGCAGAGCCAGCTGTCACACAGCTGGGTGAATCTCAACTGTATTGTCGGGATCCGTCCCGGCTGTTGCACTCTCAGTATATCGCGGGATATAGCGAGCTACATCCTGAGCTTTGGGTCACAGGGAAGGTTAGTATATGTCCTCCCGTGACCCTAAAGAGAACTATGGGGAAAAACACACTTACCCCATAGATACCTTTGGTTATCTTACATTGAACCTTACCTTTACACACAATGCTGGTCAGCCATTTCAAGGGTGAAACTGTAAATCAGAATGATTTTTCTAGTGAACAGTGGTTCATAAATGGAAGCAAGGACTCAGATACCAGACAGGCCAGTGCCATCACACCGACTCACAGTAAACAGACATCAAACTGCAACAACTGCACATAAGACACAGAACAAATTTAACACTGACAGCATGTGGCAGCAAGTAGTGCATTTGACCACACAGTAGTCCTAAAACAAATCTGCTGAGGGACAATTTATTAATCTTTCAATAGACCATAGGACTGGCAACTGTGACCAAAATAGGTTAAATACACAGGTGAACGGCACCTTAATGTATAAATGAGTCACTGCATTATTTTAGTAATTTTCTACACTATGATGACTAAGTAAAGCAATAGACATTCTGCAGATATTCTGTCCATATTGTTATGTACTGTACCCGTAACTTATTTTTTTTAAATAGTGACTTGCTAGATTGTACAGATCTGATATTAAAAGACTTAACTTGCTTTCTCTGCAAAGTATTTTTGGTATCTGTATAGAAAATTAAATATATACAATAATACATGTGTTGTATTTCTTCTACACCTTCAAGAACAGGTAATGTGCAATGCTCTTTTGTATTCTTTAATTGCAGAGAAATATCCCCATCTGCAGGTTTGGGCTTCCAGGATCACATTACATTTTCTGAAATAAAATAAGAAAAGTAATAAGATCAACACACTCGTCGGAAAGGAACAGAACCTGAAAAATAGAAACATACAAGGAATACCATATACGAGATAACAATAGATATAAATGATACAATTAGGACAAAAACAAAGTAAAATATACAAATGTTAGACACAAAAGAAAAAACCCCACTGTAGGAACCCACGGAGCTCAATGAGCCACCATAGGGTGTGACATCTCATTACTGGGATAAAACCTCAGGGATCTACCAGACGTGTCACAAACACTTAAAGGAAGGCCACGCAAATGTATGCATAGGGAGGACACTGTGAAGGAACCCTTAGGTGAGAGCAGCCAATAAAGTTTATGCGCTATGTCTGGACTTATACGATAGAATTAATGATTTCCATCTAGAGGTGTAGGAAGGAAGAGCTGTTTCCCACATCCATGCACATGATTGATCTTGAGTGAGAAACGTGGCAGCCTAAACTTGCATAGCTCAAAATAATAACAAATGTTAATAAGACCTAAAATATATGGCTACCATAAAGCAACTAAGCACCGGGATAAAGGATAACAAGTCATGTAAACTGCATAGCATCCCTATCCCCAGGCACCAGGATAGAATTCTAACCTGAGTCCATGAGAGGCCATGGTGCCGGGGAGATAAGAGACAACGCCAACAACCAAGCACCCCCCTCATTTAATTTCCCAAAACAAATCAGCATTAAAAGGAAAAGCAACCCTTAAACAGATAAGACCACAACGGGGTAAACCTGTAAAAGGAAGCTAAAACAGAACAAAGGACAAGTATACAAACTGTGGTCTCGGGTGATAGTTTCAGGAGCGTAGAACAAGCACTGTCAAAGGGTCAATTAGGAAACGGGGTCTTTTGATAAAGGTATAGGAGCAAACAAGGGGGTAGAAAAAGATCCAAAATATACGGAGATATCTATAGGGAAACCGCACATCCGGAATAGGAAAACATCAGCAATGTGCCACGGTCAAGAAGTGAGTCTCGGGGTGGTTTTGAAGGGATGGTCAGTCCAATAATAGGTAGCAGTGATGGCCCAAACACCCCCGTGTTTGGCTTGAATTCGAACTTCAGAAAAGTTAGAATTCGAACTTGAACTCAATGCCAGTCTATGGGGCTAGAACTTTGAAAATGAATTGTCCCCATTTTGAAGGTTTATCTGCAATTTATTGGCCATAAAAAGGGTATGGGGATTCGCATACTACCCTGGGGGACATCACTTGAAGTGAAACAATAAAAATGGAAAATTCCTTTAAATATCGTGCCTGGGGGGTCCCCTAAACTGCCTGTGAAGTGGCACATCTCTACAATGTATAGAACCTGCTGCAGCAAAAATTACATTTGCAAAGAAAAAAAAAGAAACCTTTAGGTCTGGTAGGAATGTTAGGAGGGACCCCATTTATAAAAATAAAAAAAAAGTAATACCAGACCCTAACGGTCTGGTAGGAATTTTAGGAGGAACCCCTTGTGAAAAAAAAAGTGCGTGGGGGTCACCATCAAAGTCATATCAGGCCCTTAAGGTCGGTTAGGAATTATAAGGAACCCTAACCCCAAAAAGGAGGGGGGGAAAAATGTGGGGTTCCTCCTAAAATTCCATACCAGACACTTGAATTGAGCACAGGCCTGGAAGGAGGTGGGATGAGCAAGCATACCTCCTATACCTGGCCACATGCCCTCGGCACTGGGAGGGTGCTTTTCCAGGGTCGCCCCTTTTTAAAAAAGGGGCACCCAGATGCACCCCCCTCTTGTGAATGAGTTTGGGGTACCCCTACCCATTCACAAAAGGGTTAAATACAAGATTAAAAGAAAAAGCCAGACTTTTGAAAAAATCCTTTGAAAAAAACAAATACAAAAACACAAGTTTTTGACAAGTCTTTTATTGTACAATCCCCCCCCTCACAAAAAATGGATGGATCCAGGGACAATCACGACGTCCAGCGTTGTCCACAACGACTTGACAAATTAAAAAATAAAACAAGTGCCTTGTGGGGAGCTTGGCGGCGAACAGCACGCCGAATGCCCTGACAGTTTGTGTGTTCGCCGAGCATGTGTTCGACTCGAACATCGAGCCCAGTGGCGGAATTACCGCCAGTGCAGCAGGTGCGGCCGCACGGCGGCCTCAGCCTGGGGGGGCCCAGCATAGTTGCCGGCCAACGGACAGCACCGGATCGGTAGCTGGAGCTGCGGTGACGGCCGCATGGTCAGTTCGCCCCTGCGCCAGGGGCAAGCGCCCCCCCTCCCTCGCTACGCCACTGGCCGGGAGTGTCAGATGTGCAGATGGCAGAAAGGCGGCAGAGGGATGGAGCAGCTGTGGCCACAACAGACCCCCCCACAACCAGGGTCCAGGGAGTCCCACTGACCACCAAGGTAAGGTAAGGTGAAATTTTTTAAATAAAATCCCGGGACATTTTTAAATGTCACGGGAACATAAAATAAAATATATATTTTTTTTAATACTCACCTGATCTGATCCATCGACAAGCGCAGTGTCCCGCATCACGCTGTCAGGATATGCATACAGAGCGTGTCGGTAACTTTTTAAACCGGCACGCTTGGTGCAGCTTCTGTGAAGATACGCTATTAGCGTAGCGGGAGCGATGCAAAATGCGCAGCCGGCTTCCCCGCTACGCTAATAGCGTATCTTCTCAGAAGCTGCACACAGCGCACCGGTTTAAATAGTAACCGACACGCTCTGTATGCATATCCTGACAGCCTGAGAGACTGGAGTCTGCGCTTGTCGGTCGTTCCAGGGATCAGGTGTTGAAGCAATGGAGAATGGCACCCTCTATGGAGGACTACAAATCTCAGAAGTACTTTATACAGAAATGCTATTGTTATATAAAGTATTGCTGGAATGTGGAGTCCTCTATAGCCTGTGGCATTCTGCATTGCTGTAAATATTAGGGACGCACCGATATATCGGCCGAAAATTGCACTTTTGGCTAAATGCAGAAAGTGTAATTTTTCTGCTGATACAGCAGCGCATCCATTCTTTCTTTCCTCCCCGCTGGGTGCTGCTCTGTGTCCCAGCGGGGAGGAGAGAAACTGAAAGCTGGCCGAGCGCTGCGGGTGGGGAGCGCTGCGTTTGTAGGGTTTTTTTTTTGGAGGAGGGGGCAAAAAAAATATCTTGCACCAGGGCCATTGATCGAGGCCATCCCTAATAGGTAGGGGACAACCAAGGTTGGAAGCATAATCTCCAGCCTATAACTCCACATCAAGTATCAGAAGAAAGGTGCTTCAATAGGACCTCACAGTCAGCCCTCTCGGAAAGACGAAGAAGGTGGATCCCAGGCACTGCATACAGATCTTGAGCATGGTCTCCTTTAGACATGTGCAATTTGTTTTTCGGAAAGATTCGTTATTCGGAAATTCGGATATATCCAAATCCCTGAATGACAGAGAATGACTAATGAAAACGAATCCAAAAACTAAAATTTTGAAAAGAAATTAGTCAGCGGTAGTCTGTACGAATTTTCATTTGTGGATGAATTTTCATTGCAGCAAAGTGACACTAAACGAAAAAAAAAAAAAATACTTTTTTTTTGTCTAATGTCCCAGATGCTCGATTCAAGGGTCTGGTCTGGTCTGGAATTTTTAGGAGGAACCCAGATGCTGCTGCCGCCCCCACCCCTCCCTTTGTAAATGAGTAAGGGGTACTTGTACTAATACTATTCATATAATACCTCGGCTCACAGACCCGAATGGCATCCGGAAGCTCCCAAATGCTATGTGGTATTTGACAGCTGAGAATGTCTATATATATATATATATATATATACATACATACATACACACACACATACACACACACATATATATACACACATTTATTTTTTTTAAACACACATGCGACCCCGATATAAGTGACGGCAACTCTACAGAAAATTGGCTCTACAAGGTGACTGCAGCCCTTTTAAAAAACTTGGCCGTGTGCTTTTTGCACCCTAGCACCTGTATGTGCAAGCCCTTAAAAGGAAACCTGTCCTGCCTCCCAACAACCTGTTTTCCTACATTTAAGAAAAAAAGTCTGTTCTTTCGAGTTTAGAGATGTGCACATTTTGGATGCAGAAGACAACTGGTTTATAAGTGGCTTGAAAGAGTTAATTTACATCACATGGGAACAACAATCCCTAGACAGGGGAGGGGGCCTTTGACACCATAGAATGCTCTTTCAACATCTCTATCCCAATGATTTAAAAACAATTCACACCTTTGTAAATAAATGGATTAACACCTCTTATAGGCACCAAGGGATGTAATCATGTAATTTGAACAGGGTGGTTACACAACTTTCAATCCTCCCATCCTGTGCTTGGACACACAGCATTTCAGCACGGTGATTGGATTAAGGCGACTGAGTTAAAAATGTAGCTATAAATTCAAGAGTATGTTCCTGATACTGAACTGTAGAAGTGGCTTGGATACGCTGTGAAACATATTCATCTTTATCAGAACAAATTGAATGTGACCAACTATTACTAGCTATACCACAACCTGGATAAAAAAGTGAACCTTCACAGACATAGACATATATATATATATATATATACACATACACACACACACATTATACTGTTTTCACATTTTCATTCTTTGTTGCATCTTTTTGCCTTTTATCTCTTCGAGCCTGTTTGCAGCCACTTCCTGTCTACATGCACACACTCATGAACTCCTAAACATAATTTTGTAAAATGGGTTTCCTGATAGTGACAACAATAGAAAATGCCTGTGAAAATGCATTGACAGCTACTGGTTGTCTCCATTGGGATAGAGTGTGACAGGTGGACAATATAGCTTGGGAAACAGGGACCGAGTGTTTTCACCCAATAATAGTAAGTGACTGAAGAAGGACCCTTATGGCAGGATGACCAGATATTTTAATGAAAGCTGTGGATTTTAAAATATTAAACATTGCTTTTGAAATTACTTTAGCACAAACCTGGGCAAATATTACCGAGTAGCACAAATAGCCTCCCTCTAGTGAGCTACCCTTGGCGGCCTACTTATAGATTGCTCACCCATCCCAATCTGCAACTTAATCTAGATTCCTTTAAAGCACTCACCCCAATGCTTCAGAACCAACAAATCTAGCATTCATCTTTCCCTGCACTTTCTGCACTCTTAAGGTGCCCATACACCTTACAATTTAGCTGCAGATTTGCGGTGGTCAGATGGAGAAAGATTGGCCCAGGTGGAGATTACTCCATCCACACAGTTTAGCGTAGATGGAGGAATCTGTTGCACCTTTTCCATCTGACCACAGAAAATGTGCAGATAAATTGTAAAGGTGCTTTCGGCATGTCTCCCGAGCATGCCAAAAACCAGCCGAAAATCGTAAGATTTTCGAACATGCTCCTTAGACAAAAGACATGCGACCGTACAGTAAAAACGGCGACACGGCTGCCATACACTTTGCGATTATCGTACGATTGCTGTATTTTTCCGCGATAATCGCACAGTGTATGGCCAGCTGTAGAAGTAATTGTGCAATGTCCCAATTTCCCCCAGAATATGAAAACTTGCAGTTCTTTCACTTACGGTCCAACATAGGTGCCACAAATGCAGTTGCTGGATTTGCTTTATTTTTTAGTTTTTTTCCCCCTTTATTTTCACCTGGTAATCCAGCCTGCAACACATTTGCTGTCTAAAGGTGGCCATACACTCTACAACCATCGCAAGACTTTAGTCTTGCGATGGTTGTAAAGGGATTAAAAAAACGTACGATCTGCCTATCTTGGACAGGCAGATCGCACTCTCGATCATCGCAAGCCCGCCCCCCTGAGGGGCGGGCTTCCGATGACCGCAATGCTGAACGGGCAGTGTGCGCGTGCGCACACCGGCCCGTTCAGCATTTATCTTCCGAGCACCGTTCTAACCAGCCGAGAATCGTACGATTCCCGGCTGGTTTTCGAACATGCTGGTTCGACAGAAGACGTGCGACCGTACAGTAGAAACGGTCGCACGTCTCCGTTCACACTGCTCGATTATCGTACGAAAACCCGATTATCGTACGATAATCGTGCAGTGTATGGGCACCTTTAGGGTGGCTCCACCTTATAAAGAAGCAACTGAACCACCTTTGGACAGCAGCATTAATAACCAGTGGAGAGGGCAGTGTTAGATGCAATAGCAGATTTAGATAGACTTGACTAACAAAATGTAGAGCCCGTTCACACTGGGTCGATCATGCATTGTGGTACCACGCGTTGTGGTGCTATCATTTGCATTGGGTATGGGAGGTGCATTTGGGGTGCCATTCAAATACGGTTAATGCAAGGTAGGTGCATAAATCGCATGGAACAATGCAATTAACACCTTGGACCAGTGTGAATGGGTCCCAAATCCAAATTTCAGCTAACACTTTTTACCACATCTAAGAATTGGAAAGCTGCAATATGTTAAATGTTTGCTTTTGGGTGTAGATATGCTTTAAACACTTTGTGAACTGCTTGCTGCAAAACACGGACTCATCCACCATAGTGCTGTCCAAGTTTGAGGATTGCTTCCATAGGCGTGCACACGGGAAGTGCCGGGTGTGCCTGGGCACACCCTAATCACCGAGCACAACACCGAAACCCAGGCACGGCGCTAGCGTCTCCACACTGAAAGATGGCTGTGTATGGATACGTATCACATGCCTACCTTCCATGAAAGGGCAATGACTGGCCGGTCATTCAGCCTCCCGTCTATTGGCTGGAGATTCCGTCCCCCTCCCAATCAGGTTGTGAGCAGGGGGCAGCGGCCATGCCTAATTGGCTGGCCTGGAAGTTGGCAAGGACAGTGCACGGAGGAGCTGACAGTGAGCCCCCTCTTGGCTGAATGACCTGGCTGAGCCTTGCAGGGAGGGCCCCCAGCATGCCGGGGGCCTGGGAGCTGGCTGAACTCTACTGCCCAGATGAGAGGAGGGCCCCACAGAGAGGAACATGGGGGGGGGCAGGGCCAGTGCTAGCATAAGGCTGCATAGGCAGATGCCTGAGGGGGGCGAGGAAAGAGGGGGTGGAAATGCATTTTTGCCTGTGTAGGCAGAAATCCTTGCCCCAGCCATGCCAAAACCACAACAGCAGGCTCCATGTTTTTAGTCAGCTGATGGAGAGATCACAAAAGATCTCTGGGAACCTCCTCAGCGATACAGAGCACAGTAGCACTTGCCACTTACATTCCTCATATAACAGCCGCAGACCTCTGTGCCTGGGAAGCTGCACAAGAGCGTGGCTGTGGCTTCCCATCCAAGCTGGGCAGGCGGTCACATGGCCACGTGCCAGGCTCCCTGCTTCATTACTGCACTCCTGCTGGAAGAGGTAAGGTAATTAAGTACACCCCTATATTTGGCACCACTTCAAATCTATTAAATTAGATTTAGGTGTGCCAGAATAAGTGCAATGATTGGAACCCCCTTAAGGAATATACAGGTGAAATATTTCCCATTTAAGGGCCGGTTCACACCGCAAAGGCTGCGTTCGAGGGTTCTGCCTCTGGAACAACTGGAATGCAAGCCGGCCAGCTCCCTGCGTTCAGGGGTAGGAGGGTGCATTGAACTCAATGGCACCGCAGCCACGTCCCCACCCGCAGTACGATCACACACACCCGGAATGCAGGCACATTGGTGCCTGTGTTCCAGTGCAATCTGCAAAAATAGGGCTTGCTAGGGTCTAGTGTTCTCTTTGCTATTGATGTGTGTAATGTCATCATGTTAACATCATGTTTGTGTGTGCCTTTGAGTTTGGCAAAGGATTTAAAAAAGCATTTTTTTTTAAATTCAATCTTCATTCAAAAGCAGTTTTAAAAATTAATAGGGCAACTAGACCTTAAATCCAAAGCTGGCATCCACTACTACAGCCTAGTCCACCCAATTAAATGTACAAAACATCTGAGCGGAAGACCATATAACAGATTATCTTACCTGGGAATTCAATACCTGATGCCAGAAGACCAGAGGCTGTCAGCTCAGAGGCTCTCAAAAGTGATGGCTACAATCCAAAGAATGAGAGGTCAAGGGCTGACGGGAGAGAATAGCCAACGTGGAAATCTTTCCTTAGGTTGCTCAAGATCAGACACTGATCAATTCCTGACTAAAGAAAGCAAGGAAAAGGAAGCAAGCCTACTATGACCCCCATGTGCAGCACTTAGGATATAATAGCCATGCTATTAAAGCCAATGACTGAGAAGTAGGATGTGGGATTAACCCATGGGAGAGAAGGTCAAAAGTCTCAACAGTGGAAATGCATACATCAGGAAGTATTGTGCTAAATTGCTCTGGCTATAAACCTGTTCATCTTGCAGTTATGACAGAACACTATAAGATGATGTCCTCAATCACTGATAGATCTGGTAAAACACTTTCAAGTGGAGAGACCATTCTCCCAAATAAAAAGGTATTGGCAATTTTGGGAGGACTGTTAGTTCTTTATTCTTGGTATATAGACCACCACGAGAGCTGGAACCTGATTTTCTACTCGGGTAAAGATGGAATCTACCCCATGAGCTTCAAGTTTCCTATGCCGCCATGGTCTTGTCGGAGTGGATTCTTAAGGGACGGCCCTCTACCTGCTGCATTTAAAATTACGCATCTAAATCCCTAATCTCAAGTAGGTTAATAGACAGCTTGGTTTCCAACAATTTTCAGAATCCCTGTATGAATGGGGTGGTTAGCACACTTCCCAGCTGGAGATGCTCACATCTGTGGTGAGAACCATACATCAGAGTAAGTATCTGCCTCAAGACGTCAAAGAGAATCTGTGCAATAAGTATCTGCCTCAAGACATCAAAAATATTCTGTGCCACCTAGTCAGTGTTTTCCTCTGTTGGGCCCTGAAGTAGAACTGAGCAAAGGAAACCAAACAAAGCAACCCACATCTACACTATATTGTCAAAAGTATTGGGACACACCCCCAAATCATTGGATGCAGGTGTTCCAATCACCTCCATGGCCACAAGTGTATAAAATCAAACACCTAGGCATGCAGACGCTTCTACAAACATTTGTGAAAGAATGGATCGCTCTCAGGAGCTCAGTGAATTCAATCGTGGTACCGTGATAGGTTGCCATCCGTGCAATAAGTCCATCCGTAACATTTCCTTGCTACTAAATAGGAATGCACCGATACTAGTATCGGTGCCGAGTATTTGAGCGAGTACTCGACCAAATGCTTCGATGCCTAGCCCGATACTTCCGGTATCAGGAAGCTGGGCAGCGCGTCATTAAACGCTGCCCGGCTTTCAGATTGGCCGGGAAGCTGGCTCCAAGCTCCCTCGTCACTTGTGCTCAGAAAGTCCATTTTGGCACTGAAATAGGCGAGACTGCTGTGGGTAAATTTTCAGATCTGGGGGGGTCTGGTGTCACACCATAAGTGCAGCAAGGTAGAGCAGTGCAAAGACACTGAACACAGTGTGGCTGCTGCAGTGTCTGCAAGCCAGAGAAAAAGGTAGAGCCACAGTGAAATACCAAATTCTGGAGTCTGTGCAGACACTGTGAACCTATGGCTGCTGAGGTGAATGTCCTGGATCTGGTGTAACAGTCTAACACTTTCAGCAGCTATTGATAAAGACTCTTCAGCTTAAGAGTCTGCATTCAGGACAGCTTGACAGAGATTACCTATCTCCTCGGGAAACTAAGCCGGGCATGTACTGCACATGCAGGGGGTATAGAAACTAGATAGTGTTGTGCCATTCTTTGCTTCGCCTAATGTTCAACCTCCTAAATGCAGCAGCTATACCCATAGGTAGAAGAATAGAGTTCTGTATCCCCCAATGAACACCGGGAGTAATAACAGGTGATTTGTATGTTTGTAAATTGAAAACTTTTAGGCGGAAGTTCTCAGAAAAAAAAAAAAACCCTCAATCTTAATGAATTGAGATTGAGTTAATTTATGGAACGCTAACAAAAAAATATTAGCGGGAATGGTGTACATCTGTGTTTTGTTTCTAGTCTGTTAGATTTAGCACATAAGTAGCAAATGTGCATTACAATTTGTAAATGTATTTCCTGCTTAAGTTTATTTCTCTGCAAATATTGTGTTAGTTGTGTTGCTCATTTTCTCAGTTTTAAAAAAAAAGTTATTTTGAGCAGGCATGTATATGACCCCACTTGTGGGCCTCTCTCTACTCACATGGCCTAAGCCACATAATGGGTCATGGAGCTTGATAATTGTACCTTTTGAGAGAGCTGCTGACATTTACTAAGAACCCCTTGTCTGTCTTGTGAGACTCTGCCATTCTCCTCTATAGGTTTGCCAACATAATGTAGCCACTCATCACATAAAAAATTGTGGACAATGCAGGACTCGTAGGCATGCACAAATCCTCCATTATCCAGCACTGTTTATTTACTTGGCAACATATCAGAGGTTTTGCACAGAAAAGCAACCAAATTGTATAAGCCTGGAAGGTAAAAGGAGGATACAGATGGTCTAATCAGGACCAACATCAAAAAACTATAAGCACTATAACTACCATGATGGTTGATTTTTAATCATATTCACACTGACTATTTAACTGAGCAAGCCTCGTGTTAAATGCACAGTCTATACCTTAGAATCACTCACTCACATTAGTGACAGCACAAGGTTGTGGTAGAGAAGCGCTAGCTGAGTTTTTGGACATTGCTTTTCCAGTCATCCTACATTGTTAGTCATTTACAGAACAAGGCCAGCCACCTGTGGCTGAACCGAGGTATCCCTGCAGGACTGCAGTGCTTAACCTTAATGAAAAGTTGAGATGTTTGTAAGTCGTGGAGCATTTGAGTTTAGAGACAATTTTGCAAACATAGAAGTGCTAGCTCATGTGGCTTGAGCAACATATACACAACTCTTCCAAGAGCTGTAGCAGGCAAGGCCATTCAAATGTAATATAAAGTTATCTAGGGGCGCCACTACGCCAGGCTCCTGCCCCAAATATGGAGCCAGTCCCAGGTTTTTGTTTTTTGGCCACCTCTGCAGTGCAACTGCAACGCCTGCCTGTTATGTTGCTATATTAACCCCTTCGTGACTGACGACGTACAGTGTACGTCGCCAGCATCGGGGCTGTTTAAACAGACTCCCGGTGACTTTTGCCGCCGGGACTCTGTTTAAACTTGTAGAGCCGACTGTCGGCTTTACAACAGAAGCGATCCTTGCGACTTACCTGTCGCCAGATCGCTTCTGCGTCCCGAAGAAGGGGCCGCCCCCCCCGCCGGACACCCCCGCCGTGCTTCCCGGGCTCCGTTGCCCCTCCTACGGGCCCGGGACCGGCGATCTTTGTGTCCGCGGGGAGCTGGGGAGGAGGTCGACGAACTTCCGTTCATCGATCCCCTCCCCGTTCTATGGGACCGGGAGCGATGCAGATTGCATCACTTCCGGTCCCTGGGCTGTCAGTTCTGGGCTCCTGCAGCCCAGCTATAAGCTATTGAAGTGCGATCTGCACTTCAATAGCTTATTTCCAGTGTAAAGGTGACACTGAGGGTCTTTTGGACCCCCAGCATCACCTTAAAGAGGACCTGTCACCACCATCTGCTATTACATGGGGGGGCTTGCAAGCCCCCCCATGTGATAGCAGTCAAAGTAAATTAAAAAAAAAAAAAAAACAGTTTTTAAAATTAAAATGAAATAAAATAAATCTAATAATAATAAAAAAAATTTTTTAAAAGTACCACTCCCCCGCGAGCACGCGCGTCGCCACGTAAACACGCGTCGGGTGCGCCTACGTATGAAAACGACGAACGCGCTACACATGTTGGGTATCGCCGCGCACGCCGGAGTGAGAGCAATAATTCTAGGGCCAGTATTTTGGGGTATCTCTAAATTGATGACCTGTGGGGGCTTTTAAAGCGTCTTCTATGGACTTTTTGGGGTACTGGGGTTTTTCGCCGTTTTACGGATGCACGCAATTTGTAACCTGGGCATGTTGGGTATCGTTTTACTCGTTGTAACCTCATCTTTTATATTTCATTAAAAAAAATGGGTATTTTGTTGTGTTTTGGGTCATTTAATTAAATTTTTCACTAAATATTGGGGTTTAATAAGGAGTTGCGCTAATATTGCGCAACATAAAAATTTGCAACTACCACCATTTTATTCTATAGGGTCTTGGCATTCAGAAAATATATAATGTTGGGGGGGTTTAAGTAATTTTCAGGCCTAAAATGTGGAATATAAAATGGGTACAAAAAATGAAAAAAAGGCCTCAGTCATGAAGTGGTTAAACAGTCTTGCCCCAGCTATGCAATGCACACTGACAGGATAAGTCCCAAGGACACTTCCTGTTCCACACCTGACCACCCCACCTGTGGTCACATCTCTGACTGAGTTACCACCTGTGAGAAGCAAGGGACAAGGGTGCTAATGTGTGTGGCGGGGCGGGGAAGTATTGTGTGTGAGGGAAGCAGGGTGGTTGCATTATTTCTGATGGTAGGGGCCACATTGTGGGTAAGGATGCAGAGGGCTGTATTAAGTGTAAGAAGGGGAGCAGGGGCATGAATTGTTTGTGAGTGTTTGCAAGTGTTAAGGGGGGGGGGGGGTGAATGCATTTTTTGCAAGTGTGAAAAGGGGCAATGGACTACATTGTTTGTGAATGTGAGGGGGTGCAAAGAGGAACAGTGGACCAGAGGGTGCAGTGGAGAGCGGTGGGTGAGTTTTTTTTTTACAGCATGCTAGCACTCTGTACTGTGTGTGAAGTGCTGCTGACAGTTGCACTTTGCATGCTGGAAATGCAGGGTCAGGAGTGTGCAACATCCAGCAAATAGCACTAATACAGAAGCTAAGGAGTTTATTACCTCAGGTAGTAACTAAACCAACCATCATTACCTGCTCTGTGCCATAAAATTGTGCCATAAAATTGTACCACTCCCCCCAGTTAATGGTCCTTTCATCCAAAGGGGTTTCAGGACCAATTTCTCAAGTGAAAAACACTGAACATGGACATCCTGGTATTCAGGTTTAACAATAAGCTGGACCAGGTTTGTCGCCAGGACCAGGGATTCCTGGGCCTTCGTAGTGGATGCCTTTGTTAAACTAGTTCAGGTAGATTATGCCTTCCCTCCACTGATATGCTTGCTTCAACTCTTTACCAGAATCAAGATGCATGGCATTCTGTTGATCCTCATTGCTCCCATCCGGCCCGGGAGACTGTGGTATGCGGCCAGTCAAACTCTTGGAAGGCCCTCTGTGGGCACTTCCAGCTCGTCCAGATGTACTATCTCAAGCACTAGTCCTGAGAGACAGAGGCCCCTGGGAAACTAGTTCTGTTGAGTCTGCAGAAGCCATCCTTTGAACCTATCAGAGACATTACTCTGACCTTACGCACTTCCAAATTTGCCTTCATCACCATTGCTTCTGCCAGGCATGTTTCGGAGTTGGCGGCCTTGATGTGTGAAAACACAGTTGTGCTCATAAGTTTATATACCCTGGCAAAATGTATGATTTCCTGGCCATTTCTCAGAGAATATGAATGATAACACGAAAACCTTTCTGTCACTCATGGGTAGTGTTTGGCTGAAGCCATTTATTATCAATCAACTGTGTTTACTCTTTTCCAATCATAATGACAACAGAAACTACCCAAATGACCCTGATCAAAAGTTTACATACCCCAGTTCTTAATACTGTTTGTTGCCCCCTTTAACATCAATGACAGCTTGAAGTCTTTTGTGGTATGTGTGGATGAGGCTCTTTATCTTCTCAGATGGTAAAGCTGCCCATTCTTCCTGGCAAAAAGCCTCCAGGTCCTGTAAATTCTTGGGCTGTCTTGCATGAACTGCACGTTTGAGATCTCCCCAGAGTGGCTCAATGATATTGAGGTCAGGAGACTGAGATAGCCACTCCAGAACCTTCACTTTATTCTGCTGTAGCCAATGACAAGTCGACTTGGCCTTGTGTTTAGGATCATTGTCATGTTGGAATGTCCATGTACGTCCCATGCGCAGTTTCCGGGCTGATGCATGCAAATTGTCCTCCAGTATCTTTTGATAACATACTGCATTCATCGTGCCAATAATTTTGACCAACTTTTCTGTGCCTTTTGTAGCTCACACATCCCCAAAACATCAGCAATCCACCTCTGTTTCACAGTAGGAATTGTGTACTTATCATAGGCCTTGTTGACTCCTCTACAAATGTAGAGTTTATGGTTGTGGCCGAAAAGCTCAATTTTGGTCTCATCACTCCAAATGACTTTGTGCCAGAGGGAGCATGAAGCCAGCTTCCCGGCCAATCAAAATGCCGAGCGCTGCCCGGCTTCCTGATCTCTCATCAAAAGTGAGGAGAGAGCATGGAGCCGCTTCCGGCCAATCAGGAAACTGGGCAGCGTGTAATGACGTGCTGCCCGGCTTCATGATACAGGATGTACTTGTGCTAGGCATCAGAGCATTTGGCCGAGTACTATAATACCCGGTATCGGCACCAATATCCATACTAGTATCGGTGCATCCCTAATACAAATGTTATAAATTGAGTTGCAGTTCAGTCAGTAAAATAAGTATTTGATCTTCAAGCAAAACATGACGAAGTACTTGGTGGAGAAACCTTTGTTGGCAAGCACAGAGGTAAGACGTTTCTTGTAGTTGGTTCAACGGATCAAGAAAAACTGGCACTTGTTAAATGACCCAAAGCTAGGTCCAACCATTTGCCCCCAGACAATCCATTTTTAAGAAACAAAAAAACATACTAGCTCCTAGTAAACTCACAAATATCCCCAGGATATTTTCTTATGGATAATGGAAAGGTAATTTTTCAGTGTAGAAAGCCCAAGGGCCTGACTTGTCATTTCATCCACCATGGTCAATCTGAATTTAGTCAAAACTCCAGTAACATGTCCTATACAACAACTTATCACGTCTATGGCCTAAGGTGCCCTTGCGGTATGTAATATATAGGACGCACCATTCACCCTGAGAAAGGATAGGAGACCACAGAAAGTTCATTGAGAAAAGAATACTAGATGACAGTGTACAACATCACTTTACCTTCAAACACAGCAAAAAAATCAAGGAACTTTTTTTGCGATTGAGCGTATCCCTGATCATCTTTCTGCATCCGAGTGGTTCCAACTATGCAGACAGGAAACATATTGGATATACAAACTCAACACGCTTTCCCCAGCTGGGCTTAACGAGGAATTGGACATCCGCACCATCATATAAAAATGTTATATTTTCCCCCTTCAATTCCTAAACCATTGTTATTTATATATACACACACATTTCTGCTAATACATATCCCATACAATCTTATTAATTTTCTTTCCGAAAATAGCTGTACTCCACAGGTCTAAGTGAATTCATTTTTATTGTGAACACATTACACTAAGTCACTCCCCCCACATGAAAAAAAAACCTCTAACACGTTTCACCAATTCGGCTTAAATCAGAGGTATCATTCATGTTCTTGTTGACTTATTTTATGCTGCCCTCTGCCTTGTTTTTAAATTCAACCCTTTTTCTCCCGAGCCATAGCCACTCCTAACATTAAGCATAGAATACCCCCCTCAGCTCAGAAAGGGTTAACGCCAGCGTCAGGCAGCTCAGTGCACCGCTCCATACAACTGAACAGCCTATGCCCCTCCCCTTGTCAGAATTAATAAACTCTCCCGCCAATTATACTGTCTTCTACATTAGGCTTGAGAAAGAAGTGACAGACCTAGATAAGTGTTGCCAACCTTTCAATACCCCTCCTCCCCTCTCCTGGCCCCCTACAATCTTTTAATTAAAAGTTTTAATGATCTACATGATCAGTGTTCTGGTCGTCCTCTGTGTGGTCCTAGTTTATACCCGGGTAATCACCACTCTTCAAAAGCTCCTTGAGGTCTTTCCACATCTCAGCTAAACATCACTGTATCCATTAGTTTTGTACATTATGCGAGTGCAACATTGTTACTTTACTTTTCCTTCCCATATTACTAGTGTTTATTACACTAGGTGGTGGCGCTGTACCTCTTCTTGTTACTAAGGGTATAGAATGCCTTAATTTTGCAAAATAATAAATGCAATGTTTCTTCAGAAAGCCATTTTGTTATGGACATTTATGAAAATGAACTTCTGGAATGCAAGCTTTGGTAACAAATACAAAAAGGTTAATGTGATAATTGTGTAAAACAAAATTTAAACATGAACTAAGAGTTTACCACCATTAGGGCAATGGAGAAATAGCTATTGAAAATAAGGTCTTGCACTTTTGTAGATGGCAAGTTACAAAACAGTCATTAGCAACAACAGCCATTTACAATACTAGGTATGCATTTCCTATACTATAAATACATTCACTGGATCCTTGCTTTAAAATCATCAATGCTTTTAAAAGACAAAAAACATTTGTCAATTTCCTAACTTTTGAACACTTATGTAACGAAGATTTGCAGTCTACACAATGCGGCACACAGTACATCAAAGTGTACAGGAAATTTAGGGCATTCATATTGTAAAAATTGTTGGTACTGTTCTATATATGAATTTACCAACATTGTCTAGATGAGCGTTTCTCAACTTTTTTCCAGTGACGGCACCCTTTTAAAGTATGCAAAATCTGGAGGCACCCGTGTCTAAAATATAGATTTTAAAGGGGTACACCACGCAAAACACACAAGTGGATTTTCCCATTCACATCGAAGTGCCTCCTTCAAAATCAAGATCGCCCTTTCACATTAGTCACCCTTTGCATCAGTAACCTGCCTTTCACATCAAAGTAGTCGTCCCCTTTACATCAGGAGCCCCATTAACTTCAGTTACACAACATTTTGGAGGCACCCCTGAGGAAGCCAGAACCACCATGGCACCCTGGTTGACAAAGGCTAATCTAGACACTGTCCCAAAAGTACTGGCTTCACTAACTTAGTGGAATAAACATGTTCTAAAAGTCCTAGGATGTGGTCTCGCTATGTCCCCGGAAGGAAAATGAAAATTGCCAAGTCCTCAGTGAAAATATTTATATTACACAGAGCAGTAGGTGTTGGCTGCCATACCAGTCGTGGACTTGTTTTAACTTGTGTGCATGGACTTTTGTTCGTGTCGGAGGTGCTTTCCTTCCCCATATATGTGACAGTAATTATAAAAGCAACACAATGCAATTCAGCAACAGCCTGAGGCAATTCTCTGAGCAAATGAAAGGGAAATCAAAAAAACATAAAAGTACCTCAAAGCACACTGCATCTGACTAACTTCGAGTCGATACAAAAAAACAAAACAAAAAAACAACAACTTAGAATTGGTATCCAACATAAAAAGAGTACATTTTTTTTTATGAAGAGCCAGTGTGATTAGCTGCTATAGGCAACTATTAGAGGTGAATCTAATTTTCTCAACAAGTCGTACTTGTTTCTAGGACATATGTTCATGAAAATCTAACAGAATCCTATATGAGGACATGGCAATAGGATTTTGTTCTCATTGTAAAATCCTTTTTTCACAGTCCTTTGGGGAGACAGCTGGAGTTCTAGGGTTATGCCGCTACCTCCAGGAGAAATGCACACTAGGAAAAAATTAGAAAGCCGACACTTTAGGGACATAACTCCTCCCACCTTACACCAGCAAGTTTTAGCAAGCAGTATGAAAAGAAGGGAGCCGTGTCCATCAATAGACTGAGAAGGATTTTCTGGTAAGAACAAAAAAACTTATTTTGTCTGTCATCCATTGAGAAACACAGTTCTTAAGAATTCTGAGAGGTAGGGATGCTCAAAAGCAGACCAAAACAGGGGCAGGCATAACTAGAACAACCAATGCAAAATACTCATACAGCCGCCTGAACATTTCTGCCAAAACTAGCATCAGAAGAGGCAGAAACATCAACCTAATAACTTATCAAAAGTGTGAACAGAAGACCGAGTTGCCACCTCGTAAATTTAGTAACAGCTTATTCTGAAATGTCCAAGAAGTACTAACTGCCCTAGTAGAATGAGCAAAAACATGAGGAACCTCATACCCAACTGCCGAAAAGCCAGAAGATGATTCACATTCAGCATTTCCCAACAGTGACAATTCGTTCGGAAACGGACATCTTCTCCTGAGAAAGTTCCCCTGCAAGTTTTCTTCTCCTGGAAATATGCAACGCAGAAAAATCGCTGAAACCTGAAGTTCCGCCCACTTCAAGATTAAATGTACTTCCGTTGCCGCTGACACATTCCTGGTGCCTCCCTGGTGATTGATATATGTCATCTCCGTAGCATTGTCTGAATCTGACACCCAGACAAATGGGTCCAGAGACCAACAACCCTGTACAGATGATCCACCACCTCATCCCACAAGACTGTCATCCATTGTGACAATCTTCCAAGTTATGGGAAGAAACAACTTTGCCATGGTCAATGCAGGGGATATCAAATATCAAACACCATGGCATTCAAGCTAAAAATCTTGTCAAGCGATAGAGGTGATTTGTCCCATGCTGTAAGAATATTCCTCTGTAAAGTCTGAAAACAGAACTGATCAAAAAGGTACCACTTTGAAGGTTGACACCATCAATCCCAGTATTTTCATGCAGGTACAGCAATGGAATTGAAGCAACAAACTTCCATCTCACTACTGAAATAATTTTAATATGTTCGGAGGAAAGATCACATTTGCTTGAAGGGTATCCAACAGAAGGCCCAAATACTTAAAAAGTAATATGATGGAACTAGCGATGCGAGGAAAAACAAAAAATCCCAGAACCAGAGCAAGACACAAGAACCTGTAAAAACCCTTGTAGCTGAAGCTAATTCGAAGCGAAGAGCGACAAATTGATAATGAAGGTCACCTAGTGCAAAACGAAGGAAAGGCTGATGAGCTGAAAATATAGGAATTTGTAGATACACATTCTTTGCGTCTATGCAAACCAAACATATCCTCATCTAAGAGGCAAAAACAACCAAATGGATTTCACCCAGAATTTGTAAATATGTACAAACGCATTGAGTGATTTCAAATCCAGAATCGGATGAAGTCTATACAGGATCGAGTAAAAACCTTAAAAATGTCCTGCCAAAGGGAACACCTGGATCCAACAGACCATGAACTGCGCAAAAAAGGTTTGTTCAATGCTGCCAAGACATGGGAAGCTGGAGTGCAAAGAACTGATGGAATTTGCAGAGATGTGCAAAACTCACATTTCAGATTATATTTTTGTCCACTTTAGCATGAAGGTCTACTCCATGTATATATATATATATTTTTCAAACAAAATCTGGAGACGAATACAGAGACTTAAAACGTCTAGGAACCAAAAATTGCTTATGCAGAATTTTCCAATCCTTAAAATCAAAAATACGACGAAGATAAAATAAAACCCTGCAAACACGCTTAGGTTTATGCGAGCCTATACTAGAAATCACAGAAGTAGAAATAACAGCAGAATTCTAATCCCAATTTTAACCGCCTCCCGTTTTGCGTAAAACGGCCGGCAGCTTCCTGGATGTAACAGGCCGTCAAAAGACGGCCAGTTAGCGGAAACTGACCGGATTTAAAAACAGGCAGCGATGTCTGTTAACATACAAGCGATCCGCCAGCTATAGAGCTGGCGGATCGCTTGTATAACATGGGTATAGTAGTTTTTTGCGATTTCGCAGGTGTGCGCAATTTTAAGGTTTGACATGTTTGGTGTCTATTTACCTGACATGACCCCATCATATATTTTACCAAACGTACGGCAGCGCTGAATACTGAAAAATGGCCTGGCCAGGAAGGGGGTGTAAACAGCAAGTGTCAGCAAGTGGTTAAGAACGCTCAGCCCCAATTAAAAAGGCAACCGTTTTATTCTGATGCCAAGTGAATTTGTCACAGCCCAGCTACTGCATCAATTATATGGCATAGGGTTTAATGACAAGCAAACATTAGATGTATTGTATTATGGGCTGAAACTGTGTTCTATGTTCCTTCAAGGAAAAAAAATGTGCATGCCACAGGCACCTAGATAAGCCTCTGCATAACTTTCACAAGCGCTTCCGCTCCTTAATGATTAAGAATCCCCAGGTAATACTGGCCTGTTAAATGAAGAGGTACACAGGACCATCGCAGGACAAAGCATAAGTACAGAGACTAGAAACAACTTGCTTCAAGTCAATTAGAGAAACTTCCAGGATTTAACTTATTTGGAATTAATCTCAGTTTTGTCAGCTACCTAGGGACTTCCAGGATTTAATACCTGGTATGAATCAACTAGCAGTTCTTGACAGTATAATCTTCAACAAAGAAAATAAACTAAAAAAAAAATAAACCAGAAGGAGACATTCATTCTGCTCAGGACAAGCAAAACTGGCAGGTGGGAGGGGTTATGTCCTTTTATACATTATATTGCCAAAAGTATTGGGACACTTGCCTTTACACGCACATGAACTTAAAGGGCATCCACGTCTTAGTCCGTAGGGTTCAATATTGAGTTGGCCCACCCTTCGCGCTATAACAGCTTCAAATCTTCTGGGAAGACTGTCCACAAGGTTTAGGAGTGTGTCTATGGGAATGTTTGACCATTCTTCCAGAAGCGTATTTGTGAGGTCAGGAACTGAAGTTGGACGAGAAGGCCTGGCTCCGGCTCCACTCTAATTCACCCCAAAAGTGTTCTATTGGGTTGAGGTCAGGACTCTCTGCAGGCCAGTCAAGTTCCTCCACCCCAAACTCGCTCATCCATGTCTTTATGGACCTTGCTTTGTGTACTGGTGCGCAGTCATGTTGGAACCGGAAGGGGCCATCCCCAAACTTGGGAGCATGAAGCTGTCCAAAATGTCTTGGTATGCTGATGCCTTAAGGAGTTCCCTTCACTGGAACTAAGGGGGCCAAGCCCAACCCCTGGAAAACAACCCCACACCATAATCCCCCCTCCACCAAACTTTACACTTGGCACAATGCAGTCAGGCAAGTACTTTTCTCCTGGCAACCGCCAAACCCAGACACGTCCATCGGATTGCCAGACAGAGAAGCGTGATCCATCACTCCAGAGAACACGTCTCCACTTCTCTAGAGTCCAGTGGAGGCGTGCTTTACACCACTGCATCCCACGCTTTGCATTGCACTTGGTGATGTAAGGCTTGGAGGCAGCTGCTCGGCCATGGGAACCCATTCCATGAAGCTCTCTACGCACTGTTGTGCCAATCTGAAGGCCACACGAAGTTTGGAGGTCTGTAGCTATTGACTCTGCAGACAGTTGGCGACTTCTGCGCACTTCAGCATGCGCTGACCCCACTCTGTCATTTTACTTGGCCTACCACTTTGGGGCTGAGTTGTTGTTTCCAGTTGCTTCCACTTTGTTATAATACCACTAAGGCCTTGCTCACACCAAATGCAGAGCAGATCCGGTCAGGTTTCTGCACACGCAGTGCAGTGGGTTGTGCCGCGTTTATGATGCGTTCCAGGCCCGTTTTGGTAAAAAAATAAAAAAAAATTAAAGTTTAACATGGGCTTTCAGGCACTTGCATGCATTTTTGATGCGTTCCAGAGCAGGTAAAATAGGGCTTGCTGCAGTTTTTTCACCTGCTCTGCATCTGGTCTGGATGTGAACTGGAGGTCAAAATACAATAGGAATACATTGGACGCAGTTTTGATCCAGTCTGCACCTGCTCTGGATCTGCTCCGCGCTTGGTGTGAACAAGGTCTAACAGTTGACTATTTAGTAGCAAGGAAACTTCACGGAACACCTGAATCCAATGATTTGGAGGGGTGTCTTAATAGTTTTGGCAATATAGTGTCAGTCCATTCATACACACACTTCAAATTTGGCCATGTGCTTTTGTACCCTAGCACCTGCATATGCAAGCCCTTTAAAATGAAACCTGCGCTGCCATTGTTTGACTTCTCCTTCACAAAGTCTGGCTTCCTGACCGATAACTTTTCATAGAAAGAGTGACTAATCTAGACTGAACATACTGATTTTGGCATCCATTTGTTGAAAATACTCGGAATAGGTTTTACATTTCTCTCAGTACAAGCACTCAGTCTCAGCGTTTTTGCAAACAGACCGTGACACGTTGATATAAAATGGACAAATGCGTGTAAATTTTTTTTGTAAAAACACAGCAAATGTGGGTTTTGGATGGTTTCCTTTGAAGTCTACGGGGACCAGAAGCGCAGAATTTGCCAAAACACTCATGTATTTTCTTCAAGCGAAGGGTGTTTTGCTACAAGCGACAAAACGCTCAAATGTGAACATGGCCATAGAAAGTAATGGGGGGGGGGTTAAGATACAAAACGCTGCGTGTGAATGAGGGCTTAAAAACTTTGTTGTCGGCATAAAACCAAATCCCATCTACTATTTTGATAAAGTGGGGAAGAACTTGGACTATCTTTTTTATTGATGTCTCCCTGATATTCCGTTACTTCCCATGGCGTTCACACATGTAATTACTTTTCACATTTGATACAATTTGTGACCAGCTGAAAATTTACTGAAGCAATATAAAATCACATGCAGGGTTTTACATTGTAATGGGAATAATTACTGAAAAATCGTTTTGTCTTCATAGTAAAATCTGTTTGTGTATATGACAGGACACTGGGAGTTAAATTCTTTAACCACTGGAATATGCATCTACCTTAAGGTGATTAGACACTGGCAAATCAATCAGGGCTCCAGAACCAGCCATGCATAACCCCTCCCACTCGTAGCCTACCTTAGCTTTGTAGCAAGCAGTACAGAATGGAAAGTCCTGTAGGGTACACCAAGAAACTGATTTTACAGGCAAGACAAAAATCCTGTTTTCATGATCGTACAGCACGGGACAAAGGAAGTTACTCTGTTTAAACATTGGGATGTTCAAAAGAAGGCCAACGTGTGGTGGGCAACGTGTACAGAATGACTAACAGGCCTAGGGAACAACAGCCCCACGTAGGGAACAGCGGACTAGAAACAGAGATATGTCTGAAGTCAAAGGGGCGGCCTGAAGAACCTTTTGGTCAAAACTTGCAGAGGACTGAACATCCACCCAATAGACTCGTTAAGGTAGTAACAGCCATTTCCAAACTGACAAAACCATATCCATTGGATTAACAGCACAACGCGAGCAGTCAGTTTTTAAAACTTTTTTAATTTTTTATGGTTTTTTTTTTAAAGTTTTTATTTTATATTATCTACAAAGTAAAAGTTTTTCCTTAACTTAAAAGTTACACCGTTGCTTTGAGGCAACAGCCACATCAAACCTGATTCATAAATAATAATCCATCAGTTTGATGATAAGAATCTGTACTGAATTGGTTTTCAAGTTTAGACATAAAAAGGGATTTTTAGAGTCTTGATTTTTTTTGTTTTTAAAGGTGAAGATAGCAGCAAGAATCACTCGTGTTATTTCCTTCGCTAGCTGATGAGTTCATAACTTAGAAGGGCCTTAAAAAATAAATAACTTCCAGTTATCAGCAAGCAAAGTTTGGGATTTTGGAGGATCGATGCAGTGTAGCCTGCAAATTCCTACATGCCTGTACGCAGTTCAAATCTTTCCCACTGCAAGATGATCAGTTAGCATTCCTAATGGAGGTTAGCAGAAATCACGATTTATTTATTTTTAGACAAAACTGGGAAATTCTAGATGCTGGGACTTCCACTGGAGGGAAGCAGAAAGTGGGAGAATTTTTGGCCTACAAAAGGGTTCCAGCCTTTTCACAGAAGCTCCAGATTCACAGCTGTTGTTGGTGATGTGCTTGCACTAGAAAAAAAGAACAAAAACCACTGTTATTATTCTACATTACTACAATACAGGATTATGTCCCTTATGACAACCAGATTGCATACATTAGAAGACTGCAATACACGGGAACAACATACCGTTTATAAAAAAATATATAAAAGCTATAAAAAGCATAAGCCATCATCAAAGCAGTGGCTTGTTAATATTAAAAGACCATTTTAAAAAACACACACAGTCTTGTTGCTCACCTGGAGGATGTGTCATATAGGGAAAGTGTGCAGTTGTAGAAACAGGAATGGGCTGTAAAGCACTCTGTGCTAGAGCAGCTTGAGGACCCCCTGGTGGTTGTGCTGTCATAAGCATCATAGGATGAGCTGTTGGATGGGAAGGGACCATTCCTGACTGTACATGAGCCTTAAAAAGAGAGGAAGCAGGAGAAGAATGAATAAACGTCTAAAGAAAAATACAACAAACATTTACAGAGTTAAATGGATTTCCATCATTTCATGCTCCTAAACTGAAACCCATCTGCACTGCATTTTGTATCACTCTGAGGAAAAAATGCAAACAGTGAAATGCCAATGTTTATATATAACATATATATTCACCTGCTGCACATGAGCCATGTGAGATGCGTTGGTATAGGCAGTCTGGACATGGGAGGGATGGATGGTGAACACAGTCTGCTGAGTGGGGAAGCTGTTTTGTGGGGACTGTGCATTGGAGCCTGGGTTCATTGAAGGTGGTGTAGGGGCAAGTCCAGTATGGTAAATTGCAGACTGTTGCTGCTGGTTAGCTAGGTGTAAAGCCTGGGCTGCCTGATGATGCTGATGATGCTGATGATGCTGCTATAAAGAAAAACCAAGCAAGTCAGTATACACATTAGCAACATAACGCTAAAAGGACAAATACACATACTTGTTACCACTGGTTGAGGCAATGTGAACAGAAGAAAGCTTAGGACACCAAAAAAGATGTTTCTATAGTTTCTAAAGGTAGCGCTGCTTACCTCTAAATACAATCTATTCAGGGGTGCGGAATTCCTATTGCCAGGGACCTGCAGTTCCAGGCAGGCAGTTTTTTTACATTTAGCCCTGCTTTGCACAAGGAGGACTAAATGTACAGTAGGGGAAGCCAACGCTTGTTTTTGTGATTGCCCGGGTCACTTGTAGAGCAGCCTGCTTGTCCGTCCATCCCCCATCCACCCCTCCCCGTCGTGGTTTCCGGGCTAACCCGCTCTTCTGGGGGATCCAGGACCACAGCAATCATTTCAGGATAGAGAGTGGGGAGCAGATCGGAGAACGTCCATTCTCTGATCTGCTCTGTGATCAGTGACACAGGAGTGTTGTATTCACAGCACTTCCCGTGTCAGCTGTCACATGTGGAGCTGTACAGAAGATTTGGATTTTCTGTACTGGAGGACAGGCTTCATAAAGAGTCTGTCACCTGTGACTGATATCACATAGGGGGTTGATAGCCCTTGAGTGATATCAATAAAGTTAAGCAAAATAATCTAATAAAAAAAAGTGATTAAAAAGGGTAAAAAATATATAAAATATAAATTAAAATAAAAACCAACACCACCATCTGTGTGCAAATAAATGCACGCATTGGGCATTGTGTGCGTGCGCAGAGTGCCCCCATTTCACCGTGTGCCATATTGTGGTAGACAGGCAGCAGCGCTCTCTAACATGCACAATGCCAATTAAAGGGAAAGTTCACGTTCCCATGTAACGTGAGAAAATGGAATTACCGGTTTAAATCTGCAGTGCCGTTCACAATAAATGAATGCACCTCTAAAGCGCACGTGTGCTGTGAACAAGTGCAGAAACCACCTTTTTTTGTGCGTTTAGGTGCATTGCAGCCTATTTTCAATGGGCTGCCTAACGCAGTGCAAGTCAACACAAAACAAGCACAAAGTATTGTGGTGTAATGAGGATTAAACCGTTACCTCCTGGACCTATTTTTATGTTAAACATATTTTGTGTACTAAAGGTAAACATAATGTAACATTGAATACATTTGTGGTCTTTGCCACTGATGGCAAACAAAGGTGTCATCCATTTAGAAATCGATGCTGGTAGAAATCTATGTTAGGAGTGTGTTATACACATTGCTGGTAGCCGACATAGCGGATGCTGGCTGCAGGTTTACAGTCACTCAGTGTTTGAGGATTATCAGTGCTGGATGTACATTTGGCATCCCACAGCCCCATTACTCACCAGGACAAGTAGTTTAAAAAATTTCCACACTCCTGCTATTACAGGTCTCATTATTGGCTTTAAGGAAATCTGAGTAAACTACCTCATCCCCAAACCGAGAAATAAGAAAGAACACTTCCTTTGATGCCATGGATATAAATCTACTGTTATATCAAGGGAGATAAAAGATTAAATGCAGGTAGATTTAGGCATTCTCCTAACATTGCTTTTGAGCAATGACATGCACTTCGATTAGTTCTCTTGCTAAACTCATTGAACAGAGCATGCATGCACACTGATGTGGAAGTTTCTAAATGTAAAAAGCTTGTTTGTAATGTAAACTATCAATGTCTCTTGTTGTTTCCTTTTTATTCTGTTAAGTATAAAGGGAATTTATAAAAACGGAAGCACACAGAATCTGGAGCAGTTGCCCATGCCAACCAATCAACTTCTCTCTTCAGTTTGTTTAGTTAAGCTTTGAAAAAGAGAAGCTGATTAGTCGCTATGGAGAACTGCTCCAAATCCTGTCTGCCCTAGTTTCTATATTCCCCTCCCCCAAAAGAAAAGAAAACGGTTCCATAAGTGCACACCACCTGTCAATCTAGGGCTGTAGTGACCTGTGCACAGTTTTTCTCATGCAGTCAAAACCAGCCCTCCTAGTTCTCCCTTTGGAGTACTGAACACCACTCCCCTATGTTCTGAAAATGAGAGAGGGAAGTGGATCTGTAATTAAGCAAAGACAAAAAGGGCAGAGCTGACACCATTCTTTGAAATTTCAATATAGAAAATGCCCTGTGTTGTCAGCCCACAAGCAAAAATTAAGAGTTAGGTGCACCGGCATTGAAGGCATCTTTAGCGGGACAAAGTCCATATACTGTAGTCATGTACTGCATGTTATTTCCATTTACCCGGACATGCACTTTAAGGGAAGGTATATTGAATTTCACCAAGAAAGATGGCAAAAAACAGAAAAACCCTAACACTGCTGATTAAATCCTGCAAGCAAAAATAATGCTACATTTGTGCTGGTCATCTTCAGCACAGATATCAAGCCAATATATTACCCCCTCCTTGCTTTTTGCCATATTTTCATTTACAGACAAAATCTGAACAGTCTGGCAGTTAGAAAGCTAGAATTCATACAAGTACATTAACCTCAATATACATGACTATTCAAACATGCACAGACACACACATATAGATTACATATGTTACCTGAACTGGGCTTGGTGCTGGGTGACTACCCCCATGCTGAGACTGTTGCTGTCCAGTGGGGGTTGCTGAAGGCTGAGGATGAGGGGGGTGAGCATGAAGAGCAGCACTTGGGTGGGCATACTGCTGACCTAGTGAGTTGGTAGAAACTAGGAGCCAGAAAGAGAAAAATATATAAACTTGTGTAAAAATACAAATATTTAAAATAAAACCGTTAATGCCCTGCCTTTTTCTTTAAATAGCAACAGAAACCTCACATTTACATGAGCAGATCTTCTCACTGCCAGGACCTACATAATGCAGCATCCCAGAAGCCATGCCATGTGAAAAGTTGCTCATGCATTGTCAAAGACCGAACAGCTATCGATTATTAGCCAGTCTGTCTGATACATGTGCCACGGGGCTTTCAGAATGCTGCATTTTATATTGCGATTTGACAAGGAAGGTTAAAACTAGGTTTAAAATAACTTCGCAGAAAACTAACCTCTCCATTTTAGTAACTAGGGAAAGCCCAAAGCCTAAACATAGCAATGTGATATAGTAGCAGAGTCCAACTTTGACGTTGGTAGCAAACTTATACTTACTAGGTACACATTCACATAGTATTCAGCAAAGGAAGGTCTGCATGGCAACACCCCAACTTTAACTAATAAAACTGAGAAATATTTGGGTATCGCCCATTATTTCAATACAACCAAAAGGGGGCATTTAAGCCAAGACAGCAGACCTTATTACTTAAAACACATCATATTAAAAATTTTTTAAAACATTCTATTAAAATTCTTCAAATGCAAAGAAAAAAAAATAAGTTAGTTGCTGGTCTCGATTTACATGCATATATAGATTATATGTCCATCCAAAATAGATAACCAAATCATAATCCATGTCATTAAAACTGAAATGCAGAGCACTTCTGGTTCATCTAAGGCGTTTATGCGTACTGCAGAACTCGATACGTTCCCCCCATGTGTGGCTTCTTCAGAACGACAGATGCGGCAAAAGTAAACCAGCTTGTTGTACTCCAACTAGAAAAAGAGGGACACACAAGGACCTGGATGTCAGCTCCTCCCAGGGGGTGCCATAGGAGAGGCAGAAAAGGAAAAGTCGCTAATGACCACCACATACAGGCTGGATCAGCAATTATGTAAATGTAATCCTCAGTTTATCTCCCTCAAAAGCAGAAGCTTTGACGTTTGGTAGTAAATCTACTCACAACCTGAATGGGAGAGGATTAAATATGCTCAAGGGTTTTTCTTGTTTGTCATGTTCCTAGAAGGGAAATCTTCTGGCAGCATTTAGAGAGCAAAAAGTAGTAGCGGGTGAAGTGGGTTGAGATTCAAGTGTATGTGGAACAGTATGCAGTATGTTAAAATTGTAGTTCTGGTTTGAAAGTAGTGAATTTAAAATTTGTTGAGCTCTGAGCAAGAAGTCGTCATAAATTTGAACGAGTGTGAGTGAGTGTGAATACATACACACAACCATGAATGCATGTGTGTGTGTGTATATGTATGAATACATATATATCTATATAGATATCTATCTATATAGATATATTCATATATATCTATCTGTATAGATAGATATCTATCTATATACACATATATACACACATACATACGACACTACCATGAATTTGTTCAAATTTATGACGGCTCCTTGCTCAGAGCTCAACAAATTCTAAATTCACTACTTTCAAACAAGAACTACAATTTAAACATACTGCACATTGTGGTAATAATTAAAATGATAAACAATGACATAGTTGAAAGTTAGATGGTAACAAAATGACAAGGCCGGGATTGTCCATACTCTATGGTCTACATTTACATGAAGCAAATGCTTAGCATGCCTATGAATGGTGACTGAAAGGAAAAGAAAACTGCAGAGGATGCAAAAGACAAGGATTCTCTGTTTGGAGATGTGGCAGCTGATCATCCAATAAGGGAATTCCCATGAGCATGTAAAAGCGCTTTTATAAGCCAGTAGGAATGCAACATGAAAAAACAAATCAAATATACAGATCGAATTGAGGGGCAAAAATAAACTTCCTATGCAACGCCATATATAATTACAGCTAGATAAATACAATAAAACATTTCAGGTGTTAAGTGAGACACCAGTAACTCCTCACAGAAAAATCCTGGTATCATGAATACACACAACTCCAGGGAGGAGCAAGGCATTAATCCTTTGGTGAAAGGAATGATGCAGAATTCAAGTCACCAGCGAGGGAGAGACATGTAACCAGAGGTTTGGTGCTACACCCTGTTAAGCTTTCCTAACAGGAAATTCCTGCCAGTTACAGGATCGCTAATGTCACATGACCGATAAGTTCATGGTGCAACTCGGGAAGCTGGTTGTGCAGCAAAAAACATTCAAGCAGATGCATATATACATAATATGCCCCTTTCACCTGGACAGACCAATTCGTTTACCACTATTATTTTCACGCCTTATACTTTCCTCCTAGAAACATAAGGCTGGCATACAAAATATTGCTTAGTCGAGGGATCCTTGTTGCATGTAATAGGCATTTAAACGATAGAAACCTAAATCACATGAATTCTTATGAAGTGCGATTCTTTCACCACCCCCTTTCCTATTCTCCTTAACATATATGTCACAAAAACTCAGTTATTGCCTTTGTGAAACCTGTGTTATTTTAAAGATTGATAACGTGTGACAATCTTTGTTAATTGACTTCAGCATGCAAAATGCCTGAAAACTTAGAGCATACAGTAAACAGAACATGTGTGATTCCAATTCATTTGATTCCTGGAGTCATGAATATCTAGCAAATTTAAAAGAAAAAAAAAAAAAAAAGAAGGGGGGGGGGGGGGGGAAATAGAAGAAAAAAAAAGGGTAAAGAATAGAAATCCACGGTAATGAACATATTTGCATCCCGTATGATCTTGTGAAGAGACTAATGCTAGGATGATGAATTCAGAGCAGTACACAAACCAAAATCTCCGGTCGGCTGAAAGTGCCTTTTTATTTTCACGATTCAGAAACAGTTCAATAAGCCTACCAAACTGCTTAACGTGTAAGGAATGCAGAAGTTTAAACTGCCCGATAACTCAAATATCAAGGAGTCCAGTAGTGGAATTAAATAATAGAAACTCTCCCTTTTAGATCTTGTGGAGATTGGAGGAGGAAAAAGTGGAAAAACAGTTTTGACGAAGAAGGAAGACTCCAAGGTGAGGGTGAACCAATGTAAAACTGTGGAGGAAAGATCTCGCTGTTGAAACCCCTACAGAGAAGAAACCAGGGGATGACACATCCAACCAGACTACATCTGTAACTGAAAAGGCTCATTTGGGTAGACTGAACAATAGTTTTAAACCTGCAGGCTCAGAAAAGGTCACAATATTCTCTGAAAATATTTTTCTTTCTCGTCTATTAAAGGGGCATAGGAAGTCTTTAAATCCCCACATTGGGCAACATTAATTACTAGTCTTGTTAGGCACATATATAAAACTTGCATAACATTTTAGCAGCATTCGCAAAGGTTTCCTTAAAGGTCACCCTTCAGAGATTTAATCTTTGCAATATCCTGTCCAGGGGACAGAATTGGGGTTGCTCGATTAGCTCTTAGCAAGGTGAACAGTCCCCCTCACCTACTCTCTGAAGTCTTATCTGCGGTTTTGCTGGTGTAATCACATTAGTGTGCAATGGGACCGTGGGCAATGCCATTTTATTTGAGCAGGAACTTTCTGCCCATCTTTCCTCATCTTTGCCCAGTTCCGCCTACTGCTGATCAAGTCCACCCCCTCCATGTAATCCTGTGGAGTAGTAGTGAGCAGGGCAGTAGGGGGAGGATGAAGCAAAGCTGTGCCAGCATACAATCTGGCAGCCAGGCTGCTCCGTCACTAGCAGTGAGTGGGAAAAGAGGAAGCAGAGCTGAGATTGGGGTGATTACAGCAGTGCTGATGGGTGCATCTGGGAAGTGGCATGCGTCTCCCAAAGAATACACAGCTCACCTCTCACACACATTGAGCCACCCAAATCAACACCAACATGTTGGGACAAGGTGGTGTGGAGGCCCAGGACTTCCTTCTTCCCAAAATGGTTTTGCTTTTTGACAACCAGGACATTGTTCTTCCATCCCTGTGTCTGGCTCTTGTTCACCAGTGTCAGGATGTGGTTCGGGCGGCGAGAGTCTCCCTCTTTAAGGAAAACACATTCCCTTTTTAACAACCCGAATAGACTCAGTAGGGGTGCTGTGGCCTCTCTAGGTGGCTCAGGCAGACTATCATCCAAGCTTATGGCCCCAAGGACCTGGTTGCACCCTTTTCCGTCAAGGCACACTCTACTACTAGGATCAGTGAATGTAAGTTGGGGTTTTCAGCAACAATCTGTATTCCATTTGCAAAGCGTTCATGTTCTACCAGGATGACAGCATAGTCGCATCGATGTCAGTGTTGGGCATAAGGTTCTAGGAGCCCACATATCTAGTTCTTTGTTTTCCGGGGCCTGTTAATATTCATTGGCCCTTTGTCCACCCATCAGTTAGCCTACCGTTAAAGGTTCTGAAGGGTAAATAATTCCTATGCCACTCAATGGATGAGAAAGAAAATAGGGTTTTTAAAACCAACCGTAAAAAAATTAAATACAAAATAAAACTTTACTTTGAGTCCACTGAGGGACACAGGCCGCACCCCCTTTGTTTATTATCATGCTCTTGGTACTGATTGTTACAAAACCGAGGCATGGTGACAGTGGGAGAGATTATTCTGGGCTGGCCTTCAGGGGGATTGGACACTAGCAAACTGTAGATGGAAATATAACCCAAAACGACTTCCTGTGTCCCTCAATGGACTCCAAGAAAATGATTTTTATGGAGGGCAATGGCGAGGATCTGCATGTGCTTTAAGCCAGGCTGGGTAGGACTACAAGGATCTAACTACATCCAGCGTGTCACCAAGCTAGCAGTTGCTTGACGCTCTGCCAAAAAAAGCAGAAGAGAAAAGACTGACAGAAGAATCACAGCAGTGATTCTGTCCTACCTTCTGAAGCTAGGCAAAAAACTGAGGCTACGGTCAGCAGGTGGAAGGTTGGCCACCATCAGGGGCCCTAGACTGTTTTTTGTGACCAGCAACCAACTATTGCAGGTGGCGCTATAACCCAGTGGTACCAGATCCACGATCTTCACTGTGTACTTCAATGAATGGTAGAGTGGATTCTATAACAAACTGGTAAATTTCTGCCTTCAATTTTAAAAAGGGGTTGGCCTGTATGCGTGGTACATTGTTCACATGTTATGGCTGCTGAAGAGCTTTTTCAAACCTGCCCCTAGTCAACATTTTGTAGATGGTGGAAGGGACCTCAAAATCGGATTGGCTTACAGTAAATGGCATCTAACCCAATGACTAGTTCACTTTTGAAGCTGTACAGAAATGACTGTATACTATTAGGAGTGTGGCTAGATTGTAATGAAATGAGCAAAAAGGTCATGGTTTAAGGTAGCATCTCTTACCATACATAGCATGTGTTTGCTCTGGAGCTCCATACTGTGCACCTGATGAAGACACTAACCCAGCCTGTGCATGTGCTGGAGGAGCCATCATTCTGGAATTTCCTTGAATTACAGGACTATATACATGTGGATGCTGAAACACAAAGAACAGGAAGCTGTGTTAAAAATCAAATAGAAAGTGGTTTAAAATGAAATACAGCCGCCCGCCCAAACAAAAAAGCTAGAAAGCAGAGTTGTTTTAACAGTCGTCCTGCATGCCATAATACAACATGGAGGAATAGTTACGCTTTAGAACAAAATACCCATTAGAGTTATTTTCAAAAAGCAAGTACTCTGGAAGGTCATGTATAATTAAATCTCATTGTCACTTAAACTCTGAATATCGTACTAACAAGAACCCGCTTCCAGTGAAAAGGCAACTAAAAGAATAAAGAAAATCTTAAAAATCAATGTTACCTGCGATTGATAGTGTTGCACATGCTGCATGAGAGGCTGGCTAGGGAACTGCTGCGGGCTATAAGTAACATACTGTGTAGAATAGGCAGGTGATGTAGCAACTAGAGGAGGTCCTGCTGCAGACACTGGATGCATCATTGTGTTCTGGTGATGCTGATCCTGTCTCTGCTGGGGCATATTTGGTACTGCAAGACAAAATTAAACACTTAGCAGCGTATCAATTATCAATTATTTTCTTACATTATAGAACGTCAGCCTCAGGTTATGCAGACAAACAGAAGTAAGCATTCCTAGCTCCATACTAAAGTGTTCATTCCTAATAAGGGGGGTGTATGTGGAATGTACATACGCGTGTGTGTACGTATGTGTGCGTGTCGACGTGCAATTGTCTGCAAGTAAAAGCACTCTGTTCTAGAAATGTAAAGGCTGAATTCACACCTTAGGGTTTTTGCTTAATGTTTTCCGTTGAGATGCTTCTCTATTTCAACACACGTATAAGATGCGCGTCAGCACACGTCTTGACGCACATAAACACATGATGCATTTCGACATGCACGGAGATGAGCTTTGACATTTAATATACAAGTGCATTACTACACATACTGAAAATGTGCAATGACGCACATTAACACTCGTTGACGACTATCGATGCATTTACATTGATTTAAAAGAAAAGCCTTTGCGGGGGCATAGCTATGATATCGGCATAAGTATTTGTATCTATTAGTTCAGCCATTGTAAGCTTCGTAAATGCTGACTTTTACACATTTCAATAAAAAAGTTGGGGAGGAACTAGGTTTTATGTTAAAATAATTCACTTATGTTCTGAACAATTATTTCCACCACCCACAAAAAAAAAGCAAAACCCACAATCTAGTACTCGAAATGCATGTACTTGTTGTGGATTAGCAAACCTTATTACATTTAATATTTACTATTTTGCAAGATCTTTCGAATTAATTTGACCCCAATATCTTCTATCCCAATTTGTCTGCTGTATAGGGTTAGTGCAACAATTACGATTAAGGTTTAATCAATTAAGGCCCCTTTCACATGGGCGGTCTATGTTAGTCTAGGGCAGGGCTAGGCAACCTTGGCTCTCTCCAGCTGTGTTGAGGCTACAAATTCCATTAACCTTCCGCCTCTCGGAGTCATGCCTGTGGCTTGCAATGCCTTATGGGATTTGTAGTTTCAGCACAGCTGGAGAGCTGAGGTTGCCTATCCCTGGTCCATGGGCAGCTGGGTGTAAACAGACCCGGTTACCACCGACTTCGGCCAGGAAAAACAGGACAGAGTTGCGTTTTGCAGGACCTGAATGTGCCAGATCGGGGGTTATCTGATGTAAATGGACACATGTCCATTTACATCCAATTCCCCATAAACCGACAGGAGGTCCGGCAGCGTCTGGAAAGACACCGATGTCACAGCGGTGACATCCGATCCATACTGCTCCGTCCGATCAGGAAGATGCAGATCCCTCCTCCTGTTCAGCCCGTGTGAAAGGGCCTATAGCTGGTCATACACGGCAATCATTTTCTTAGTTTAACCTGCGGGCTGAAGAAAATATTAGATTCCTCCATCTACGCTTACGAGCGAGGAATCTCCTGCTGCCTTCATTGTATTCTTCACAGCTGCCGCTGTCCGAATACCTGAACAAAGCCGGCAGCTCACTGGCTGCCCGCACCGTTCATTCGAAGATTTCTCGACCAGCTTCTTTGATCAGCTGATCAAGGGATGCCAGGCGAAAGGGTGCCGACAGGGGCACACTGTGCAAATTCCAACTGGTTCATCAAGAACCAGCTGAAAGTCACAGTGTATGGCCACCTTAAGGTTTCCTGACACCCTTAACCCATTAGTATGCCGACATGAGGAGAGCCAGGAAACAACAGTTGTTGATTACATTTAAAATCAATAGCTTTTTTTTTTCTTCAAATAAGTGTATGGTAAATAATGGCAAAGCCTACTTAATAATCCAGAACTGTCAAAACAGACAATCGGATAGTGTGATAATGAAAACATGCAACACATACGCGCCAGTCTCACCTTTACCTGCTCTGTATGTCTTGGCCTGATTAACTGGCATTGTCGTCATTGGAATTGAATATAATGGCTGAAACAAAAGTATAATACCATGAGAAATAATGGCCCAACAAGTAACATGAAGTGTACATAAAACCAAAGATTAGAAGTCATTTGAAGGCCAGAGGTCAACTGCACACAGGATTTCCCTTTACCCAGAAATAGAGAGACCTATAGGACCAATGCAAATGGCCATTGGCCCAATACATTTCTATAATGGTTGAAATTGGGCATGTTCTCTGTATGACCACAAAAACGAAAAAAAAAAAAAAAAAAAGAAGAAGAAGGTCAGGCCAAAACCGAAAATATTTATAGTTAAACTTTTTCACATTTTTAAAAATATTTTTTTATAAAACTTAATTTTTTTATATTTATTTCCCTTTTAAAATAGAAAAAAGATTGGGGACACAGAGTCCAATCTCTTTTTCTGCAGCCCCTGTTATAAATGAACAGGAATCCTCTGAGTTAATTTATAACATGAGGACATGGTATGTTTACTATAACAACAACTATGAATGAACAGGAGGTGATGTAAATCTCTTCACATTCATTCATAATTGAGGATATAGTGAACATGCCATATCCTCAATTATGCACAAACACTCAGCGATCACTGATCGCTGAGTGTTTGCATTGGCTCTCCTTGCTGACAGCCGTCACAGGAGACTGAGCAGCGGTGCAGTGAGGAGAGCTCACCCTCCTGTGACAGCGCGGCCTGTCTCTGCCGCCACACCGCTTTGCCGATCTGTGACAGGAGGCTGAGCGGTGTGGGAGGAGAGACGCCGGCCGCTCACAGCGCTCTCCTGCCACAGCATTATGCCAAAAGTGCCATTTTCGGCCGATATATCGGTGCATCCCTAATAAAAGTGTAAATTTTAACCCAAGTTATGTAAACAGACCTTTTACATAAGGAAGCCAATGGACAGCCTGGAAAAGAGCTTAACCGCTTTAGGATTGAGCACCTGTCCTGAAGCAGTCACACCAAGAACACAGGCTGCTGCAGCTGTATAGCCATCGGATCACTTGTACGTTGTAGTGCTGTGTGCCCCTTCTCCCTCCAGCTTCCCTGTCCGGGGACCAGCACAACGGGTCTCCATTGACCGATCAGAGGGAGATCAGTAGACTTCCAGCTGCCTATTTGTCCTTTGATCACTGGACCCGGAAGTGATGTGTATTACATCTATAATTGTTTGGGTGTCTGAAGAAGTTTTCTAGCAAAAAATTCAGATTTTATCATCATGTGGGTGCAAATATCAAGAAATTGCTCCGGCCAGCAAGGGGTAAAGCTGTAGCTGCTGGCTCAAAAGAAGAACACAATAATATGAAATAATGCAAATTTACCTGGCTAAAAATTGTTCATGTTATATTTGCCTAAACTATAATGAGGAAGTCTGGTACAAAAAAAAAAACCACAATGCATATCGCCCTAGACACAACTGCAGGGCCAACGCCAACATTTATTCAGAATTACAAAACAATATCCCACCCATGTTTTAAACTGTGATCCCCAAAGCACTTTAAGATTTTCAAAAGTCCATAATAACTACTTCTGAAACTATACGGTCCATTTTCCATGCTCCCTTAAAGTAGTCCTTGCATCAAAAATGAAATAATTCACTGGTCAGTAGCTACCTCTCGCTATTCCTGTATTAAAAACGAAAAAACCCACACACAAAATTACATCAGCCAAGAAACTTTAGGTGAAGTGGCCGCAAGCCGAGGTCTAACTTTGGTAGTTTTACTGGTGATTTGGCTTCTGTTTTTTCACTTGCATTTCTAAATGCTTGGACGGGATGGGGCTATAGGGGGTACTAAAAAGCAAATACTTGATTTTTGATGCAAGGTCCACTTTAACTGTACATACTGAAAAGTAAACTGCTTTTTTATGTTATTACCTGCACACCAGGGCTTACAGGAACTGGATACATCATATTTGGTGCAAAACATACTGGCTGTGTGTATACCGGGGTTGGCTGTTGATGAGCCACCATTGAAGGACTTGGCTGAGCTTGTGGTCGAGGTGAGGTTGGTGTTGTGGAAGGTTTAGGCTGCAAGAAAAATAAAATAAATAAACTTGTGCATGTAAACATCCAAAAGACCAAAAAAAAAAAAAAACGCAGATAAAATGACACCTGCAATCACTTCATTAGAATAAACCTCTAAAGCAGTTCTACGTGGCCAGAGAAATTGACAGGAGATCTTAACTGATTTATAAACTTTTTGGCAGAAATCTCTTACCTTACCCTAATTTATCAGTGTGTCCATGTTGGTGGAATCTCCCTGTACCTTTTGATAACTAGGAGAAGCTGCCTTCACCAGGTAAAACAGGCAAAAATCCTGACAGAGCATCCCCATGGCAGAAAAAAAAATAAAACTCCAGCATCTTTATAAATTAGTTCCCCAGTTATAGAGCTTTAAAAATCACTGAAACTTCACAGTATTCCCAATTTTGGGCCAGAATAGCAAAACTGTTAAAAGTAAAAAAAATAAAATAATTTGGCCTGGATTGCAAAAGGTAAAGCACCCACATTTTTGCAGTAAAATATGTTACAGGGCCACCGTTCCGAGAACATTGTCTACAGTAAACCTGTCATAAGAAATTTGTGGGACAGCCATTCCTCTTCATATAAAGCTAGCTCCAAGGCAGTTACATTGCCCATCTGGCTTCATTAGTTTTTAACCTAGAGGTACCGTGTTTCCCCAAAAGTAAGACCTACCCCGATAGTAAGACCTAGCGCTATCTTCAGTGATTTCTGTAATATAAGACCTACCTCGAAAATAAGACCTAGTTCGGTGGTAGGTCTTATATTGCAGAAATCCGCTAGGTCTTACTTTCGGGGTAGCTGCACATAAACTGTGTAAAGACCGGCCGCAGCTCCCGCCCCGCCCACACACCAGCCGGCCGCAGCTCC
>NW_017306599.1:635230-643085 GCF_000935625.1 Nanorana parkeri | reverse complement strand
CCACCCATATGCCCGCCGCAGTTCCCACATGCCCGCTGCAGCTCCCGCCCCGCCCACATGCCGGCCGCAGTTCCCACCCCGCCCACACTCCCGCCGGCCGCTGCTCCCGCCCACACGCCCGATGGAACCCGCATAACATCACACCGGGACCGGCAACAGCACGCCGCCTTCTGGGACGTCCAGTCCTCCCCCAGCCAGGTAAGACATCCCCCGAAAATAAGACCTAGTGTCTTTTTTCGTGCACAAAAGAAAATAAGACACTGTCTTATTTTCGGGGAAACACGGTATGCACATCAGGAAAGTTGGAGCAGGGGAGTCATAATCCCTCATTTGTATACTTATTCTTGGTCAGTGACTTAAGAACTGACGATATGAGGGTCCATGTGGCACGCAATTTGCTAGCATGTTTAAGAATGGACCGTAGCGGCAGTCTCCATGATTACCTTGACAGATTTTTTTACTTAAACAGAAACCGTAATAAAAAAGGAGTTAAAAACTTGGAGCAATACTTTTCTAGTTTGTCTACGGATACGGTTTAGGACCAGAAGCAGAAATTGCACTAAAAACATGTGCTAATAACATGTGTCCCGTCCCCCCCCTCCCCCCCTCCTCCTATTGCCAAAATGCTGCAATAAAAGGAGGAAAAACCCTTGTTCTTAAATATACTTGCCTTACCCTGGTTGCCAGTAAGATCCTAGGGAATGCCAAGAAGCAGCACTGCACTTGAGTGCAATCCCCAGAAGAACATCACCCCATGCACTACAGAAGCCGGCAGTAAGGCAAGTATATTTCATACAGTTTCTTGGTTTGGTAATGTTAAGAAATATTTTGCCATGGAGGTGAAGGGAGGTGGGGGGGTCGGGCTAAATATAAGTGCATCATAAAGCCTCTTTCACAAGAGCATTCTGATCACGCCCGTCTGTCAGGTTGTTAGTCTATGTTAGTCTATGGCCAGCCGGATCTAAAAGTCAGTTTACATCTTGCTACCCCCAGCTCCGGGCAGGTCCACAAAAATAAACAGATCAGAGTTCTGTTTCAACAGACCTGACCATGCCGAATTGGAGGCAACCTGATGAAAACGGACACATGACCAACATGGTTCAGGTAAATTCCTTTTTTTTCATCGCAAGATGGAAGAAAAAATAAATTTAAAAAAAATGTACGGACACAGATGTCTTTAGTAGGGCATCCGTGCAGATTGGAACTGAAGGCTTCTCTCTGAAAGGGGCCTACAGTTTGCTTTAAAAGGAGGATACTTTCATAAATCAGAGGTCCGGATATTTTTCTGATATTTACTACAGCATGAGGACTGAAAATAAAAAGCCATTCCACCCAGCTAAAATCAGAATGCAATTACCTGAGCATATGACCGTGGGTTGAACTCCTTAGCATTGGGATTCAGAGTGGATTTTCTCACTTGTCTAGAAAAATAAACATTTTGTTATTGCGCAAGAAAGAAACAAAAAAAATCTGAAATACTGTGATTTTCAAAATGCTAACAGACACATTTGCTTGGGGCCTATTCACACCAGTGCATTGTGACCAGTGTTTTACTATGCATTCCCACAACCACAAGGCAAAGCTCAGTGTGTGGCATAGCTATGCATTCAGTAACACACATGGGCGCGATCTGCGCATAGCAGTGCGTCAAGACAATTGTGGCTTACAGCATCATTGGTGCATTGTGAATTAAAAATAATGGTCTTCTTACTGCAATGCACATAAAATTCATGTGTTACCGCAACACACAGTTATTAATGGGCCCTTATACTGTGCCATTAGAAGACTTAGCAAAACAATAAACTAGACATAATTCCCAGTAAGCCAGATCAGATCTAAAAATGCTTAAAAAGGAGAGCTATGGGGTTAAGGCTTTTCCCCATAGTTCTCCTTAGGGTAACGGGAGGACACAAACTAACGTCCTCCCGTCACCCTAGGCTCAGTATACTGCGAGCTGTAGCTCGGGGTATACTGAGACGCCGCAGCTGAAGCGGATCCCGACAATTGTGCCGGGATCTGCCTAGCTGCGTGACTGACAGCTGGCTCAGCCTATCTAGAGGCAAAGCCAGCTGTACCCGCCCCCTCCCCCGTCCGATCCACCAGTCAGCGCTGGCGGAACGGAGCGGGGGGAATCCATTCCCTCCCGTCACGGCAGAGAGCCGTGACAGGATCGAGAGGTGAGCGAACGCCAGTATGTGCTCGCTCACCTCCCGATCTACTGAGCCGACCTGCGACAGTCTCATTGTCACAGGTCGGCTAGAACTATGAGGTGAGTGAAAAGCACTCACCTCATAGTTCTCCTTTAAAACTAACAAACCGTGCTGAAGTACAGACATCTTGTGCTGACCTTCCTATGGATCACTGTGTCCCTGTAAAGTCCCCTAGATACTAGACCAGGCTGTGTAAAAGGGGCTTCTAGTTGAAATTAAATTCTACTAGGGTTGTAACAATTATTTTCATATTCAATTAGTTGGACGATTTTTCATCCCATTCAATCGAATAAATAAAAAAATAAATACCACCTTTTTTTTAAAATACAATACACAAATGCAGTGTTACAAACGTTTACTTCAGAATTAACAAACCCGAGGCACAATTTTTGCAATCGCACCTCACAGGAATGCACAGCATTTTGGTACCAGTGCGGGGGAAAATTGCACTGCAGGGGAAAGGCGTGTTTGGGGTGCTATTGAAATGAATGGCACCACAGTGAAATGGACAGGGTGCACAGGGTTAACGGCCCAAGAGGATCTGACCGCAACGCGCCCAGAGACATCCTGTGCCGGATTCATTTCTTCGTCCAGCCTGGCTCAAAAAAATCTGTGGATTTTGATGGTGCAGCGATTACTATTCTCCCTGACCTATCAAGACATACCCTCTTCCTGCAGCGGCTGATCCGACCATTACTTGCGCAGATTTCCTCAGCTGGAGCCACCTATAAGTGGGGACACCCTTTCCACTTGCAAATCCAGAAGGCAGAACTTCCTCCTGATGACACCGGAATAGCTGCCAGAACTCTTCGCATTCCTAGGAGCGGAATCTATTGAGGTACCCGACTGGCTTATGCCTCCTACCACCGACAGGCCCGCAGCTGTGCCCCTAACACGCCCGCCCGGGCCACGACGTGGTCGCTCACGCCTCAGATCCCAAACGGCCCGAACCGCGGGCCCCACGGCCAACGAGGCATAGGAACATCTCCTTGAGACCGATACCGACTGCGATGTCAGGAATGCAAATGCTTAAGCCTTTGAGCCGTTAGCCAGCGGATACCCACCTCGCCCCTCCTCCGGATGGACCGCCTCGATATTGTGGGCCTGGTTGCTGCCGTTATAATTGCCTGTACTTGGGTCTCGGACCACCCTGTGACCCCCAATGAGAACTGACCTTTCGAGCTCGCCAGTGACAGCCTCAAGGACTCCCTACTGGTAGGAAGCCCCATCGTCCAGCTGATCACCCTTTCTGGGACACGCCTGCATCAGGAGTTCTTAAAGGCCCGGGACGGCAAAGGACTCCACAATCAGTTTCTCAGGACTCCCAGGCCTACAGCTGCCACAGATTTGTAGGATGTTTGCCACTAAACTTTATATTTTCCTCACAGGCGGGACTGTACCTCGCACACGCAGACGTATTCGGGAGGCCCTGGACCATCGTGAGGCATGGGTCGTACTATTTTGGGACAGATAAGCTGGTCTGCTGACAAGGCATTGGGGGTCCAGGTACCCACTTTATTGTATGCCCGTTGAGTTTGAATACCCTGGTTTGATTCTGTTTGTTTATATTATACAGGGTGCGATGGGAGTTGTTTCCTACAGTGGTGCCCGATTATCTGGGTGCGGCTGGCCCAGTGTGGATGATCAGCGGAGAGGGCGAACCACGACATCATCACCCCGACACCCGGAGATCGGAAGTCTGCAAGAAGGGATGCATGGCCGCACCTTCTCCCTCTTGGCTGGCCTTCCGACCGGAACACCTGCGTGGTGAGCATATGGGCCCACAGATGGGACTCATGCTGTAATTTATTGTTTAGTGTTATTGTTATTTTCTGGGTTTTTTAGGTTGGTTATTGGTTCACTTCCCTGCTAGACTATGGCGCCAAAAATACTTTCCCGGGGCATGCCGGAACTTGCTGTAACCGGGGGACTATGAGGATGAGCTGTTGTGCTGAGTGCTTTGGGGAGCATCTCGTGAAGCTTCCCTGCTTTTCACACCCCTAACTTAGGTCCTCTCATCGCGACTAGTGTTGAGGGTAGTTTAGTTTAGTTCAGTTTGTGTGTATACATTCTTGTTGTCCTTGTCTTCCCTGTCCCCCCTCCCCCCCACCACCACCATTGGTGTGTGAACACCTTTCTCCATTAGGCCTTTACTGACTCAGCTTAGTGTCGACCCTCCTGTTCGTTGTGGGACCTCCTATACCTTTCCCATCTGACTATGAACCAGCGGGGGGAAGACACGGGGGGCCCCATGATAACACGTTTCCTTTCCTGGAACGTGAAAGGCCTAAACATCCCAGAAAAGCGGTCGCGGGTGCTCGGGGGTCTGTGGAGACTCAGGACGCAGGTGGCATACTTACAGGAAACAAGGAAACACACTTTCGTTCGGATTGCATCCCCAGACTCTCCAACACTCGCTTTCCCTTTGCGTACCACAGCCCCACTCCCCATACCAAAACTAGAGGAGTCAGTATATTGGTGGCTAAGAATTCAGGTTGGCAGCATATCTCCTCGCTCTCTGACGGTAACGGCAGATACCCATTTGTGAAGGGCCGTTTCTTCGGCGCACTGGTAACATTAGTGAATATCTACGCTACCAATACTGATCAGATCTCCTTCCTGGAAGAATGCTTCCTGGCCGACTTCACTGAGGGCACCGTACTTGTCGGCGGTGACTTCAATGTAGCCCTGGATCCCCGGCTGGACGTGTCGAGGGGTGATTCGCATCAATCATACTCACACCTACGCCGCCTCCGGCGCACACTGCACGCTGAACAGCTGATAGATGTCTGGCGCCTCTTACACGCCAGGGACCGAGACTACTCGGCCGCAGATCAAATGTACTCCAGACTGGATTACTTTCTGGTTAAACAAAGGGATTTACATAGAGTGAAAAGTGCACACATAGACGTTATTACTATCTCTGATCACACCCGATCCTACTTGAGATGTCATTACACTCAGAAATGGCGCGCCCATGGCACTGGCAGCTCAATGACCTCCTTCTAGATGACGAACTGTTGAGGGGACAGGTAGCACAGGACCTGACTGACTTCTTTACACGGAACCAGACTCTACTCCCTTCACCGTTTGGGAGGCCCACGAATGCTTTGTGAGGGGGCTATTTCCCCATGCCTCTCACGCTAGAAAAGCACGCCAAAGCACGGGCAGATCGGCCATCTAGAACTGCAGCACAAACAATCCATGGTGGTAGCTCTGGAGGTGGAATTATGTACATTACGCCTACGCCTGAATGACCTACTCCTAGGCAGACTTAAGGCTAGGCAGGTAAAAGTAAGGCGATCCTACTACGAGTACGGCAACAAGCCTAGCAGATCTCTGGCCTTAGCCCTTAGAGAATCCAGGGCCCAAATGTTTATACCACATATAGCAGCGTGCGATGGAGGGCTGCTAATTCAGAGACCATTGCTTACCGTTTCCGGGAATTCTTCCAGGAGCTATATAATCTCGAGGGCCCTCAATCCCCTGAATTCCTGGAGCGGAAACAGGAAAAGATTAGAGCGTACCTTGCTCAGTCAGGCCTACCCCGCTTATCAGCGGAGGAGGCGACAGCCCTGGACGCTCCAATCTCGTCAGTTGAATGGACTGAGGTGCTGAAACAAATGAAGCCTCGCAAGGCTCCTGGGCCAGATGGTTTCTCTCTCCGTTACTTTAGGTCCTTCCCAGATCAACTAGGAGTCCCTTTCCTTAGGGTGTTTAACTCGCTACACACAGGACAACCTTTCCCGGATCACAGTCCTCCCGAAAGTAGGGAAGGATCCCTTGCTCTGTTCTAGTTTCCGTCCGATATCCTTGTTGAACGTCGACTTAAAACTATTTTCCAAGATTATAGCCAATCGTTTGACGGTGATATGCCGGCTGATACATACAGACCAGGTAGGCTTTGTCCCACGGAGGGACGCCAAGGATAACACGGTCAGAGTGCTAAATGCAATTTACCTGGCGTCAAATAGAAAACGACAATTTCGCCCATTACACCGCACATGTTACATATCGTCGCAAATGTCAGAATGAGAGAAATAATTTTAGACTGGGTTCACACCTAGGCGTACCGAATATGCGCGTTTTTTACGGCGATTCGCGGTAAAAAAAACACGCGACAAACGCGCGTTTCCGAGGGCGATTTGGCTGTATGCTAATGGATACACGTGGCAAATACGCCCCAAAGAAGCTCCTGTACTTCTTTGGGCGTAGGGCATTCTTGCGCGCTGTAAAACATCCAGGTGGGAGCCATGCCCATAGGCAATCATTGGTTTTCACATGTTGAGCGTTTTATAGCGAAAAAGGAACGCGCTGTAAAACGCCCAGGTGTGAACCAGGCCTAAGGGCCATTAATCACTGATAACACTAAACTGACGAGCGGTAAAAGCATCGCCTATGGTCAATTTTGGGTATGGTAGTTTTTTTGGTGGCGCGCAATTTTAAAGCTCGACATGTTTGGTGTCCATTTACCCGACGTGACCCCGTCTTTTATATTTTACCAAAAATATGGGTAATAATCATTGTTTCCTAATATAAATGGGGAAAAAAACTTTTCAAAATTTTCAATAATCTTTCCTTAATATAGTAAAAAATAAAAATCCCAGTGGTGATTAAATGCCACCAAAAGAAAGCTCTATCTGTCCCCCAAAAAATGGTATAAAAATCATTTCAGTACAGCGTTGCATGAGGGAATAAACTTCAAAGTACCGCAGCACTGAATACTGAAAAATGGCCTGGCCAGGAAGGGGGGTCTAAACACCTGGTCTTGAAGTGGTTAAACCAAGGTGCACCTGTTTAGTAAGCATTGTTCACCCAAGAAGGTGGTTTGTGGCAGCAGACATTGGCCATTTTCCCCCCTGTAGGGATTAAAGTTGCATTTGTCTAGTGTAATCTTTACAGCCAGTCTTGCTTGCATGGCAGCACTAAAAGTAAAGGTTAAGGGATGGTACTTTCGCTTTGTTCTTGTGCCCAATTTGTCAGACAAGCTACAGAAAGAGCTAAAAGAATTATGTGACCCTTGTCACAGGGTAAAACAGGTTTCTACCTAGCTTGTTTACACTTTTGCTCAGCTCCTCGGTTTCAAGTGATACCTCATTTTCCCACTACCTAAAACTCTCTGCGCAGCAAAGGTTATGCATGAAGACACAAGTTTAACAGAATGAGTGGTACAAAGAGCTAAAATGAAAATAAAGTTTTACTCACTCAGCAGCATTTTCTTTTTTGTCATCCTTATCATCCCGATCCTGCTTGCCGGGGCCAGAGGTTTGTACACCCTGTGATGTAACCTCTGGGCCTCTCTTGGGTTCAGAGCTACTACTGCTAATGGATGGGGAGATGCTAGGACTACTCGGCTTGCTGCTGCTGTTACTTGTAGGTGCATTGCTGCCACTTTCACTAGCTGACTCCTTGGAACTTGAATCTGGCTTTTCCTTCAGAAGTTCTCTTGGCTTCTCCACACCGTCACGACTTTTTCCAAGAATGTGATCAACAGCATCTGGGCTTGAACTAGACTGTAGCTGCAGTAAATACAAGATAGGAACAATTAGCTGAATAATATAGGGCACTAGTGCTTATAGCTGAATTCCAGAGAAATAAAAAAGGACACCTATTCAAAAATACATAACAATGCTTTTATAAATACT
>NW_017306599.1:619186-635158 GCF_000935625.1 Nanorana parkeri | reverse complement strand
TTATAGGATGGGAGGGCACATGAAGGAATGAAGGATAGCATTTACATAGCTGCTCCATTATCGTACAAGCCACTTACAGTGGGGGAAGAGGTGAAAAAGGAAGCAACATCTCTACAGCCTTCAGTCACCCATCTGAGAAGAGGGCATCATTACTGCAATATGGGTGGAGAAGAGTTGAACTATACACTGAACTGAAAACTAGCAACTATGAATGGTAAAGACAAATGAAGGGCACAAGATTAAAACTCAAAATATTGATTTTAAACGTTAAGAACAGTTGTAGAGTACATAGTACAGCTATACTTACCCTAAAATCATTTTTAAACTTCTTTAAATCATCCAGTTGCTTCCTTTGTTCTGAAGCCATTGGCGGTATTGCTAAGATAGAAAATGCAAAAGAGATCCTTAATATAATGGAGTTTCAGTTTAGAGAAGAAAAAAAAAAAACAATTCTGCAACTACCTCCCCACCACCGTATTGTTAAAAAATAAAAGACAAGCCATTTCTAGAATGACGTCTTAAAATGTCATTTCACAAATGCCTGATGGACATCCGTTAGTCTCTGTGTACCGAGCCACTCAGGAACATTCAGAGACACTACTGAGCCACAATGGCTGCGATGACTAATCACAGCAGTCACATGTTACGGTTTACTGACAATCTCTCCCCTTCCTCTTACAAAAGAGGAATCCTAGTAGATTGTGAATGGGAGAATCAATGAATGATTTAGCAGCAGCTGATAGAACATTAATATGGCTACAATGTTGCATGACAGAATCATTGTTAGTCAAACTATCACAGCAATGAAAATTAAAAAAACAGCCTGGTATGTCAAAGCAAAAAAAAGAGACTACAAAGAGAACCAAGGGAATTATTAAGAGTTGCTTGCAGAAACTTTCAACCAATACGAACATCTGCTGAGATAAACATGTTGATCATATAAAACAGGGGTCCCAAGTGGCGGTTCTGTTCAGACCACGATCGCTGACCTGCACTGGGTTATGGATGGCTGACTGACAGTGGATACACCAACCTCTAATAGACCCGTGACCAAGGCTTCCATAAAGAGAACCTGTCACCTCCAAATCCAGGATCAGAGCATAAAGCACTGTGCCTGAGAACATACCTCAGCACCTGCTGGTGTGAATGCAGCCTAAATGGCGGACCGTGGTATGGACACTGACTGAGTGACCATTCTGTCCAGACCACGATTTGGACCGCTGCTTGATGAAAATGTTGCTCACAAGACCTCCTTGAATTTTAAATTTACTATCTAATATAGAGCATGTATGTACAGAAAACCAGGTTGCAGCCTTACAGGTCTAAGACACAGAGGCCTCTTGACAAATTCCAAGACATCTCACTGTGCTAGTGGGGGTGGCCTTTAACTGGAAAGATAGACATTTTATTTCATGACTCATAGGTCTGAATAGTCCAAATCAACTTGGAAACAGTGGTCCTGGAATGGGAGAACCTCTTTTAGGTCCTTGTGGAATGTCAAACAGGGAATCAGTCTGTTGAAAATGAAGCCGTGGCAGAAAGGTAAACCTTGACGGCGCTTATAGAATAGGTGAAAGAAGAGGAAGGCACAGATCAGGGCCAGGGCACCTGCTGCTTCTGCCGCTAGGGTCCGCATCCTGGAAACAAATCTGTTCAGTTTTTTGTTCAGTTAAGCTAACGAGTCCACATTCTGCATTCCCCAATGCAGACATACACTATATTGCCGAAAGTATTGGAACGCCTGCCTTTACACACACTTGAACTTTAATGGCATCCCAGTCTTAGTCATCCACGTCTTTATGGACCTTGCTTTGTGCACTGCTGCGCAGTCATGTTGGAACAGGAAGGGGCCATCTCCAAACTGTTCCCACAAAGTTGGGAGCATGAGATTGTCAAAAAATTTCTTGGTATGCTAATGCCTTAGAGTTCCCTTCACTGGAACTAAGGGGGCCAAGCCCAACCCCTGAAAAAACAACCCCACACCATAATCCCCCCCTCCACCAAACTTTACACTTGGCACAATGCAGTCAGACAAGTACCGTTCTCCTGGCAACCGCCAAACCCAGACACGTCCATCGGATTGCCAGCCAGAGAAGCGTGAATCGTCATTCCAGAGAACACGTCGCCACTTCTCTAGAGTCCAATGGCGGCGTGCTTTACACCACTGCATCCTACGCTTTGCATTGCACTTGGTGATGTAAGGCTTGGATGCAGCTGCTCGGCCATGGGAACCCATTCCATGAAGCCCTCTACGCACCGTTGTTGTGCCGATCTGAAGGCCACACGAAGTTTGGAGGTCTGTAGCTATTGACTTTGCAGCCAGTTGGCGACTTCTGCGCACTGTGCGCTTCAGCATGCGCTGACCCCGCTCTGTCATTTTACGAGGCCTACCACTTCGTGGCTGAGTTGCTGTTGTTCCCAGTTGCTTCCACTTTGTTATAATACCACTAACAGGTGACCGTGGAATATTTAGTAACATGGAAATGTCACGGATGGACTTATTGCACAGGTGGCAACCTAGCACGGTACCACGCTTGAATTCACTGAGCTCCTGAGAGCGACCCATTCTTTCATAAATGTTTGTAGAAGCAGTCTGCATGCCTAGGTGCTGGATTTTATACAGTGAGAATTGTGGCTCTCACTGTAGATGGTGGTGGTGTCGGAATTTTTAGCTTTATACAAACAATTTTTCTACCAATTTTTGAAAAAATTGTCCGTCCCGATCTGTAATTAACCCTTGGACCTCCCATACTATATGGTGGGTCCAATCCTATTTCTTTCCATGCTGGATTTTATACACATGTGGCCATGGAGGCGATTGGAACACCTGAAACCAATGATTTGGAGGGGTGTCCCAATACTTTTGGCAATATAGTGTATGTCCCACAATACCTCTGCATGTAGAGGCCATTCCCGTGGGTCCAGATGTCTGCTGAGAAAATGTCTGTTTTTCAATCAGGGAATGTGCACTGCTGAGAACAATGGGACCTGATGTCATAAGAGAGGATTTATTCTACCTCTTGCTGTAGCGAGACTGCTTGATGTACCCAACTGCTGTGGCCTTGTCTGATTGAATCCAGAACGCATGGCCCATCAACAGGTGTTAGAAATATTTGGGCTCAGATGTAAGCATTCAGATCAGTGAGGTACAGAATGGGGGTAAATGCCCCCTTTTGGTCTTTGGAACAGAGACCAGGTTGGAGTAGATATCCTAAAACTGTTGCATTTCAGGAACTGGGACAGTGACCCCCTTGGTCCAAAAGTCTAGAAAGCACCCAATGGAGATCAGCAAGTAAATAAAGGGAGACGTTATGGTATAAATTGCGGAGGGGTAGGAAACAAAACTTAAGTTTGTAATACTGGAATACCACTTCTAAAACCAGAACAGGGCGTTTGCAGATTTGGCAGACAATATTTTGTGGATGGCTGGAGAACTAAGCATGGGGTCTTGACGATGCAGAAACCTTGCTAATCTGCTCCTTAGACTTCTGCAGTTGGTGGAGAGGAGTACTCTTGCTGGCAGCAGCATTCATGATAGTAGCATTAAGGGTGGAGAAAACATTCACAGTCTAGTACTTCAGCTACAGAACACATATGAAAGGACAGGAGACAATTGCAAGATGAAGACAGGAAGTTTCCAATAGCCCATCACAATTAAAATTCAAAGCCAGAGAAATCTAATCTATGCGCTCAATTAACTGCGGATCAGTGGCAGCAGTAGATCCGTTTTAGGGATCTGGAAAAGAAATACAACCAGAATCAAGCCTAAAGCAGAACCCAATAAGGATAAAACCCACATTGACAAATGGAAACCAAACTTCACCACTGGCATTTACTTCCGCTCAACCTGACAGGCCAAATTCAATAATCATGATTTGCTTCTGAAATTTATATGGAGCATTTTATCCTCCCACTCCTGGACTAGGGGATAGGCTATCCCATATCCTGCCACTCCTGGAACTCTTAAAAACTCAAATCCTGTAGGACATCCTTCATTTGGAGCTATTCTCCCCCATGGAGCTGGCAATCAGCCTTGCGAGCCTCCAACATCCATGACTGGCATTTGCCAGAGGAACCTACCGCTGTTATGAGCGTGGTGACAGCAATTATAGGGTCTTACGAGCAGCTGAGGGACCTTCCCTATAAATTGTCACCCAAAGCTTGTGTAAACATGTCCCCCATGGCAACCTTTGACCTTACCTGGCAAAACATGCATTGTTGGGTAGGATTCTAAGTGCCCTGTCCCCTAAAATACCCTCCCTCTATGGTTTAATCCACACTTGCCGAGCTGAATTGTACAGCCATCTGGTGTGGTGGGCCTCTAAAGGGGTTAAATAACTTGGATATTTCAGGATAATACCGCTATTTATTCCATTTTAAAAAGCAGACCATTACACAGAAAGATTTCAAGTATCTACTTTTAACACTAACACACTTTTCCATGGTGTAGTGCAAATACAAAAAACATGTTCTCGCTCTAGATGACTTGGATTGAATAGATATGGAACAATCCAGGTTTGAAACTACCAATACTGCAGATAAACTGATAAATGTATTCAGAATCTCTATTATATGCCAGAACAGCTTGCCGAACGACAACAGGTTTCCAGACTATAGGAGTTGCCACTATAATGGGGTGTGCTGAAAGCAATCCCTGACCAGTGAGTGGTCAATGGGCCGGAGGCACGAGATATAGCGATAATATCTCCTCCCCGGTCTAGAATCAGAAGTTGCAGGTGTAGTAAGCAACTTACAGGCTCGAGGTCAGAGGCAAGGCCACGGGTACTTAGGGAACCCTGGGTAGCTGGCAGAAATGCTCAAGCACTTGACATCTAGTGACTTATAATGAGGAAGCTTCTATTGCCTGGCCCAAATGGCCTACTAAAAGCGAGTCTTCAAAGACAGGGCAAGCGCAAAGCAGTGTCAGCAGCTCTAGACCTGTAGAGCACTCCATAGCCAACACAACGAAAACCAGTATGAAAAGGTGCTCAAGAGGAATCCAGTGCCCAAAGGTCACTTATAAACTCATCCTGAATATTCAAGTCCAGTGGTATCCAGGTGCAGTAAAATCCAAAAGCCAAGGCCGAGGATAACTGCACTGGATTACAGCACGGAAAGTGGAGACACCGACAACAGCTATAAGGCGAAAAGTATTGGAGAAAAAGTTGTTAAAACAAATAAAAAGTCAAGTCTTGAATATGCAGAGCTCAAAAAGAAGAAACAAAAAACAAAAACTGGTGTAGGAGGTGTTATCCCAGGGCTGACCCACAGTTTTTGTTTGCATTCCTCTGTATGAGGCAGTTTAATACTGCCTGCATGCCCTAAATGAACAAGAAGAGGATGTGGTGGGATGTCCCTCTCACACGAAGCTCAGATAGCTGGCCATTTACGGGGTTCTAACTCTTACTAACAGTGTAAAATAAAATGAGTGGCATCATGTCTAACAGACCTGGAAACCCAATCACAGAAATCTTCACACTGATGTCCCAAAACATGTAAGGCACAGGTAATTTAACCCTCTCGCGCGCGAGCAGAAAAAAATTGCCGTCTGGAGACGGCAACCCGCAGATGCTGCAGTGCCGTCCGTCCGTTTTTTTACTACGGGCGGACGGCAAGAGGTTAAAAAGCTAAAAATTAGTTTCAAGTGAACATGTCCTTTAAGGCAGAAACCAAAACACACTGGTAAAATGTGTAAATGGTGTTACTTGAAAAAGAGAAAATCAACAAAGCTAAAAGGAGAAAATGGAGGTGTTGTCTGCCTAGCCGTGCAGCATGGCAGGAAAGTGAAATGAATGCATATTGTCATGCTTTAAAGAACCCATACATGCATACCTTTGTTTTCGGGTTTGCTAAAGCTAGAAGAGTCACTTTGCTTGATGACCTCTCTACCTCCAGCTGGTGAGTTTTGCCTCTGGTCTTGTAACCTAGAGTCTTTAGCTGAAAAATAAATCCTTTCATAAAAATAAAGCAATAAAAAAAACACAACCAATACAGGCCTGCATGTAAAATCTATACATAAACATACATTCTATAGACATACACTGTTTAGTTCTCAACCAGAAGCCGATCTTCAGTCAGTATTAGTGAATAGTACAGAGTCCAAATTAGCTGTTCAGAGCAAATGATACAAATAATGGTTAAGCTTCAGCCATTTCCACTGTATTATAAGTAGGGATGCACCGATACTTTGAGTACCAATGCCGATACTTGGCATTTTCATGAGAACTACCAGGGTTGCAGCTGGTACCTGGCTCTGGTGCTCCACCACTGCGCTGAAATAAAGCAGTCTGTATTGCTTTAGGAAAAACTGTCACATGACAACTAAATTATAAATTAAAAGGTACTGGTGCGTAAAGGTATCCCATGACTAATTTGTGCATACATCTCCATTTCTCATCATTTATTATATAAAATTGTACCTTCACAAGATGGGGTAACTGCTCTATTTAAAGCTGGGCTTGCAGGTGTTGGCGATCCAGTGGGTACAGGCACAGCTACAGATTCAGGCGCAATAGAACCAGCCTGAGGAGAGTTCAGAGGTGGTACTGTAGAACCACCACCCATGGCACTTTGTCTTGGAGATCGGGGCCGGTGAGTCTTCGGAGAAAGTCTTTGCGCTGGAAAAAAAAAATATGTACCAGACATATTCAGAAAGGGTTCAAGATATACGATGTAGTATCGCACAAAATTATTCTGATGTCCTCTGTGGTAAGAATTAAAAGATCTAAAAATATTTCCTTATTGCAAATACAAACAGAACAAAATTTACCCTTTTCTACATAGAAGACAAAAATGGTTATAATTCAAAAGGACCAAAAAATAAACCCAAACCTCTCCCTCCATCTAAAGTAGGTACAGAGGCACTCACGGGTATTGCAGAAGAGATAAGGCAAAGCATCAGCATTTTATTGCCAACATTTTGATGGATCTCAGTCCATATTTATCAGGATACATTAATTATTCAATCTGAGTTTTTATTTGTACAAATATTTCCTTAGTAAACATTTTCTTTAATTGTCCGACATGCGAGTCCTGATTTTTCCAACTTTACAATTAACGTACTACTACATAAAAGTGTGAAGATTAGAGCACAAAATGTTAAAGTGGCATTGAAAACTACTGAACATTTTTTACACCCTGTCCATTTAAAAAATGAAAAATGGCTCATGACAAATCACATTTTATTTCCAATTAGATCGGAATAGCAATAGAACCTGGTTACCAAAAAACAGGAGAGTGAAACACGTAGGACCCATTAGGAAACAAAATTTTAACCTTACCCCCGCTCACAACAGATGACCACGTGCCGCCCGAAGAGTTATTGCGAGCTATAGGTGGAGCAGACACTTCGCCAGGTTCATTGCGAGAAACAAACTCAAGGCCTCCACACATCGTGCTCCTGCCATTAGAAACTCTATGAGGTCGGGGATGCCGCTGTGCCTTGGGAGACATCCTTGGAGGTCCTAGAAACAAAACACTTTAGATGTAACATTAAGCAAACATAACCAAAGTGATGACATTTAACTCACATTCTGAATTGAGTAAACCGATTACAAAGCTGTGAAAAAGTATAAGTAAAAAAATAAAATATAATATATATATATATATATCAAAATTATTGTGAAGTACACACGAGACTCCCATTAAAAATATTGCAGTAGAATCCACAACAAAAGCTGTATTAGTACAACGCACACCAGTTATAAAATGAGTACACATCTAAATACACTAGTGCATAAAATTATGGAAAAGCTTCAGAGATGCCAAAAATGATCAAGGGAATATAATAAATAAAATAAAAAAAGAGCCTGGCATTAACTTACGCAAAGTATTCCTACTGGTTCACTCCATTATTTGTATAGACCCTATTTATCCGTGTAGTATGATCCTATCCTTTTACATACAGCTTAAAAAGGCATTCCGGAATGTCTTCGAGCAGAGCACAGCCAGTATAAGTAGAACAAACAGAATTAAAATTTTGGGGACCCCCACACTGACGGTACCCTGCATTTTTATGCTTCTTTTGAAAAAATGAGTAATACTGGAGCATGTGGTGTTTGGCAATTCCAAAAGCAATGGCAATGAAATACTGATCCAAAAATAAATGTAAACTTACATGCTATATATGATAAACTGTACTTCCACCTTTGCAATCAAATGAGAAAAATACTCTTATGTGTTCATATTCGCACAGCATATCTTTTACATTTTAGAGGTGTCTGCGTAGCTGGCCTGTGGCCTTTTCTGTGCAATTTCAAAGTGGCAGGAAACTCTGGCTGTCCCCAGAGAAAAATTAAGTACACACTCTGAGCTTCTTCTCATTAAAATGTAATGCTTCGAGACCTTTAAACTTTGTAGAGGCAGTGTTCAAACTAATGAGACCTGCCAGCACAATACAGAGTCAAATTAGCCCCATTCTTTTTCCTTCTGTGTTGACAGTACAGAGTTCATTAGGTTAACGTTAAACTCCCACTCCTTTGTATTACAAAAGAAAATTTAGGTTAGAGAAGGAAAAAAAAAAAAATCTAATGTATGTTGAAATATTTTTATATAAATGCTAGGTTATATGTTAATGAGACCAAAAGAACACACACAAAAAAACAACCCTAAAAAATGGGGGTTTTCCCAATTTGGCTGCAAAAGTGGAAATACATTTTAATCTACTTTTAAAATAAGGCATAACAGATACAGCTTAGCCATCATGGAACAGATCAGTGAGAATATTAATGGACCTGTGTGTGCTTACAAAGTCAGAATGGTAAATGATCATTTGATGATGCACGCATTTGCCGTAAATGTATTGAAAATCAGGTTTGCATTGGCCAAGCTTACACGCCTTACTTTTCAGTTGCAGATCAGCAGGCCAGAAACCCGCTGAATGATCTCTACATTGTTACTCACAGTGAGTACAAAAAAAAAAAAAAGCGAGATAAAAATGATGGAACACATTAGAAGCAAAGTACATAGACATCGCTTAAAATACTATAAGCAACAATGCTGGTCACACACATGCAGACTAAGTAACAAATTTCACCAAAAATTTCTGTTTTTTATGAAGTTAAAAAATGAGCTTTTGCAGGCAAGCTTCAGATTGCATAAGACCCAACACTGACAATGAAGCATAAAGAAAGAATGTTATTCATCACAAGAGCTTTGCATACACCTATACTTAAAAGGAGAACGATGAGGTTAGGGCTTTTCCCCATAGTTCTCCTAAGGGTAAAGGGAGGACACAAACTAGCGTCCTCACGTTACCTAAGCTCAGTATACCGTGAGCTAGAGCTTGCGGTATACTGAGACGCCGCAGCGGAAACGGAGCTGAAACGGATCCCGACAATTATGTCTGGATCCGCCCAGCTGCGTGAGTGACAGCTGGCTCTGCCTATCTAGAGGCAGAGCCAGCTGTACCTGCCCCCTCCCCCGTCCGATCCGCCAGTCAGCACTAGAGGATCGGAGCGGGGAGAATACAGTCCCTCCCCTGTCATGGTGTGGAAATATTTAAAAAAACTAATTGTCCAAGTGCTAAAGCGGGGACCATATCTACCTGTCCCTCATGACAATCTACTTGTCCCAATACAAAAAAATAGTTTTGAGTATCAAGTAAGAGTACTGATATTTTGCTTTTGGTACTCGCCAATACAGAGTATCGGTGCTTCCATTGGCATGGAGCAGGCTTCCCGGGCAATCAGGAAGCTGGACATGCTACCCAGCTTCCTGATTGCCAGGAAAGCCAACTCCATGTTGTTTGTCCGACTTGATTGTGATTGGCTGGGAAGCCGTTTTCCCAGCCAACCAGGAAATCGTGCAGTGTGTAATGACCTGATTGGCCGGCTCGATGTTCAGAAAGTAGGGCAGCGACTAATGACCCACCTCCCGGTTTCCTGATTGGCCGGAAAGCCAGCTCCTTGCTGATCCGGTTTCCCGGCCAATCAGGAAACCGGGTGGTTGGTCAATAGTCGCTGTCATGCTTCCTGATTGCATGGGAAGCTGGCTCCATGTTCCCTCTATGGAACTGCCGGTCAGGGGAAATCTTCCGCTGACCGGAAGTTCCAGTATTGGTGAAGGTATCTGAGCATTTGGGCGAGTACAGGTACTCGCCCAAATACTCTGTATTGGTGCATCCCTAATCAAAACTGTATTTGACTGTGCTAAATAGTGCTTCTCATTGGTCAGCGTGGTCACCTGACCACGCTGACCAATGAGTGCTTGCAATGTGCCAGCAAAATTAAAAATGCATAGGGCTGGACTGCGGTACAGCGTACAGATAGTACACCTGTACTGGCGGAGGCTATGGACTGTTCGCTGAAAGGCAAGTATAGCCATGGGATGGGTTTGGGAAGAGATCGGGCCAGATTTGATCGGATAATTCAATTTTCCCATATTACCTGGGAAAGTGAACTTACCCTTTAATGCACATTGTACGTGTAGGAGAGTTCTGCTGCCTGGCTACCACAATATGGCACACAGTGGAATGGCGGCAGCACTCAACGCACACACACAATGTCCTATGCATGTGTTTATTTGCATGCAGATGGTGGGGTTGGTTTAACTTTTTGGGAGTTTTTTTTTTTTTACTTTATCACTTTTATTTAAAAAAAATGTAAAACTTTTTCCCCCCCCCCACTTAATTTTATTACCATCACATAGGGGATTAAAAATCCCTTATGTGATAGTTTGGAGGTGACAGGTTCTCTCTATGGAACCTGCCCTCCAACACAGAATGCAGTTCCTGACAGCTGAGATAGGTGGCGCTGTGATCACAGCGCCAAGGTCTCAGTGATAACACAGAGCAGATTAAGAAAGGAAGTTCTTCGTCTGCTCTACGGGCTCTATGGTGAGCTCATAGGAGCCCACCATAGAGCCCGTAGAGGAGCAGGGGACCCCGAAAAGCCGGACACGATTGTCGCCGCTCCTTTCATACAAGTGATCTGATCAGATCACATGTATGAAAACGAGCGGCGGGCCCACACTACATTCCGCTCTGCTTGACCGGAGCAGGACTAAAATGTACAAACTACTCGCCCGGCGCCCGAAACTGCCTGCCCCGGTCGTCAGGCTATAGAATTCCACACCCCTGTTTGGGTCAATATCCTATTGAGGAGAATTACCTTTAGTTCCGGTCTACAGACAACAGAAAGTAAGAAGATCCAAAGTACAGGAAACGCCATCTTAGTTGTGACCAGAAAGACATGGAAATTGTGTTGTATTTCCAATTGCACACAGTGGTCACCAAAACAGACAGAAAGGGTAATCTCCCCAGCAAAACCCAACAGAGGTTCCAACCCCTCATCATTACTAAAACTTAATGTTTTATATTTAGTCAGATCTTAATCTGCTTTTGGTTAACTTCACGATCAATAGAGCCGACATGTGACATTTTCAATGTCGCACATTGGCTCTAACTACGAGGATTGAGTTATTCACATACCTCATAGTTCTCCTGTTAGAGCATTGTCTCCATTCCCTTCCTACCTCTTTTGCAGCATATTGTTTTCCCCCAAAAGTATAGGTGCATGTTAACACAGAAAAACAAACATTTCATCTTAAAGTGCAAGAGAGGTGCTGGCAACATACAGTTACTAGATTTAGAATAAAGAGTACATTCAAAATTACTTACAGAAGTGCAGATTTGAGGATTAGGAGGTGGCAAGCGTAGAGCGTTGCCTATGTGGAACTAATCTAAACTTTAAAACATGATATCCCGACACACATCTGGCTGTTACCCACTCTGCAAACTTCTAGGTTTTCATGGCCTTCCTCATCAGTTTCCATAGGCGGCGAGTGTAGATAAGGATTGATTGGCCAGAAGTGTGTCAGGAGAGGACAGATGAAACTGAAAAACTTGGGAGTATAAGGATGAGTGGAACACGCTTCATATGGACCCACTCTCCTAAACCAACAAATCTGGAATTTAGGCACTTCTAAGGAGTGTGAGCAGGCAGGACAGTTATGAACACAAAGAACAAACTCGGTGAACCTGGAATTAACTGCACAAGAAAATTTGGGGTAAAGAAACTGCTTAATATGCACAAAGTTAGGACAAAGAACAGCAAATGAATATGCATGCCAAAATAAGAAGCAAAAGCTACGAACTAAGCAACATTTGACAGACTGTTCAAATAAAATATAATCCAAAACTCAAACTTCACAAGATCATCATTAATAGTTAGGTGAAGCAAGAGAAGCAACAAGCAAAGTAACCAGAAAAACTAGCAAGTATGCTTTAACCAGCAGCTGAGGAAAAGTCACCTCTGTTAAGCATATGTACTATACAGTGCATGATTAGTATTACATGCACAAAGATGTTAAAAATAGCAAAAATGTGTTCCTTTCTTAATATGGTTACGGGAAAGGGAAATGTTGCCATAAAATCTATAAACAAAATTGACATTCTTAAAGTTGTTTTTTTTACAAGCGCATGTTATTGAAAGCATGTGAATTGACTAACAACTGAAAGCAGCTAGCCACATGATGACATTATCTGAGCAACGAAAGTAAGCAACACAAGCTGATCATGCGTTCCAGGATACACTATGTGCACGCGCACAAGATTTATTATTGCAGTCCAAATAAGCAGCCATAATCCAATTACATAGATTACACTTAAAAAGCCTGACCATAGCCGCAACACTGAAGCTGTAGATGTAATTAAGGTCTTAAGAATGCCATAAGCGTAGATGCAGGATGTAAAGGGGTTTTACAAAACAAACAAAAAAACTGAGGTGTTGTACCTTCTGAAGACATGCGTTTAGGCATAGTAGAGACAGGAGCTGGAGAACCATGAGCAGAGGGGTGAGACGGTGGCCTTGATGGCCGCGAAGGGGGCCTGGAGGGCGGCCTTGTAGGGGTGGCTGCCCGAGGTGGAAGAGAGTTGGGACCTGACTGGTAGCGAGAAGGTGGGCGGGAGGAAGGAGATGGACAAGGCGATGGCCAGGGAACACCTGACAGAACAAATGAGATGAAGGAAAGTATAAAAAAACCAAAAATATGGGAATGAAAAGGAAAGTGGAAAAAATAGAAAATAACATAGGTGAACAGAAAAAAAAAAAAAAAAGAAAAAAATAAAAGAGGTAGGGAAAAAAAAAGAAAGTGGAAAAAAAAAAAAAAAAAAAAGGGGAAAAAAAAAAAAAAAAAAAAAAGTAAAATATAACAGAGGGGGAAATGGTTTTTGGCACTATCTGCATGTTATAAAGAAGAAAAAACCTTGCATATAAGAACGTTAAAGTCCATATCACATACAGTGCAAAAGCTCGAGTATACACAATGTTGTAATCACATTGACTTGTGAGGTGTTACCCATTTTAATACAAACTACATCATTATCAAATGAAGCTCCTGGCTGACAACACTTCTATTAAACCAAAAGCAAATTGGAGTAATCATATCTGGTGGTGTCACATATATAAACTTGCCTCCATTAACCACTCTTTGGTCAGATCCAGAACTGGGACTGTACTCTGAAGAATGTGATCCAGTTCTTGATGGTATAGGTCCAGATCCAGACTGACCCATCCTTGGTGAATTCTGCCTTACACTATGGCTACTCCATGACATGCCATCCTTACTTCTCTGCCCTGGAGGAACATATTTATTTTCCCTATAAAAAAAAGGATGCAGGAGAAAGAAGAACATTTAGAAAATCTAAAGATTCATAAAACATGTCAAATATTAGTAAAAAATATCACATTACCTAGAAGTCACTGAATGTCCATCTCGGTCACACATGTTACGTTGAACAGCAGTATATTTATCCTCCTCAGATCTGTCATCATTTTCCAAGGCAACACGGGCTTTATATTGAGAGCTTGACTCAATCTCTTCAGCTATTTGAGCTGCTCGTGCTTCCCTCTTTAAAAACTCTTCAGAATTGTCCCTTTCTAAAGCCACTCTGAAAAAAAGATAAGAATGTTGCTCATAATCAAGAACGCTTCATATAAAAAAAACACAAGGAAACCTAGTAGTAAGAAAAACTGCCAAATGGAAAGCCTTTGAAAGACTGTACATATAGAAGAATAATGAATAGGACTAAAAGCTACAATTTATCGTGTTTTGACTTTTCCGGTGACTGCAGTGATATAAAATGTCAGTACTGCAGCACAGAAATAGACTACTGGACAAACAAAAAAACTGGGAACATGTACTTACGTATACGAGGAAAGACTGCTGTCGTAAGTGGATACTACACCATAATTTTCTTCATTGTAGCGAAACATTTCATTGGGATCCCAACCATTAGACTGAAACCAAAAACAGGGTTACAATAACTACACTGTCACCGTATTTTGTCACCAACAGTATAGCAGCGGTATGTATTTTTTATATAAACCATCTGTCTTGAAAATGGGTGTAAATTCAAAACCATATAGGTTTAAACTTAAGCTTAAAAAAGAAGAACTATGAGGTGAGTGAAAAATCACTCATACTTATACTTTGAGCCGACGTGCGACAATAAAACTGTCACACGTCAGCTCAATAGATCGGGAAGTGAGCGAACACATACCGTCGCTAGCTCACCTCTCGATCATCTCCCTGCAGAGAGCAGTGACGGTCAGTCACAGCTCCCTGAAGGGATTCCCCCCCTCCACTCTCCAATCCTCCAGCACTGAGTGGAGGAACGGACGGGGGAGGGGGCGGGTACAGCTGGCTCTGCCTCCAGAGAAGCAGAGCCAGCTGTCACTCACGCAGCTGGGTGGATCTTGACAGTAATGTCGGGATCCGTTCCGGCTGTGGTGGTCTCAGTATACTGCGAGCTGTAGCTTGCGATATACTGAGCTTTGGGTCACGGGAGGAGGTAAGTCTGTGTCCTCTTGTGACCCTTAAGAGAACTATGGGGAAAAGCACTTACCCCATAGTTCTCTTTTAATGCTTAAACTTAGTAAGCCTTTTACAAATACAGAAAAAAGATAGAAAGTGTTTTGTAAATTCTTCCCTTAATCAAATTGAATACAGTAGCAATAAAGATAGAGTACCTTCCAGGATGGAAAACAGAACTACCTAGACTTGGTGTCCTTAAATTACAATGTGACTGAACAATCTACTTTCCAAATTACCTAAACTATCTAATGTGAGGGCCAACCTAATCAAACTAGGGATGCACGGAAATTTCGGCCGCCAAAAATACCATCTTTCAGCCAAAATTGTGCGCATTCCTAGTTTCTCTGCTGCTCTCTGTCCGCTCTGACAGAAACTGTTGGGAGGACACACACACACGCAGGACTAGGTCATGGGTGGTGCTGAAAGATGATACAGCCTTATGAAATCAGCAGTGACAGTACTGATAGACAAGTACTCTGTAACATCTCATCACCCCAATGCAGTGCAAAGAACAGTCTACATGAGTGGCAATGCTGCATTAGGCGGACTTCACTGGCAGGGAAAATAAGTATTTGTGGGACTTTGCAGGGGGACAAATACAGATACACTTTATAATTAAGTGCAGCAGCACTTTATTTATTGGAAGGCCATAATTCTGCTTTAAGCTTACAAAAGCATCTCAACAAAACAGTTGCAGGAGAAAAAAAAAAAAGGGCAGAGAAATCAGATCTCTGTATATAATGCTACATCTTAAGACTTACGCTATAGAAAATGTACATAGGAGGCGAGCTTCTGACCATTTAAGCAACTGGACTTTTTAGTATTGTTGGTCTTCAAACATTGTAAAAACATTTCTCAAAAGAATTTTGAAAACGGGGGAATATTTACTTACTACATCTGTATCTAAAGATTCCAGCTCATCATTATTAGTAGATACATTGCTACTAAGGAGGCCATCACCCCCATCCCATGGCTCCAGGTCTTTCTCTTTATGTTCGCCATTTACTTTAGAAGCTATACCAGAATCCGTAAAGCCATCTGGGGGGGAAAATAAAGTGTTATGCTACTGGAGAATACTTATAGATCTTACTGTAGCTCTGCAGTAAACATACTAAAATGAGCCAAATTTACAGTATTTAAATCATGTGAACACAGAAA
>NW_017306599.1:605827-619150 GCF_000935625.1 Nanorana parkeri | reverse complement strand
ATATATATTTATATATTATATAAAGATCACAATTTACAACAACCTGGTAGCAAAAGCAACTACAAAATGAACACTTTCTCATGATGACAAAAAAAAAAACCCCAAAGAAAAACAGCTGTATATTGACTGTGAAATGGCTACAATAGCAGTACCTTCTGTACTAATGAAATACAGAGTAAGAATAACGAACGCAGTTCTGATAACCTGGTCTGAAGGCCCACTCTGCTACATACTACTAGCTTCCTTTTAAGCTTTCTAGTGTGGCCACCATTATAATAACCATGCAAACATAAAATTCGTCTTATAAAATTTAAGGACAGAGAGCTTTTTATTTAGTGATATGGGGGGGTTGACAGAACCCCATACAGTTTTCCCCAAGTTCTGCAATAAAACATTAGCCATTTCTTGGTAAAATATAAAAGATGGCGTAACGGCGGGTAAATTAGATAAACACGCCAAGCCTTAAAATTGCATGTGCCCGCGAATTCACACTAGGTGATGCTGTAAAAGCTTTTACTGCTCATCAATTTAGTGTTAACAGTGATTGATGACCCTAGAATTATCGTTCACGGACATTCGCAGTGATACGCAACGTGTGGCATGCGTTTTCACACGTAGGCGCACCCAATATGTGTTTAGTAACTAAGCGGTTGCTGGTGGAGGTGGGACACGCACAAATGGGAAAGGACTTTATAAAATGTTCACCTGCCCTTAGGTCGGGTTCACACCTAGGCAGCACCATTTCAGTGTGTGGTTATTTGTGCATTTTGATGCGTGTTTGTAAGCACGTACACCAAGACGCGTTATGACTGGCAGCTTATGAAAAACTGAGGGCAATGGACGAATGCACGTTTAAATGCACAAAAACATGCAACATTATTCTGCTGCGCATTTTCATTGAAGTCTATGGGGCAAAAACACGCTTTTAACTGCCCAAAGAAGCTCCTATACCATTTCAGGCATTTTCCTACTCATGTGTGAACAAGGGCCATTGAAAATCATGGGATTTCTTGCGCTGGCCATTTTAAAGCGCTTTTACAAACTATTCAAAAACACCTAGGTGGGAACCAGGCATTACGTCCAACTGTTTATTTATATCGGCCAGATGGCAACCATTTAATTTTGTATACAACTTTTACCTTCATGGCATTGACTTTTTCCCTGCAGGTAGCCTATGCCAACATGTTTATTATAGGTTCAGTTTGATTTCTCCCAAAAAATTTTGAAAGGTTAACACAAGTGTAAAATACCTGACAATGCAAGAGGTTTTACCCATTTTCTACTTCTGCAAAGTAATTCTCAAAGACAAAAGCAGCCTCTAATTTCATCAGCCCTGAAACACAGGACATACATTTCCTGGCACTTCCTTTGGTGCAGCCATCACAACCAACTAGAACCAGCAAATACTACTACAGCTTCCATGAGGTCTCAGTGTTCTACCAGCACTGTATTCAAATTAAACCCCATCAAGGGATGTTGTAAGATCAACATACATAAAGGGTACGCAGAGAATCAATCTAAACTGGAGCACTCTATTACATGTGCAACTCTTATTTTTGACTAGTCATACACTTTAAAATAGCAAATATAAAAACGTATGGCTACCTTTACAAATATTTGTATTAACTGCACCTTCACACAAGTAATATATTTTAAGCTTTACTTGCCCTTAATAACTTAGTTTCATCTTTGCCATTTCATTAATACAATGATCAAATGAAGGAAAGTATAATGAATATTAGTTTGCCAGCATAATAGTGTCATGAAACCAATTAAAATACAAATTTAATATTTTTCTACAAAAAGGGGGGGGGAGAAGTCATTTTTGACATTTAACTCAGGAAGGAAACCATTTGTAAAAGCTCTAGAATTCAATCCATATATAAAGCTGTACTCCTGGCAGGAATAGACCTTCATATAAGTGGGTGCTCGAAGTGATAGCATCAGATGGCACTGCACCAGACCTAGGTACCAGCACTCCAGACATGCAATTGCATCTCACAGATTTTTTGTAAAGAACAGAGTCACAGCCCTTGCAGGGCCCTTTTCTCCAGGCAACAGACTGACATCACTCTATGTTGCCTTAAAGCGACACTAAACTCAGGAGTTAAATCTCAATAGTTAAAAAAAAGGTACTTAAATGCATTTTTAACAAAAATGTATTCATCACTCGACTGAATATCCTCAGATCATCTCTGATTTCATAACACAATTGTGGACTGCTAACACAGCGGCCTCCTGATACAACTTCTCCCCCTTGGGTTAATGACAATTGTAACAAAAAAAAGAACAGGGGTTTGAAGAGAGGTATAACACCACAGCATGGAGATATTTTATAACAAATAGAATTTTACATTGAATAAATAATATAAAAGACATGTATACAAAAGTATTGCACTATACCGAAACCACCATTATCAGGAGCACAAGCCCATGAATTATCTCTCATATCCCCCGTATACCCATGGACTGGATATACTAATCTCCAATTGAACATGTACTGGGTATCAAATGAATACAGTTGGATATATGGGTATACGAGATAATTCATGGGCTTGTGCTCCTGATAATAATGGTGTTTTCGGTATAGTGCAATCCTTGTGTATACATGTTTTTTATATTATTTATTCAATGTAAAATAAATTCTATTTTTATAAAATATCTCCATGATGTGGTGTTATACCTCTCTTCAAACCCCTGTTTTTTCTTTTTTGTTACATCTCTGGATTGGTGCTGACACTGTCCTTCCTTCTGGAGGGTGGCTACTTTTGTTCCCCATGGTCCCTGTGTGTGTTGTAAAGTAGTCACCGCACCAAGCTCACTCCTGTGATAGACTACAATCTCACTACAAAGTAGTAAACTAAAACGTCAGATTGCAGTCCAACACAAAAGCAAACTTGGAGCGGTGTCTACTTTACAACACACACAGGGACCATGGGGAACAAAAGTAGCCACCCACCAGAAGGAAGGACGGTGTCAGCACAAATATAGAGATCATTTGAGGATCTACAGCTGAGTGACACATAAAGATACATTTTTGTTAATAGTTAAAAGGAACTTGAATGTATTTTTAAGATTTAATTCCTGGGTTTAGTGTCACTTTAAAAAAAAAGGGGACCCTGCAAGGCCCAAAATGTCAGTATATGGGTCTGTGACAGTATTCTTCACAATAAATCTGTGAGACGCAATCACATATCGGGACTTTGCATCTACTGGTCTGAAAAAGCATTAAAACATCTTTACCATTACAGAACAAGTCTAGTTGAATGTGGCTACTTCTGGTTATACATGACCTGGATAAACGAGTCTTCAGACTTGTTTCAAGGTAACTAAAATGCTATATACAGTCCCTCCTACCAAAGGGTGGGGGAAAGCAGACAGCAATCTTCAACCTCATACAACCTACTAGTATTTAAAATCACATCATAAAGATTTTTTTTTTTTTATCCAACACACTACCTCTTCTTGCATAATTCCCATCCATGTCAGGAAACTGTGCCATCACAAAATCGGAAGACTTGAATAATATACTATCCACGATGTCTTCACGCTTTGGCCCACCAGCAGAGTCTTTATTTTTCTTGTGAGCTGCATCAAGAACTAAGTCACACTGTAACACAATAGACAAGGGTAAAATTAAACACCAAAAGATGCATTTTTTTCCCAGATGTACATGACTTTGGAAGAAAAGACAAAATAACGGTTCAACACGGGGTTATGGCCCGCGACTGGTACCATGCAGCCCACAGCCGGCTAACAATTTACGGACCGCGTACCTGACTTGTGGGAGCAGCTACACGCATAGCTGCTCCAGGCAGTTCTAAACACTCAGTGCGAGTCAGGGCACAGCATGTGAATGACTGCTTTCACTGAGCGCTGGCTGAAAGGATTAGTAAGGTCTGCACCATCCAAAAAGGCGCAGACCGTACAAACCAATCACTGGACCAACTGGGAATTTGCCTGCAGTGTGCCCCCCTCCCTGCAAACAAAATGTAAGCGAGAGGGCTCTCTTATTTTAAGAAGGTGTGGCACACATACAGAAACATTAAACACACTTACCAACACCACTCACAGAAATCCTGACAATACACACACAAACCAACACAAAAAAAATGTTTGTATATTTGTGTGTGTACACACACACACACACTATTGGATAAAGAGATAGGATATTTCTAAAAATTGTAATCATGGGCCCAGGTTCCTATACACTGAGTGGCCAGATTATTATGACCACCTGACGTTTGTAGGCAAATTAGCTATAATTTGGCGCTGAAGTTGCTAGAGGGCCAGACCATTATAAATAGGGAAGCAGGTTGTTTACCACGAGAGTAGAAGTGATTTTGTTTCTGAAGATACGGGGAAACAACGCGATTTAACAGCCTTTGAACGTGGGATGATTGTTGGCGCTCGGAGCCATGGTGCGAGTATCAGCAAAACAGCAGAATTCATTAAATGTTCAAGAGCAGCTGTTGTTAAAGTGTTTAAAGACTGGACTGTCAGCCAGAAATCTGGGTCTGCAAATTGTGGCCGTCAGCGACTTGTAAATGTTAGGGCAGAACGGAGAGTGGCAAGACTGGTACAAGACAACAGAAGAGCAACAGTGCATCAAATGACTGCAGATCTTAATCAGGGATCCTCTCAAATGATCTCTGAACGCACTGTTCGCCGTACACTGCATCGTATGGGATATGGAAGCCGAAGGACTGTTCGAACACCTTTGCTGTCTGCAGTTAAGATAAAACGTCTCCAAGTCGCAAAGGAACACAAGCATTGGACAGTTGAGCATTGGAAAAAAGTAATGTGGTCCGATGAATCACATTTCCAGTTGCATCATGCAGATGGCAGAGTGAGAATTTGGCGGTAACAGCATGAAAGCATGCACCCCACATGCATGAGTACAACCCTTCAAGCTGGTGCGGGCAGTGTTATGTTTGGGGCATGTTTTCCTGGCATGATTTGGGCCCTTTAATTTGTGTAGAACGTCTGAATAGCACAACATACCAAAGTATCGTTGCTAATCAAGTTCATCCGATCATGTTGATGGCGTATACCCAATGGAGATGGCTTCTTCCAACAAGACAATGCGCCATGCCACGGTGCTCGTATTGTGCAGGAGTGGTTTCAAGAACATGAGGGAGAATTGACCTTGCTTAGGTGGCCCCCAAAATCACCAGATCTCACTCCAATTGAGCATTTGTGGGATGAAGTTGAAAGAACCCTCAGGCAGCTGGTTCCACAACCATTAAATCTCACAGAACTGGACAGTGCTATTCATCAGGCAAGGTGTCAGATTCCTCGCATCACCTTTCAACATCTCGTGGAGTCAATGCCAAGAAGAATCGCCGCAGTATTGAAGGCAAAAGGTGGTCCAACTAAGTACTTATGGGGTGGTCATAATAATCTGGCCACTCAGTGTACACACACACTTTGTTTTGAAGTATGAAATTTGGCATGCGGCCCCATGGGAGCAGAAACATTGTCCAGTGGCCCTCAAATGGAAATGGTTTATCAAAGAGCTTACATATACTTTATATTTCTAAATGCACAAATCGGATACAATAGACAGTAACTCAGAGAACCTTACTTACCTTAGGACTATAGGTTTTAAAAACCCCTTCATACACACTTCCATTTTTTACATGTACCTCACACTTGGATCCCTAAAAGGAGGATGAAAAAAAAGAAAATATATTACTTTGTACAGCCAACACAAAAATATAACACCTATACGCGCCTCTCAAGAGTGAGCAGTAAATTAAACCATGAAGCCAAGTGCATTTAAAAAGGAACTCTGTCAAGCCTCAATAATAGACAAGGCAATTTGCCTTGTTTCGAATGGGATCAGTTCACACCATCAGTTTTTGAAAAACAAAAAAAAAAGAGGGGAAAAGAATGCAATACTTATTTTCAGCACACCGTGCTGTGATGTGGTACAACTGCATCTCACCGCAATGTGTCCATGGAACTTAATGAAATGTAACTCGTGACACCTCAATGGGGTTATAACCAAAAAAAAAATAAGTAAAACCATGCGATGCGTAGTGCAGCTGCCGGTACGAATTGGCCCTTACACCGGCCGGTATGAATTGGCCCTTACACCGGCCGGTATGAATTGGCCCTTACACCGGCCGGTATGAATTGGCCCCTACAACTGCCAGGTTTTTAGTAACATGTGCTTATGTTAACCACTTGCTGTCCGAAGCAATTTCTTCCTATTGGCACACACATGATATAAACTGAATTTTTGGCTAGAAAAAAAAGCCACAATCCCCCAAACAAGGATGTTTTCTGAAAGCAGAGGCCCTGTAAAACAATTTTAAAAAATAATTGCTGCCGGTAGTTGCAATTCTTTATGTCGCACGGTATTTGCACAAATGTTTATCAAATTAGTAATTTTTAGGAAAAAATACACTAAAATGAAATTTAGTATACAGAAAAAGGATACAATACCCATTTTTTTGGTAAAATATGATAGATGGGTCACGTCGGGTTAATAGATACCAAACATGTCAAGCTTTAAAATTGTGTTCGCCTGTAAAGCCACGAAAAACTTCAATACCCAAAATTTCCCATAGTGGACACTTTAAAATCTTTTACCGCTCAGAATTTCAGTGCTAACCGTGATTGTTTTCACTCGGACGTTCACGGCGATATGCAACATGTGTATCGCAATTTACGGTTTTGCACGTAGGTGCACCGACACGTGTTTGCGAAAGTATGCTTGTATGTATGTGCGTGCATGTGCGGGCAGGGGACTTAAAAAAATGCAAAAAAACATTTTTTTTAACATTTTCTTATGTTACTTGAAATTTTATTTTAAACACTTTTTTCACTAACCTTGTTGTGATCACATAAGGGGCTAACAAGCCCCTTACGTAAAAGCAAATTGGGTGTGACAGGTCCTCTTAATGGAGACATCGGGGATCTTTTAGACCCCTAATGTCAGCTAGGGACCCAAAGAAGCTGAGGAAGCAGAGATGTGCTTGCCCAGCTTCTTCTCCGGGCTCTAAGAGCCAGTGAATGTACACAGTGACACTGCAAGTGATGCAATACACAAAACTTCCGGGTCCGGTGATCGGAGGAGAGATGAGCAGGATCACAGGAGGCTGAGCGAGCGGAGCTCATCCTCCTTTGACAGCACTGCAAGCTGTCTCCGCCCACACTGCTCTCCCGATCTGTGACAGGAGGCTGAGCGGTGTGGGGAGGAGACACGCCAGCCGCTCACAGCTTCTCTCCTCCCTGCTGGGACACATAGCAGCACCCAACGGGGAGGAAAAAACAGATGAACCCCTATATCGACCAGAAAATGGCACTTTTCGTCATTTTGCCAAAAGTGCCATTTTCGGCCGATATATTGGTGCATCCCTAGTAAAAAAAAAAATTCAAGATTTAACTCCCGGGTCTGGTACCACAAAGTTTTCACCAACAGTTATTAGGGTGACATAGAAATCCAATTTTCTATACATGGGGTACATCTACAGCCTCCAGGAGGTATAAGCACTGTACAAAGTAGAAAAGGGTACAGCTTTACCCAACGGCTACATACCTGCACACACAACCAGCTAAGAGAGCCATGTCCCTGAATGCATCACAGAAAAATATGATTTTTTTGTACTCATAAAATCCTTTTCTCTGCGTTCATTGAAGGGCACAGCTGAGATCTTGCTCTCTGTACCGATGGGTTATACTGGCCACTTGCAGGAGCAGGATGCTAAGAAAGAAGCTTCACTCTGGGGGCGGATCCTGCTGGTGGTAACAACCACTTCCAAGGCAGCTCAATTGGTCACAAAGCAGTAGCGCTATGGCACAAAAAAAGTCCCAAAAAAGGAAACCTCCACAGGTGCAACAGCATCAACTTAAGGCCCCATTCACATCGAGCGATTTATTGCACGATTTTTGCCACGATATCGCTCATATTTCCACGCGATATCGCTCTATGTAGTTTCTCTAATCCATTTTAATGGAGCTGTTCACAATATCGCTTGTAGCTCGTCGCTGTAGCTTGTCGCTACTACATGACCCTTTTTCTGCACATTTTGAGCGATTTTGCTCCTGATTGCATACAGCCCAATAGGAAAAAGTCGTGCGACAAGCAACGCAATATCGCTCATATAAAATCGCGCAGAACATCGCGTGATTTTCATGTCGCTCAGTGTGAATGGGGCCTAAAAGTAAAAAGTGTATACAGATGACTAGGTAGTCACCTTACAGACTTAAAGGAGAACTATGGGGTTGAGGCTTTTCCCCATAGTTCTCCTTAGGGTAGGAGACATTTGAATCAACCACACCTAACTTTCTTGCACCATAAATTGCTTGTGCTGCCAAGCACATGAAGGCATTAAAAAGGAGAACTATGAGGTGAGTGATTTTCACTCACCTCATAGTTCTAGCCGACCTGTGACAATGAGACTGTCACAGGTCGGCTCAGTAGATCGGGAGGCGAGTGAACACATACCGGCGTTCGCTCACTTCTCGATCCTGTCACGGCTCTCTGCCGTGACAGGGAAGGGGTCAGGGAGGATCCCGGCACAATTGTTGGGATCCGCTTCAGCGTCTCAGTATACCGCGAGCTACAGCTCGCAGTATACTGAGCCTAGGGTGACGGTGGATGCTAGTTTGTGTCCTCCCGTTACCCTGAGAACTATGGGGAAAAGACTTAACCCCATAGTTCTCCTTTAAGGCTTTTCCCCATAGTGCTCCTTAGGGTAACGGGAGGACACAAACTAGTGTCCTCGCGTCGCCCTAAGCTCAGCCCGCAGTATACTGAGACGCCGCAGCTGAAGCGGATCCCGACAATTATGTCTGGATCCGCCCAGCTGCGTGAGCTGCCCAGAGGCAGAGCCAGCTGTACCCGCCCCCTCCCCCGTACGATCCGCCAGTCAGCGCTGGAGGATTGGAGCGGGGAGGGGGGAATCCAGCCCCTCCCCTGTCACGGCAGAGAGCCGTGACATGATCGAGAGGTGAGCGAACGCCGGTATGTGTTCGCTGACCTCCCGATCTACTGAGCAGTCTCATTGTCACAGGTCGGCTAGAACTATGAGGTGAGTGAAAAGCACTCACCTCATAGTTCGCCTTTAAACAGGCGCTTGTGGAGATTGTACAATAGAAGCATTAGCCTGAACAATAAATTGCATGAGCCAACAAGAAATGGTAGTTGTGTAAGCTATTTCTTTTCGGTGGGTCGCCTGTAATCACCAAAAGGGAACCTGACTTACGGAAAGATTCAGTAGCAGATACAAACTCACACCACCCTAACTACGTCTAAACAGATTTTTTTCCAGTGATTCTTTTTTAGGATGCGTGGGATGAGGAGAAAGTGAGGTTATAATATCCTCATTCAGATAGAAATCCAATACTACCTTAGGAAGTAAGGTCTAGGACAGGGAACTACCTCATCTATATAAAATAAAAAAAGGGAAGGTTTACAACATAAAGCAGCTATTACGAAATTCTGAGCTACCTCCTGTGACAAATTAAGGGACAACACGAATGTCTAAGAAACGAGAATTCTGGAAAACCAAGAGAAACAAATTTTAGTCCCATGGAGGCAAAAGAGACTTGACTGGAGGAGAAATTTGTAAAACGCCTTGAATGAAGGTACAAACCAAGGAATTCAAGGCTAACGTACGCTGGAAAAAAAGATTGCCAATGCCGAAACCTGACCTTTAATGCCAACTTTTGATCTACATCTCGATGGAAAAAAAAAAGGGCAAAAATCTGAGCAACTGAAAAGGCATGAGGAGAAATACTATGCCCCTCACACCAAGAAATGCAAACTTTCCAAGAGGTAGACTTAAATGATGTAAGCATCGCAGGGATCAGATTCATATAATATCCTCTTTCTCAGCACCTGGCTTTCAATAGTCATACCGTTAAAGCCAGAGCCTGAAAAGCAAGATTGGACCTTGGGAGAAAAGTCCAGGTGAAGAGGAGGTCAAAAGGGGACATCTACAACTAGCCTCTCCACGTCTGTGTACCAAGGGCGTCAAGGCCGATCGGCAGCCACTAGAATTACCGGTATTCCTTCGATTTACACTCGACGTAGAAGTTGTGGAAGATGTTTTAGAGGAGGAAAGGCATAAGTGAGATTGTACTTGTCCCACGCAGCTGTCACATCGGGGGACAAAGTTCTGCACTTTCTAATTGAAATCGGTAGGCCAGAAGATCCATGTCTGGAGTTCATTTCTGACAAATCGGAACAAAAAACAACAAAAAAACTTCCAGATGTAGAGCCCATTCTCCTCGTTTCAAGCCCTGACAACTGAGATAATCTGCCTGCCAATTGACTATCCCTCAGAGGAGCAAAAAAAAATAAAGCAACAGAGCTGGTACACATCTTTCTGCCCAACAAAGAATGCGAGACACTGTCCTGCAATCTTACTAGGCTCCTTGCTTGACATATGGCATTGTCTGACTGGATGTCCCCATAGTAGAGTCATCCAATGTAAAAAGATAGAGTTTGATTGCACATAATTCTAGAACATTGATTGGTAACTTAACCTTTTCCTTGGACCAGAGACCCTATGCTTACAACCAACCAGTCATGCCGCCCCACCTCGGTGCGGTGAGAATGGCCTCCTTTGTTACAATCTTCCAGCCAATTGGAAGAAATGACTTACCATTCGTCCAAGCAGGGGAACTGAGTGATCAAGCCAACAAGGCTTTGACAGTCCAGTTCACCTGTATTTATCCATCCAGCGAAGAGGCATAGAGTTATGGTGTTGCGCACATGGAACTGCCTCATGAAATGAGGCAACCAATTAGACCCAGTGTGAATCGTCTCCCATTTGCAAGAAAGCAATGCATGAATTTGAAGCCGAAGCCTGAGTCTTTTCCAGGGGAAGAAGAAAAAAAAAAACTTGGCACGATACGTGTCCAGGCGCAGTCTCAGATACCCCAGGTGAAGAGATGGAATCAAGGAGGATTTTCCAAAATTCAGGATCCAAAACAAACTTTTCCATAGTGCTCATGGTTAAAAGAAGATTTCCTAATCTAACTGAGAATCTGCCAGAAGGCAGTCATCTAAGTAAGCCACCATCAATATCCCCATCTGTCTCAACAAGGCAAGGACCAGACTTGGTGAATACCCGTTGTGCCACAAACTGAAAATGGTCCTTCCCACCACGAAGTATAGGAAACGCTGATGAGCCTGACAAATATCAGAACATGGAGCCAAGTATCCTTAATGTCGATGTGAACCAAAAAAAAACCCCTGTAGAAAAAGGGGGAACACTGCCACAATAAGCTTCCCAAAATGTAAAATCGGGCCTGTTGGTATTCATATTGAGGTATTTTAGCAATTTAAATCTACACTGCTTCGGAGTCTCCATAAAACCTTGCTTTAGAAACTGGCTTTTTGCCAGACTCAATGTAAGAAGCTATCAATGTGGTACTAAAGAAGGGGAAACACCCTCTAACTCCGACTCGTTTTGCCCCATCTTACTGCTAATAACAGATGTAAAATTCTTAGTGAAAGTGCTTACCATGAAGATTGAAGGAGCGCACATACTACATCCCAACCACAGGGGATTCATGTGAAACAAGTCCACTGCACTAAACATATGCAGGGTGTTTTTCAACATACAAAACCCTCTTGTAAACCTGTGAAAGGAGGACCTTACCAGCCCATGACAAAGGTGTTTAAAAGCAGAATGGAAGTATTTTTTGAGCTATCCTTAATAAATATGGGTTTGAACCCATCATTTCTAAATGGGTGAAGTTTCTCTATGCCAGGTCAGGGGCTAGATTCTGAGTAAATAACAATGTCTCATTTACCTACAAAAGGGGTACAAGGCAGGGGTGTCACCTAATGCCATTAATCTTTATCATAGCCATAGAACCCATTGCAATGCACCTGTGGCAAGACTCCACAGAAAATGGGTTCAGGAGGGGGGTTCAAGGAAGACAAAATGGAGCTGTACGTCAACAATACCCTAATATTACTTTCATTACTAGGGAAATTTGGCAGTTTCTGGATTAACCATTTGGGACATGTTCCTGCTTCACCCCTTGGACCCACTCCCAGAATGCTTTAAAATGCATTTAAAAAGAAGTGGCACAGCAGGTCACTTACCTGGGTATTAAAATTCCTCTCTCCATTACTTATTATATTGGATATAAATCAATATAGTAGGATTTCTCATCTAATATATTTGTAGGCCTGTTCCATGATTTAGTTTGACGGAAAAAGCAACCCAGACAATGCATAGAGTCACTCAAATACACAAAAGCCTGGGAGGTCTATCTGCCCCGAATACCCAACTAGATTTTCTAGCCACTCATATGCAACATTTTTATGGCTGCGAAAAAGAGGCATTTTCAATTCTCTTCCCAAAAGATCCCGTTTTACTTGCCTACAGACAAAACCCTTTACATTCCCTTGAATCCACTATGTACATAAAAAAAAAGCAAACATTCTCATTACACTACACGGCTTTTCATGGGGAAGATGCGGGAGACAGCCAAACATTAACTGCACATAGAGGTTTCCACAAGACTTGCACCCATTTGGCAAATGATTTGCTGCCTATGTTCACTAAACCAAGGCTTCCAGTCCTGAAAGTGTTCTGCAGTGGTGTGGAATAAAAAAAAAAAAAAAAAAACAAACACACACCTTATCAAAAGGACTAAAGTGGAGGCCCAATCTACTTGTCCTGATACAAAAATGTATTTTAACCAAAACCGTATATAGCCATGCTAAGCAGCGCTTTTCATTGGTCAGTGCAGCCAGGTGAGTGCTCGCAATTTGCGAGTGAAATTTGAAATCCATGGTGAAGGGCTGCACTGGAAGGCAGTATAGGGTACCGATAGTAGAATACCCGTACAGGCAGAGGGGAAGGACTTTTCATGAAAGGCAAGTATAGCGGGGACAACAGGGGAGTGGGCCAGATTTGTTAGAGAGTGCTGTGGCCCGGCTACCACAATATGGCACACAGTGGAAAAGGGGCAGCGCACACACACACACACACGTCTAATCTAGGCAGTCTTCCCTACAACAAAGAACTGGCCCTGCTGCTTCAACTCTTCTAGATAGCAAGTCATCAAAGCTGGTTGATGTAAAAGCTCAGGATGGCTACCGAACCTATAGAAGAAAGGCTGGGATCCTCCATCTTAACATCCTTTTTGTATAACTCTGTCCATGGCTTCCATATGCCTGAAGGAAGTATTCTCAGAGGGGAAAAAAATCTGCACAAAATACATGCACTTTTAGTTGATGAAACCATGTCCTCTGAAATCAGATTCAAAGTCATGAATTAGGAGATGGACACATCCTAAGAGCACCATGGCCTGGACAAGTGGCGGAGACCAAGCCCAACACCC
>NW_017306599.1:599497-604884 GCF_000935625.1 Nanorana parkeri | reverse complement strand
AAGTGGGGGGCACACGCGCCCCCCCCCCGCGGGGGTGGGGGGGGGGGGGGGACACACTGCAGAAAACGAGATAAATTATAAACGAGAAGTACTAGCCGTAATCAAACTAGAGAGGAACCAGAGATGGGGGTCGGAAGAGGCAGGTAGCTCAGATGAGGACCTGCATGCCTCAAAAGCATCTCAGCTTTGGGCGCCATCAAACCTGAGTTTGCTTACGTCAGACAGAAGAAGAAAAAAAGGGAGGTCTGTAGATGAGACTTAAGGACCCCTAAATTGAGCGATGAACGGGGTGTCGTCCCGAAAATTCCCACCAATCTTAAAATCTGTGCATCACATTCCACATCACAGACCTCCTGAACACCATTACAATTTGCCCAGACAGAAGTGACTAAACAACCCCTTTAGCAGTATTTCCACTTTAAGGTCCCCACACACTTTACGATAATCGTACGATAATCGCGGGAAATCCCGCGATCGTACGATTATCGTAAGGTGTGTGGAAGCCGTGCGACCTCTACTACTGTAAGGTCGCACGACTTTAAACTTACGAACATGTTCGAAAACCCGCCGAGCATCGTACGATGTTCGGCGGGTGTGTAGCATGTTCGTAAGATAAAAGCCGGACGGGCCGATGTGCGCAAGCGCACACTGCCCGTTCGGCATTGCGGTCATCGGAAGACAAAAGTCTTGCGATGGTTGTAAGGTGTGTGCCCAGCCTAACACTAGTAGATTGCGAAATTTTGTAAGAAAGATCTTACGTTACCACCCGATAATGCCATCATACAGTTAACAAATGTTACTTGATTTCAACATTAGATTGTGGAACGAATGGAGTTTTCCCGAACGAAAACCACATTTATTTTTTTTTCCCTAAAGCCATCAACAGCATGCATCTTATTCCAGAACTTGCCAACGATAGCCATTCAGCAGACTATCCGTTTGTGCCTGGTGTCACTTGATCAGAAAGTGCCCTGGTCAGACCTTTGTCAAAATCAGTTCTATTTCCTATCTCCTGTGGTAATAAAATGACATTATACCCCCCCCCCCCCACCAAAAAAAAAGCTAGAAGTTTTAAATGTATGCTGCATAATAACAATGGTGTTATCAGACTGTAGCATGTGTTAAAATACAAAATATGACTGCGTTTAGAAAATGGACTTTGTGGGATGTCTGCTGGAAAAAAACAATTTTCAGCACCTCCCACCCCTCAGACCCTTTAATTGGTCACAAAAATCTAGTGCAACAGCAGCTTGGAACCCTTCACTTTCCATCAAGCTATGCATGAATGCCGGTCATCTTTAAAGGCTAGTGTCTCCAATACATCAGATCAGATTAGGAAAACCATGCCGAGTACTTTTTTGCTATTGCTATATCTTTACTGTATGACACTCTGTTGGGGGGGGGGGAAAAACCCCATACTTACCGTGTCCCTCTTTTGAAAAGGTTGTGCAAGATCGAAAAGCCTTAAAACAAAAGTGAGACACAATGAAAAAAACCCCACACTTGGCACTTCTGGGGAAGAGTTCACTGGTAGCCTGTGATTAGCACGCCGGAACTGGGAAAGACCAGTGAGGCGAGTTTCCAAAACTGCCAATTCAGTATAACTCCAAAACATGCAGCAAGGGCAAACATTGCAAAGATACTGAACCCAGTATGGCTGCTGCAGTGACTGCAAGTCAGAGTAGCAAAGTCGTTGAGTTACCAAATGCTAATGTACAGGAAGACACTGAGAATCATCTGCTGCTGGTGTGAATACCCCAGACCTAGTGGTCCAGTCTGACACTGACAGCAACTGCTTGAAAGCAATATCTTCAGCTAGAAAGCCTTTATCAAGTGCAGCTGGCCAGACGTCCTACCTCCTTAGGACAAATAAATAAATTAAGCATATACTGCATGTGATTGGGTTTAGTCACTTGGCGCCACATTGAAATACTCATGCCGCGCAATGAACACTGCAAATCAAAGTTTTGGCTTCAGTTGCTGTAGAGCTGTTATGGCAAGATTACAAAACAGAAAGAAAAGTTAGTTCAAAATGCACAACAAAAGCAAATCCAGTAAAAATTACAACTTACAACTACTGAAGTAAGAATGTGGACCATTCTCATGTTTGCATAGATTCCATCAAAAGAAATCTATAAAAAAAAGTCATGAAACAAAAAGACATTTAAATATGCAGTATCTCATGACAATACATGGAAAAAGCCTAACATACAATTTAAAGCAAATGTGCGGCCAGGTGATGGACATTCAAGTAATTACAAATTCTTAAGTTTTGTAAAGGAGTTTTAAAACAAACCCTCACTAAACTCTAAAGGTGCTCATACACCTTACGATTATCGTACGATAATCGTATGCGATCGACTTTTCGTACGACAATCGTAACGTGTGAATAGAGTGCCCGACCGATAGTACTGAACAATCGTACGACTTTTGACGGTCAAGCATGTTTGAAAACTTTGGCCGATCGTACGATGTTCGCATGGTTGGTGGCGTTTCCGTCCGTCAAAAGTCGTACGATTAACACTGCGCATGCGCAAATGAAGATAATTGCGGTTAATTACCGCAAGTTGTCCAGGTGGTTTTTTTTTTAACTACCGCTGATTGAACATTTCAAAAATCGGGGCAGGATGGGGCCGTCGTACGAAAATCGTATGACGGTTCGATCATCGGACGAAAAGTTTCGTCCGATAATTGTAAGGTGTATGGGCACCTTAACTGTAGGCATTGTGGAGCAAAACATCCCCAACAATTGAAGCACTTCAGTCCATCTGCTGTAAGTTGTTCATTCTCTCAGTGGCTCTGTACACCAGCAGCAGGTGCAAGGATTAATTGCTCTACAGCAGAGAGAGAGAGGACAGTCTCCATGAGTCTGTGTAAGCTCTAAAAGAGAGCAATTTACACAGCAGGCAAAGGGAACAAAGGGAAAGTTACTAGAAGCAGTGAGGGATCCAGAACCCACACTATACGTTGACCTGTACCTTGCATTGGCAAAGCATGTGTTCACTTAAAGGTGTTTAAGGTCCTGGGTGTTAAGTGGGTATGAGGAAGTTATTGTATCATAAAAAGAAAAAATGAAAAAACCTTCAGTAGTAATAACAGCAGATTCAGCACGGGAAAAAGATTTAGACAACTGTAAATGGCAATAGAATAAAATAAATCATTTAACATGTGTTAGCCTAAAGTTACTTTATTAACTTACGGACTGGGGAGGTCCTTTAACACTGCTTCGTCCTCTGAAAAGAAAAAAGAAAAAAAAGAAGCTTAATGATCTCATAAGACTTTTATATATTTTTCATGTTTTAAGCAGTAAATGGAAGAATTGGTGCCCTATTACAAGTGAATTTCGATCTTTAGATTGGCATACTAAACAAGTCGACAATATGTATATATTGTATAAAATTACCAAGGAAATTAATCTTAAAGTGACACTAAACTCAGGAGTTAATTAAAAATGCATTCAGGTACCTTAACTATTAATAAGAATGTTGATTATTTGTGTATCACTTAGCTACAGATCCTCAAATTATTATTATACAGGATTTATATAGCGCCAACAGTTAGCACAGCGCTTTACAATATAAGGAAACCATTACAGTCACAATACAATTCAAGACAAGATGGTAAGGAAGGCTGTGCCCGTGAGGGCTTACAATCTAAAAGTCATTGCTGCATTGGTGCCGACACTGTCCTTCCTTCTGGAGGGTGGCTACTATTGTTCCCCATGATCCCTGTGTGTGTTGTAAAGTAGCCAGTGAGCCAAGCCCGCTCCAGTGATGGGTTACAATCTCAATACAAAATGAGTGAACTAAATGTGAGACTGTAGGTCATAACGGGAGTAAGCTCGAAGGCTGATGCATCCACTGCCTAAGATCCATAGTGGATCTCAGGCCAGCGGGCCAGACCACAACACACCAAGGGAAGCAAAATGTCCAGGTCGCTTGCAAATTTGCCAATGACAGGATCACTAAAAACTATTTACCTTTTCTTAACGTTTCGGTAATTTTTCCTTAATATAGTAAAAAAATAAAAACCCCCAGTGGTGAATAAATACCACCAAAAGAAAGCTCTATCTGTCCCCAAAAAAGGGTATAAAATTCATTTCAGTACAGCGCTGCATGACGGAATAAATGTCAGTCAAAGTACCGCAGCGCTGAATACTGAAAAATGGCCTGGATGGGAAGGGGGTTTAACACCGCGGATGTCAACTGGTTAAAGAACTCCAGTAAAAAAAAATTAAAAAAATGACAAAATTGCCCTCGTAGCATTTTGGATTCAGTAAATCTATCCATGCTTAAAGATTGCAAACCTACTTCCCTTCATTGAACGTGGAAAACTTCTTGTTCATTGGTGTGAGTCTTTGGGGGGTTTCCCTACGTGTTTCTTCAGGGGACTGTTTCCTTTTAGTAAGGTGTAGAACACTTAACCCCTTAGGGTCAAGTGTTGACCTGTTTTTAGTGGTTTACTTTCCTCTTGCTAATCATTGTTGAAGGAATTTTAAAAACGTAACCTTGCGGTAGGGTTTCCCTTGTGCTCGTTTTGTTGAAGGGACTCAAAGCCTTACTTCCTCTGGGCTTCTAGACTAGTCCCCGCAGCCTCTTCTCCCCTGGGTTCCGGCATCAAGTCTAATGCAGATTCACTAACCTCCATTAGACATTAAGGCACAGTGGAACATTCCATAGCCAGAGCAGAGGGGGAGAGAGATGAGCTGGGACCACTGTGGAAGCCAGGATGAGGCGAGCAAAATTGCTTTATGTTTCATGTAAGCCCCGTACCTAGACCTACCTGTTATCCCCACACTGCAAGGGAAATTTGGTGCTATTTCCAGAGTTGTTCGTTAATGAGTTACTCCCTAAATGGCCTGACCAGTAAGATGCTGCTCCTATGTTCTGTCACTAGCAAGTGAGATTTTGAAGGATTAAGGGCCAGCAGGAGATATGGTGCTACAAACAGGTAAAACAAAATATACAAGCATCTTTTGTTTAAATAAACAGTTGACAGGACATAACCGGCTCACCTAGCCTACTTTTATTGAAGGGTGGAGATGCTATAGTATACGTTTTTACTCATTACCTAACTATGAACACCTTTATGAAGGCTTCATTAATTGAACTGTTTGTAGAAGGCAGATGGGATCTTCAAGATCAATGTAAATGTTCCTTTTCAGACATTTTATCTTGTACAACAATTACTGCAGGTTGATCTGTGATTACCAGACAACTCCAGTCCAGCGAGTCATTTTAAATCAATCCAAACGATTTCACAATCGCATACCAAATACACACACCTTTTAAAGCTGAACTTCAGGTGTAGAGTGGGGGGGAGTGAGTTTTTTTTATTAATATATTTTATACCTGGAAGTGCCACGTAGATACTGTACAAACACTTTG
>NW_017306599.1:598454-599349 GCF_000935625.1 Nanorana parkeri | reverse complement strand
CCCCCCCCCCCTCTAGTATTTTTAGCAATGAATAGGTGTTCTGTAATCGGCTGAGGGGTGGCAACATCACAACAGCACAGAAAGTCAGATCCTCCACCCTGCCAGATAGGACTGCCCTATGGGGCAGGCAGAGCTGTGTAAATCTCAGGAGTAGATGGACATATATACATGTAAAGGGAGCTGTTTTAGCCACCAAAGGGATTTTATTTGTGTATTTAGAAATATGTGTGGTTTAAAGTGTGTTTCTAGCCAAAATGTTAAATACAATTGAAATATGCCTGTCAATATGTTTACTGGTTTTCCTGAACTGAAAATGTAGTTTTATTCAGCCACTATTTAAATACCTCTGTTGTACTTCACAGACAGGATGTTCAACATACCATTTCCTGCTTCAGTGTATGACTACTCTGATTTGCCCACTTGCCTAGTAATAAAGGTTAATCGATCAATGAGCAGGCTTGAAGTTGAAAGCAAATTGTAGGTAGCCGCTTTACTAGAAAAAAAAAAACACAAAACAAAAAAAAAAAAAGAAGACAGTGCTTGTCAGACCCATTTTACAGATTTTTCTTTTATACTGAAAATTTGTTTTCCATTTTAATATTTGCATATTGGTTTTCTTTTTCCTGCATATCTATATAGCCAACACTGTTATTCCAATAGTGGTTGCCATGCAGTACTACAGCCTTCTTTCAAAATCTCTTATTCAATAGAGCAGTCTCACTCCTTTCTTAGGTTCTACTCTGAATACTGCATGGCTCCCACCCATAACTTGTGCTCTAAAGGGTACCGTTGCATAGCATGGCAACCACTATCGGAATCACAGTGTTAGCAATATAGATAGGTAGGAAAAAGAAAGCCAACACTGATTTCCATAGTAAAAAAAAGAAAACCAATC
>NW_017306599.1:593464-598426 GCF_000935625.1 Nanorana parkeri | reverse complement strand
AACCCAGCATGGCTCCGTTTTTGTAAGGAAGCCAATCAGACAGAGGGTCAGGATATGTGTTGCTCAATGGACTTAAAGTAAAATTAAAGTAATTTTTTCCCCTCCCCCCAATGTTAATATCAGCACTTACCTTAAATGATGTCTCTTAATCCGATCTTCTTTTCTGATGTCTTCATCTGTCCCTTAAGCGGTGCGGCAGCTCTCCGATCCAGCGATGACTCCTCTGTCCTTGCCAATACTTCCTGTCCCACGGTGTCTGCATGCGGGTGCATGCGTCCATAGATTTACCTTGCGTCTCTCGTCTCCCGGCTGAAAATCCGAACTGCGCCAGGCCCAATATGCTTTGCGGCCGCCCGAGAAGTTTCGGATTTTCTGAAGGGAGCGCGCGGTGAAGACGGGTGTAAGTTTAAACCGCTGTTAAAGCGGATTTTTATATAAACTTTTTGCATATATCTACTGCTTGCTAGCAGTAGATATATGCAAAAAAAAAACGGAGGCTTTAGAAATCCTTTGACCACTTGCTGACCGGGGTGTTTATACCCCCTTCCTGACCAGGCCATTTTTCAGTATTCATTTGAGCGTTTTGTAGAGCGTCCGTAGAGCGTTGAACGCGCTACAAAATGTACAGGTGTGAACCAGGCCTCAGTGCTGCAGTACTTTGACTGACATTTATTCCGTCATGCAACCCTATACAGAAATTAATTTTATACCATTTTTTGGGGACGGATAGAGCTTTCTTTTGGTGGTATTTAATCACCACTACATTTATTTTTTTTTACTGTATAATAAAAAAGTATCGAAAATTTTGGGGAAAAAAACTGTTCTCCCTACGTTATGTTATAAAACATTTATTATTACCCAATTGTTTGGTAAAATATAAAAGACGGGGTCACGTCGGGTAAATAGACACCAAACATGTCAAGCTTTAAAACACCCGTTAAATTGCAAAAAACAACCATACTCAAAATTTACCATAACCGACGCTTTAAAAGCTTTTACCACTCGTCAGTTTAGTGTTATCAGTGATTGATGACCCTAGAATTATTGTTCTCATTCCGACGTTCGCAGCAATATGTAACATGTGCGGCGCAATGGATGTAATCGCCGTTTTAGCACATAGGTGGGCTTGACGTATGTTTGCGTGTGGGGGCGGAGGACTTTAATTTTTATTGCTAGGATATGTGATTTTTTATTTTTAGTAACACATTTTTTTAAACCTTTTTTTTTCACTGAACTTTATTGCTATCACATAGGGAGCAAGCAAGCTCCCTATGCGATAGCTAATTTGCAGTGACAGGTCCTCTTTATGGAGACATCAGGGGTCTTAAGACCCCTAATGTCACCTAGGGACCCCCTAATAAGGATTTTTTCCACTTTAATATTTGCATATTGGTTTTCTTTTTCCTGCATATCTATATAGCCAACACTCTTAGACCCATAGTGGTTCCCATGCAGTACTACAGCCTTCTTTCAAAATCTCTTATGGCAACTAGCGCTCAGCAGCTAACACAGGTCTGAAAAGCACCACAATGCAAAGCTCAGTGCCCGAAGGTCACATTCCAGGCTAGCCCCGCAAACTTCTGTCCAGCAGAGTCCAAGTACAGCCTTTAAAGCTTTTGCTGAGGATACATCGGTCCAGACAGCTGCTATGTCGGCACTAGCACAAGCAGTGATGTGGATGGAATGGATTTCTTGAGTGAAGTCACTGAGAAAAAATATTCAGCAGTGCTTCAAGGATATTAAATTAAGTCAATAAAAGTCTTTAAAAAGGCCACTAGCAAAAAAAAAAAAAAATATTATATATATTATTGTTAATAAATATATGAGCCTCTTCTTCTGGGGCAGGGGGGGGTGGCATACTCAGTAAAGGAGGCATTATACAGGTACTGACCTTTAACCGTTTGTTTTTTCTATGATTGATTAATGATTTATTAATTACAGAACTGCATTAATTTGTATTTTTATATCTGTATTGGTTCAGCTTTAAAATATAAAAACTTTCAATTGTTAATGGGGCATTGTCACTTGTTAATGGGCATTGTCACCTTATACTGTATATATGATGTATGTATGCATGCATCACCAGAATTCCAGCCGCCAAAACATATCGGCTGAAAATGGCACTTTGGACAAAATGCCGAAAGTGCCATCTTTCGGCTGAAATTGCGGCGCATCCGTGATTTCTCTCCTCCCCGCTATGCCCCCTCTGACACAGCGCAGTGTCCAGCGTGGAGGAGTGTAACTTTCAGGTGGCTGAGTGGGGAGGGGGAGGAGAGCGTTGCGAGAGTGTCACAGGAGGAGCTTTCCTCCTACACCGCCCCGCCGCCTGTAACAGATCAGGAGAGCGGTGTGTGGGCAGAGGCAGCTGTCACATGAGGCAGAGCCAGCGGTGAGGAGGAGTCAGCTGTCAAATGAGACCAAGCTCTCCTCCCTGCCCTGGAAGCTCAGCCTCCGGTGAGCCGATCCAGGATGGAGAGTGGTATACAGTGAGAGATCACTGTTTGTAAATAACTGGACATAGTATGAGTTACTATGTACCAGTTATGACTTAATAGAAAGTGCTCTACATCACTTCCTGTCCATTCAGGATTGTGTACATAGTAACTCACACAATATCCACAAGATATGAATGAACAGGAACACTCAGTACAGTAGAGGATTCCTGTTCATTCCATGCTGTGGCTGCAGAAAAAGAGATTGAGGACTCTGTTCTCAATCGTTTTCTATTGTAAAAGGGAAATATCAGGAGTCTGTTTAGACCCCTAATATTTCACCGAAGCAGCCAGACATAAAGTTAAAAAATAAAAAAGAATTCAGCCTGACTTATTTTTGGTCTCAAAATTTAATTTTGGTGTAACACACACACGGCCGTGATTGCAAAAGGCCGCCAAAAGTACAGCTCACTTATAAGAATAGGGATGCATGAAGGGGAGCTGGAGGAAGTATTTTCACTGCAAAGGGAGGAAAATACGTATTTGACCAGAAAGGCTGCACTAAGGTGTGTGATCATTAAAAAGGGTTGTCCAATATATACATACAGCGTGATATATTAAAACACACTGTCAGGTAGCCATCTTGGAAAAATTGCTTTTCCTTTAGACCCATACTCACTGCGCTCGGCTCAATAAGATGCTCACTGGTTAAAAGAAATTTGCAGTGAGAAATGCCTACTTTACAGTATAGCTAAACGTTTAAACTATATCCAATGCCAAATCAGGGTTGCTATAGCTATCCTACCCCATCCAGAACATTGAAAAATACTAGTTTTAAAAAGAGGAACTTTAGAAATGTAAACTTAACACTTGCAGTGAAGCTACCCCCACAGTGCAAGGGTTAACTGTCCATTTTGGTCTAGGGCAGGGGTGGGCAACTCCGGCCCTCCAGCTGTGCTTTAACTGCAAATGTCAACATGCCTCTGGGAGTCACGCCTGTAACCAGTCTTGCAATGTCTCATGGAACTTGTACTGCCACAAAAGCTGGAGGGCCAGAGATGTCCACCCCTGGTCTACGGGCTCAAGTTAAAAAAAAAACAGAACAGAAAACAAAACCTGATCTGATCCTCGATCACAAATGGATGCTAGACCAATCCTTGCAGCTTCTTTTTCCCTGAGCTCTAGCGGTCTAAACCCCACTGACATCAGATCTAATGCAGTCCATTCACCTGCATTAGACCGGAGGACATCGAGGGACATGCCACAGCAGGCGTGCAGGGGGAAAGAAGCGAGCACTCCTCTCCGGAGCACCGAGGATCAAGTGAGAATGTCTTCTGTATTCTGGGAACTACAGATAAACGAGCAGTAAGCCCTTGCAGTGTGGAGGTAGCCCCACTGCAAGGGTTAACTTTTTACATTCCTGGAGTTCTTCTTTAACGGTCCTACATTTTAAACTGCTTAAAACTTGAGTAATTGACCCAGAACTATGCAGAGCATGATTTTTTTTTACGAGGTGCACCAAAATAACATTTTGAGGCTAAAACCAAAAATAGAAAAAAAAGTAAGGCCAAAAACACAATTATTTTTTTTCCTAACCTTTTTAGAAAAAATATTTTCTGCTTTTAACATTTTATTATTATGTTTTTTGTGCCGACACTGTCCTTCCTTCTGGAGGGTGACTACTTTTGTTCCCCATGGTCCCCGTGTGTGTTGTAAAGTAGCCACCACTCAATGTTCCCTTCAATGATGGACAACAATCTCACATTTAGTTTACTAATTTGTACTGAGATTGTAGTCCATCACAAAAGCAAGCTTGGAGTGGTGGCTACTTTACAACACACACAGGGATCATGGGGAACAAAAGTAGTCACCCTCCAGAAGGACAGTGTCAGCACCAATTCAGAGATGATTTTTTCCGCATCACACAGATCTGCCTAAAAAAGAAGCTTGTGTACCTTTTCCAGCGACTGACTTTTCTCGACGCTGTGCTGAGACACAAACTGAGACAATAGAAAATCAATAGGATTTCTGGTGGGGAGCTTTTCTGTGCTGAAAAATACGAGCTACAAATACCCTGGTTGGTATGAACGGGGACTTATTGATGATTTGAGGATTTACAGCCAATACACAAATAAGTTACATTTTTGTTAATGTACTTCAATGCATTTTTAAGGTTTAACTCCTGAGTGTAGTGTCACTAACGCCCAGGATGTAAATAGGGCCACATGGTAGCAAAGGAAAGGTCAGGAAGTGCCTCTGGTGGAACCAGCATGAAAAGAACAACTGTTTTGCCCTGCACAGGCAAACCAAAGGTTCACTTTTGGTTTGCAGCCAGTGAAGACCTTTAAATGAAAATACAGGCTTCTTGGCTGTTTCAGGCTGGGCTACAACTGTTCACAGACCTGTAAACATACATGAAGCAATTCAGAGCATGTTCCAGGTCTGTGACTTAAAGTGATTAAACCAGAAGATTATTATGACATTCAGGCAACTAGCATACTCAGGGGGGGGGGGGGGGGGGAGGGGACCA
>NW_017306599.1:577923-593398 GCF_000935625.1 Nanorana parkeri | reverse complement strand
CCCCTCAGAATAAAAAAAAAAAAAAAAAAAGAGAAGAGAAGAAGAAACTGGTCATCACAAGTGCATCCAAAGCTAAAAATCGCTAGACACTGTCACATGGGAAACAGATAACCAAAATCATGAGCATGTTACAATTTCATTAAATCAAAACATTCCCCATGCCTCTGACTGATATGCCATTCATTTGGATCAGAAATTCCAACAGCAGCTACTCGCATACCACCACCACATACTGCAATCAGGGATTGATCCAATTAAAACAAAAACGGACACCGAAATCCAGATTGTAGCGCACAAGTACACAAAACACATACATGCAGTATACACTGATCACAAACATAAGATCAATTCAGCATACATCTACAAATGTGTCACTGTATTGATCCCATACTGCTGAAATGTCATCTGTCTGACAGGTTTCAGTCACATTCCAGCCTGCAGAGCTAGCCTGGGTCAATTCAAAATGAAGCCAGTGATCGTATCCATTACATAGCAGACAGACAAATGCTCCCTGATATCCACTGCACCCAGATGTACATACATGCTGCTGAAGGCTGCGGCACAGTCACAGCATTGTGGTGGACGGCCTCTGAGCGCTCAAACGTCTAAAAGGTCACCCGGCGCCGGGTGTAGTAGAGCAAGGAGTCCGGCACAGCGCCTATAATGCGCAGCCGGCAAAAACGCCCTGTCTGCCATTGGTGAGCACTGCGGATTAACCCGTGCGCCGCCGGCAGACTGTCACATGTGCAGCATGCAGCTCCCCCATGACTCCAGCCTGTGCCCATGACATACTCTGGGCCGACACGGCCCTCTCGCTGTCCTTTACTGTAATACGCACATCCCACCACAGCAAAAAAGGCGATGGCCGATAACCATGAGCCTGAAAGCCGTGGCAATGTCACCCTAGGCAGGCACACAGCTGGAGATCAGGCGTCACCCCCGGCATTGGCACCTTGCAGCCGGTGTATTGGCACACAGGGAGGTAGAGCCCTTCACTGGCACTGATATACTTCTCTACGATAAAAATCGTACGCCCAGGTGCAGATGAACCGGTGACCCGATCAGGGAAAAGGGGAGGGGGTGACATGTTAGTCCTGGAATGCAAGGACCAGTGCCTGCAATGTGGGACTGTCCCTGGCAAGGGCAGCTGGCACCTCCGCCCGGGGCTCTACACCGCATGCCAGGCCGGATGGGCCGGCACGTAGCAGCGGAGGCTGACACAGGCCTCCCCACTGGGCCCGGGATGAAGATGAGGCCTGGGGAGAAACCCGCGGCCTAGTGCCTCGACCCTCCGCCTCCAACGCCCTTTAATAACATGGCTTCTCCCCCCGCAGACATCACCCACCTGCCCATGTTCTGCCTGCCTCCTCCTCCACCTCCTCCGGGCGCCGGCACACTGCTCCCGCCGGGCTTCCTGCTATTACCGCTCTGCTTCATGGACATAATGACGATCCCATAAACCACCAGCGACAAGTCCGAGAAATGAAACAAGAAAGCGACGGCTTCTCCTCTTCCTCCTCCGGGCTTTAGTTAGGATGGCAGCCTATAGAAAGCTCCGTGACACAATGCACTCCGACAACGGGGGCCTAGCGGCGACGTGACGCCAGGGGCTGTGGCTGGAGGCCTCACCGGCCGCTGTGAGGGAAGAGCAAAGAGAAGGAAGCCTCCGCGGTTGCCACAGGCGAGCAAGACCAAAACAGTCTGAGGAGGAGAACGGGCCCGCGGAGGAATACACTCCGGCTGCCGTTACTATATCCGCCGACAACGCGTCCACAACTTCCGCGCAGAGAAGCGCGCCCAACGCCGAAAATAAAACCGATCCGTGACACCGCCGACCGAAACTAAAGGTCGTCAAGGCTGTGGGGGCAGCAATAGGTGAAAGGGGAGGTATCAAGGCAGGGACTATTTACGGGAAGTCGGAAGGATACCTGAGCGGAGGAAGGCGGAGAAGAGACTGGGAGCACGTGAGCCGGTCTGTGCCGCTGTGGAAGTAACACAGTGTGATAGTTGTGCGAAGGGAGGGGGGCGGCGGCGTGTATTATGTGCTGTGTATACGCCGCACGATTCATCAGGTGCACATGTACTGCTTGTATATATAGAACACGATCATATTTAGCATTCGCACAAAAGGGGAGGATCGCTGGGGGCCAGAGCTTATTACACACAGGCGTGGGTTTCATCAGATGCGTTGTGCTGGGCAATGATGCCCTCTACACTCCCAACACATAAGGTCATTTGCCTTGACTCCTATCAAGTTGGTGGTGTGCACTGCAAAACGGTACTACATGCAGTACATGGGGGGGACGGACCGGGGGACCTAACTTAAGTGTCACTTTGTGATATTTCAATAAAGTTTGGGGGGGGGTGAAAGTGTGATGCGCTGAAATCAGCACATTGCACCATTTCCTAACAGCACTCATCAATGGCCATTGGTGAGTGCTGTTAGGAAATAGTGCAATGTGCTGATTTCAGTGCATCACACTTTTTTCCCCCAAACTTTATTGCAATATCACAAAGTGACACTTAAAGTGATATTAAAGGCAAAAAAAGTTTCCCTCCCCCCCATGTAAATGTTAGCACTTACCTTTAAATGATGTCTCTTTCCGATCTTCATCTTCTTTCCCCATGTTTTCATCTGTCCCTCCAGCGGTGTGACGTCACTCCGATCCTACCGTTTTTCAGTGCACACCACCAACTGGATAGGAATCAAGTAACACTTAATTTAGGTCTTTTCCCCCGATGTACTGCATGCAGTTGCGTTTTGCAGTATAGCTATAGCGCACACTGCTGGTGGGAACAGATCCCTAGGGTTCTTTCACACCTATAGCCGTGACTGGCGCTTTCAGCAAATGATCAACAATTGTTTTCTATGTGTTCTGTTCACACCACAATGCGGGGGTGATGTGCAAAATAAATGCAGACGTCCTGAATTTTTTCGCAGCACACCGGATGGCACCGTAGGTCACTGGAGTACATTGTGCTGCTGTGTGGAAACCTGAATGTTGCGTACTCTCCAAATAAAGTAAAAGATCCCACTTAAACCTAACCACTAAACCATCACTTTCTCAAACAATTCATCCCCACACAGCTACCTCCTCATGTATCACTGGCCCCTCCCTTTTAGATTGTAAGTCATCACGGGCAGGGCCCTCCTTACCGTCTTGAATTGTATTGTGATTGTAATTCCTTATTTTGTAAAGCGCAGCACAAACTGTTGGCGCTATATAAATCTGGTATAATAATAAAAAGAAACAATAAATAGTGTGATGCGCTGAAATGTCACATTAACCCCCCACCTTAGCACACGAGCTTTATAGCATATAATGGCTGATGTGCACGAGCCCAATGATGAAGCCTCATTAAATCTGAATGGTAGTGTTAACCTGCACAATACATATTTGCTGGTCTGATAACAACCCAAGCTAAAGGGTGTTTTCTTTTTTTGTTGTTCATAGTTTTAATAATGATTTTTGACAACAGCAAAGATTAAAGGAGAACTATGGGGTTAAGGCTTTTCACCATAGTTCTCCTAAGGGTAACGGGAGGACACAAACTAGCGTCCTCCCATCACCCAAAGCTCAGCATACCGCGAGCTGCGGCTCGCGGTATACTGAAACGCCGCCGCCTGGACGGATCCCGACATTACTGTCGGGATCCTCCCAGCTGCATGAGTGACAGCTGGCTCTGCCTATCTAGAGGCAGAGTCAGCTGTACCCGCCCCCTTCCGTTCCGCCAGTCAGCGCTGGAGGATCGGACAAGGGAGGGCGGGAATCCCTGCAGGGAGCTGTGAGTGACAGTCACGGCTCTCTGCAGGGACAGGATCGAGAAGTGAGCGAGCAATGGTATGTGTTTGCTCACTTCCCGATCTATTGAGCCGACCTGTGACAGTTTCATTGTCACAGGTCGGCTAGAACTATGAGGCTGAGTGATTTTCACTCGCCTTATAGTTTTACTTTAAATATAACAGAAGTTACAGAGGCCACATGGTAAACATTGCAGTAGATCTGAAGGCTGTTTTTGAATTGATCCATGAATGATGGTGTGTGGGTGAGATATTTGGTGACAGATTAATTTGGTTAAATTTGTTGAATGTAATATAACAGGGGACGCTCCCCTCTGTATGTTACAATAGTCCCTTTATTAGAACGTCATCCATTGTGGTTTCAGTAAGACGTTGTCTCACCACACTTTGCTACTGCTGAGGATTTTTTTTTTAATGAAACGTCACCAGTCAGATGGATGGGAAGATGAAGTCCAGTTGAATGGCCTCCTAGGTCTTCAGATCTAACACCGCTCCAATTTTCTGTTCGGGGTCATCTGAAATCCATAGTCTATCAAAATCAGCCCCACGACAATCATTGCACTGAAAGAGGAAATCATCTCAGAATGTAACAACATCAATTCCATTACATCAAGAAATGTTCAACGTTCTTGTATTCAGCGTTTACACAAGTGTTGGCAATTGGAGAATTCACTGCAGTACATCTTTTGCATACATTGTTTGCCTATGAATCCAGACTTCGGGGACTCCTTGTATATACCGCGTTTCCCCGAAAATAAGACACTGTCTTATATTTTTTTTGGCTCAAAAAAACACACTAGGTCTTATTTCTGGGGTAGGTCTTATTTATTTATTTATTTTTTTAATGTACAACAATCCACACTTATTCCTGTAGAAAAGAGCAATTTGCTAACCAATCGCTTGCCAGAATGAGCGAAGCGCACTTTCACTATCGATTCCTCACAGGTGGAGTGCATTTGGTATCACTGCGCCTGTGACAGGAGCCGGCGCTATAGAGGCATCTGTTCCAGCCAGTGACTAGACAGTGAATGTTGACGTAGCCCAGTGATGAGCTCATCACTCTGCCACTTTGCTTTCTCTTCCTATCAGCATGCTTCTTGTCAGCACATGAAGTGATTGGCTCAATGTGCTGCTGAAAGAGGCTGATACCAGATCAAATTCAAGTAGGTACACTGCTTGCATTTATCCCCCATCACTTTTTTTGTTTTTTGCACACCGCAGAGCCTAATTGGATACTGGTGCTTGTCCTTCCTCTTGCGTTCAGAATATACACAAGAGGATTATAAGATTGCTTCTTAACATTAGACTGACATGGAATGTCTGTGGCCTTTTACTGACTATATCTAAGTCTAGTTTTGCTTCAGTTAGTTACATCCAACTCTTACTAGTAATTTGTCATTAAAATTTAAAGTGACATTAAACCCTCAGATTTTTTAACATGAAACAATACTGTAATGTGCGCCTTACTGTAATCCATGGTGGTTTCCCTTCTCTTTGCTGCTCTTCCTTTTAAATCCTCATGTCTTCTCATGCTGGGCAGAACTTCTGTTTTGCAGCAGACTGCCTTGTCTCTGAAATGGATACACGGTGTCTGTGTGTACGTTTGCAACCTGAGCCAGCACTACAGGAAGAGGCAGTCAGCTGAAAAGGAAGTTCTCCCCAAGCATGAGAAGACATGAGGATTTAAAAGGAAGAGCAGCAAAGAGAAGGGAAACTACCATGGATTACAGTAAGGCACACATTACAGTATTGGTTTATGTTAAAAAATCTGAGGGTTTAATGTCACTTTAATGCATGGATACATTTCCTGAACAGTCTTTTGCAAACACACAGTAATACTGCTAGCCCCATAGAACAAGTACTGCTCAGAGCATCCCTATTTCCAGCCACTGGGATACACATTTACTCAGATTAGTTATCGTAAATAACTTTCATTTTCCATATTCCTGAACACAGTGCAACATTTCCAATGATGAGTGCATATGCTAATTCCCAGAGTTCTTTTTGTCCCTCATAATCATAGTGTAGAATGGTACCATATGTTCTCCTGCACACAGTATATACTGCAAAGAACAGTTAACAGTCTCAGTGCACAGATGTAAGCAAATCCCATTTCACAGGGGAGTCTGCCAATTTTGTTACTACACCTTGAGTAAATATGAGCTAAGTGATTCATTTAAAATGATTCTCTTAAATAACAATCTAGTCAAAAAGTTAAGAAAATTAACAAATGACAGATATTTTAATGGCACATATAAACAAACCAAGTACAAAGACCATTTAAGAGGGTTCCCAAGTCATTTGTAAAATGGAATTTTACCTTTTCATCATTTTTGGGAGTCAATCTAACCATTCTGTAAGGACTTTTTTAGGTCCTGTGTCAATGGGCTTTTTTACACTTCCAGCGGGTTTTGCATTCCTATATATCCTACCAGTTTATGGATATGCAAAACCGGCCTAATGCAGGTCAGATGCAGCTGTCATTTATTTTTGACACTTCTGAGAACATATGAATGTTCTCAGAAGTGTCTCCTACTGGTGTCACTGACACAAGTCTAAAGCCTGTTGGCATAGTCTCTTAGAGTAAAATCATCTATGTAATCATCATATAATCATGGCGTGAGACCCCAGCCTGTCCATGAACCCACAGGGACTCACCACAATTTTAACTTTCTGCTTGGCTGACACACTAGTAATTTGCTTATGCTCAGGGCCGGTGCTAGGATTCTTGCCTAGACCCCCTGTAAAAACAGGGTATTTTGACAAGTACTTGTCAAAACGCCCTGCTTTTTCCGCCCTCACCCTGCAGCGCCCTCAGGCGGCCGCCTGAGGGCGCTGCAGGGTGAGGGCGGAAAAAGCAGGGCGTTTTGACAAGTACTTGTCAAAACGCCCTGCTTTTTCCGCCCTCACCCTGCAGCGCCCTCAGGCGGCCGCCTGAGGGCGCTGCAGGGTGAGGGCGGAAAAAGCAGGGCGTTTTGACAAGTACTTGTCAAAACGCCCTGCTTTTTCCGCCCTCACCCTGCAGCGCCCTCAGGCGGCCGCCTGACTTGCCTTGCGGTAGCGCCGGGCCTGCTTATGCTTAATACCTTCATTCCCTTTTGTGTAAGAAAAGTGGAAGATTGTTGTCTGTTGCACAGACATTTTTTTGTAGTTGTCATCCCTAAAGAAGCAACACTGCCAGATACCTGTCTGTTGTTATGCTGACATGCAGGTTTTGGAGTGCCCATCTTTCCTAGAAGGCAGTAATTCAGAATGAAGACATCACCAATGATTCCCAGTAGCATTCTCAAGCTGTGACTAGAGGTGGAGAGCTAGCTTTTATTGCTGTCTGTGTCCACTTTGGAGATATTTCCTCTCTCTTCTGACACCCGTCAAATAGAGAGAAGTGAGGAGAAATCTCCCAAACAACACCGACAGCAATAAAACAATTCCAACTCTTCCACAATATGTCCAAAACTCACAAAAACGGTTGTTAGTTTTTAAGCAGGCTCTACACACTAGTTGGCCATATATAAATGATTAGACCTCCTCCTTTTCCCTAAATATTAAACAGTCAGATCGGGAGTCCAATGTGTGTGTATGCCTGTGAAGAAACGCAGGAGAAGCAATATGCAGACACCTCTAGTGCTGGCTGTTCTGGAGAAAAACAATACTGACTGGGCAAGGTTTTCTAACTGGTTTGATTATTATTTCCCTATATGAACTTTGCCTGCAAAAGTGTGCCACAGATGTTAGACTGTTGAGGTGGGCTTTAGAGACTGCCATCTAATGTCTATTGTCACCTGTAGAATCATACACCAGGTTGTAAATAGGCCTGGACAGGCTAGGCCTGAAAAATTATATTGTGAACATTTTTGAATTTATAATTAAATAGCATTATATTTAATAAATATATGGAAGGGAACACAAGGGATGTATGCTTCCTAGAGCAACCGAACTATTTAACAACCCCACAATCCAAGCCCCATTACTTAACTAGTCTCTTGGTAGGCCCCTGTCCTTGTGTGGCACATCTGCCTTTTAATCCTTTAGTTATCAAGGCCCCAATGGCATGGTTCATGGTGACATTTTTTAACGCCAGTTCCCTTTTAGACTAACTTGGCCAAGGTACTATAAAAGATAAGGACTAGTGCTCAGAAAAGAATTGTTGAACAATATTTTATCATTCTCTTGTGTTTAGACTTTAAAAGCAATCAAATGATTACTTTTTATTACTTATTTAGATTTAGAAATGCTTTCTGTTACCAAAGACAGTTTAGTGGCATTAAATATTGTGTACCTCTGTGTACAGTTTTACTAGTACTATATATTGTACAATAATTTATCAGCAAGGTCTTATAAAGACCACCATAACTGAGGCGCATTAGTCCTGTCATAGTTTTCCAGAAATGCCCAGAACTATCGTTCTGTCTATTTATAATAGGTATGTATATAGTACCGACAATTTATGCAGCACTTTAGATAGTTGCACATTCACATCAGTCCCTGCCCTCAAGGAGCTTACAGTCAAAGGTCCCTATCTCACATGCATACATACAGGGACAATTTAGACAGGAGCCAATTAACCTACCAGCATGTCTTTAGAGTGTGGGAGGAAACTGGAGTACGTGGAGGAAAGCCACACAAGCACAGGGAGAACATGCAAACCCCTTGCAGAGAGTGACCTGGCCGATATTTGAACCAAAGACTCCTATCTGTCTTTCTGTCTGCATTAACTCTTTTATTCATGAAAACACTTATTGTTGAGAAATAAACAACTCAAGCTTAGACAAAATGTTTAATGTTACAATAGGTATACACAATGAACCCAATACAATCAATTGCAACAATAAAGCGATGTGCCTTGTTGGAAGGATAAACTACCACTAGGAGTATTCAACAAAATGCCTAAATCTATGGCCAAATGATGATTGTTTCCTAAAACAATGACAATCGATACTGGTACACACACACAAAAGATGTCTTCTAATTAATTTTAGTTTTTATCCGCCCTTGGCAAATAAACCAGTATTAACATAAAATGACAGGTACACTAAAGTTGGACATACAGTTAGAGATTTATTTCGTTCAGCCTGATGGCTGAACAAAAGTCTAAGAGATTCCTCCATCCACACTAATAGCCAAATCTCCCCTGCCAGGCTTTGTAATCTGTTATTGCAACTGTTCGTTGGAAACATTTTCCGACTGACTACTTAGACAAAAGTCGATTGAACACTCCATTTTTGTCCATCCATGTGGTCCTGGCAGGGCCACCCACACATCGAATTTTAAGCAGTATGGCCAGTTTAAGGTGAGGTGCAAAGAACAGAGAGCCCAGGAGGAGCATATGTTGGGAAAAAAGTGAGATTTGAAAATGCTTGATTTCTATTGTTCGATCTCTCAATTGCTATTGTTTTCACTGGCTCCAGGGCTGTCTTCAGACAGCACTCCATCACTCCTGCATTACCCTAAGCGTCTTGTACATCTAGAACTTGTCCTAAAGGACATTGTGAGACACCTGGGTTATGCATGCATGTCCTACCATTTACAAATCACTTTGTCTAGCTATAATTTTAGGGTATATGTGTGCATATCTATGTTTGCTTATGAGTGGAGGATCTCAGATTGTTTCCTAATATGATAAAATAAGCAGTTGTGTATTGGTTGTCTGTGAACAGGTATGTGGTAAGTTACCAATGTGGGTCAATACAGTTTTGCGTCAGTCTGGAATACTTACAGTAATGTAGACTTTTTCATCCATCAACACCTCTATTAAGTAATGGTAATCACTAAGCAATCAGTTTAGAGAATGCCATGCTAGGTGCTAAGCCTATTGCCCCAGAATGTCTTTGGTATCTATTGAGAGTCAATTTACTTTATTGTTGGTTCCAGTCAGATACTGTTAAGCTAATTAACATTTTCGTGACTTGTGCCCTGAGGCCGCCGGTAGCCAGTGCCACTAGATGAAATTTAAATATGTACAGACAATACTGGGACACTTTTTAAAGTTACTTGTACAGGAATAGGAACGGGAATTTAGACCTAAAAGATTGTTTGTTTGTTTTTTCATATAACCTACACATTCATTGGTATTGCAAGAAAGACACATTTTCCACACAAATATTTCCAGATTTGGCTAATCACTAAAATCGTAGCTATCTCAATCTTTTTAAATTACTGTATAGTACAGTACCTGTGATCTCGTCATGAAGGTCCTTGTCTTTACGGCACCTCCTCCAGATTTACGGCCACCTGGTATTATTGGATAGATTACACCACAACTGCGGACTACCGTACAATTATGGAATCTTGAACGATGGCGACTGCTCTCCCCTCTTGCCGCCTAAATCTCTCTTTCCTGCTTTCTTCTGTTGCTCCTTCTCCGGTCCCCCTGTGTCTCGTACCCCTCCCCCCCTGTTTGTTCTAGTCTCCCCTCCTTAGTCTCAATTTTTTAACTGTCCATAAAAATAGAGGTCATACGTTGGCACATGGGTGTCTGAGCCTAGTCCTGCTCCACATATAAGGTCAATGGTTCATATGACCCACCGGAGCTCGGACGGCAGTTGGTCTGCCACCGCTGCAAGTCTACTGATGATACGAATTATATGCGGTTGTGATGACCAAGTGTGCTACATGTATATACCTCCTTTGATGACTGTGTACATCCTATTGATGTACTTTGTTTGTACATGTTGTTCTATAAGCATAAATAAAGAATTTATAAATAAAATGAAGGTCCTTGTCCAAAGACTTCTTGTAAAGGGTGACAACATTCTTTCCCTGTCTGTCAATTGACAATATATGGCTAGCCATCCAGCTCAAATATTTCAACAAAGGAGCCAAGTGGAACATCCACTCAGATGCAGTCACTGTTCGGGTATTCAAGGTCTGAGTACAGCAGGGGAGATTCCTCCACACTGTTTAGCGCACATGGGTGAATCAAGTGATTTAACATGCCCCCGCAGTGATTCCACTGCTAGGGCATGTGCATATACCCAGGAAATGTTTGCAAAGTTGCCGGAGGGGTTCAGCAGCACTGAGGCAAAAAATTATGTAATCATATTTTCTAAAAGAAAAAAAAAAACATGCCAACTGTTTGATACATAGTGCTTTAGTAAAATATCCAGTTAGAGTTTAGATCTACATTAACAATTGTTTATTTAAAAGAAAATATTATAAAATAACCTAATAATTTTCCAATGTCAATGCCCCAACAGTTGGCACAGTCCGTTGGTTTTGTTCTTTGTACATAAACACCTCTTACTTTGCAAAAATTGTTTGGATTACATGATAAACTGGGCCTGTGTTTGGGTACGCTTAGGCACAACTAGATTATTCCCTATAAATCTTTATTCTTTGTGCAGATATAAATTACCACCATTTATGCATGTGCTTAATTATATGTTCCTGGGGGGTTGCAAATGTCATCATGAACAACCATCTGGTACCTAGTGTCGTACCTAGTGCATCTGGCACCCCCCATCCCCCCATACATCAAAATTATTTTCAGTGACAATCAGAGCTTTTTTTTTTTGTCCGAGGTACCTCCCCTGGCTCCCAGAGAAAAGTAGTAAAGTGCCATGCTGAATGGTGGGTGTTGTCAAATTGCACAGGGAGAGAGATTACTCACTGTATGCATGGCACATACTGTATATGCCCTGGTCCTTGTACCCACACAATATGCTTTATTATTGTGCCAAAGCCAAGAGTTTAACAAACACATATGACAATCAGAACAATCATTTTTGTAAAAATTAAACTATTTTAATACTGATGCTTTTTAGCATACATTGAAGAAGAACTTCAAGAGTAACTTTACCTAATAATTTAATGGTCTCCCAAAACAGTTTTTCAAGACATGCCAACTGTCGAGGTTGCCAACGTGCTTATTTAAGCTCAAACCCCCCTTCCAAAAGTAGAAACCCCAAGGTATTTAGTCAGAGGCATGATGAGTATAGAAAATCTCTGGTGGGATTTGAAGAAGGGGGTTGCAGCATGCAAACCCAAGAATATATGTTAACTGGAGGCCATTGCTCATGAGGAATGAGTTAAGATTCCTCGGGAACGCTGCCAGAATCTGGTGTCTGGCTGTGCATCTCATTTGCAGCAGATCATAAGAGCAAAAGAGTACTCTACTAAGTACTAAAGATGCTGACCATGAAGAGGTTGAAAAATTTAAAGACGGCAGTAGTCATTGAAAGTTGCATTTTCAGTTCAATTTGAGGAACCAAAATAGGAATTGACCTATTTCAATTATTTTTGTTTGATATGTCTATTGCAAACAGCTGAAAGTTTGTAACTTTTGCCAATAAACCTGATGTGCAATGGGGGTTGAACACATTTCATTACAACTGTATAATTTGCTGTTCCTGGTTGTGACCATTTACTTAATTTGCTGTAATGATGATACAGTATAACGTGCTGTTCCACAGTGATATAATTTGCTGTTGCAGTAGAATGTGGTTTGCTTTTTATTTTATCTCTATCTATGATCATTCCACTCAAGGACCTGAATATTGTTTAAGTATGAAATACATAGATGACATACATATACTGAAGCAAAGGACTGACAAAGGATCTGCTATTATGTCCAGTCAGGAGGAAAACTCCACTTTCTATGGTACAGTTAGGAAATACAGTGGTATCATGCCCTCACTTCCAGCCTGGTGATTGGACTATAAGGAGCAGAAGTATGCTGATGAAGTCATCTCTATGCTTATCTTGCAAATGTGCTAAATCCCCACATTTGCAGGCAGCACACCTATTTAGTTATTAGTGTCGCCAGTGTAAAAACTATTAATTAATACAGAGCTACAAAAATGTGTGCCTTTTATATCTTCCTAGTGTTCACCTTTTACAAAAGAAAGCCTCATTTTCTCATGAATTGTTAATTTATCCCCAAAAAGGCTCAGTTGAGTACGCTATTATGCATCTACTTCTTGCCATTAAAGTGACACTAAACTGAGGAGTTAAATCTTGCCTTAAAGTGGCATTAAAGGCAATTCCCTCTCCCCCAATACTAGTGTATGCACTTACCTTAAATAATGCCTCTTGATCCGATCATCTTCTTTCCTGTAGTTTTCAGGAGTCCCTCCAGCCCTGGTGCCAGTCTCCTATCCAGCGCTAACTTCTCTCTCTTCCTGGCACTTCCTGTCCCACAGAGTCTGTGCGGGTGCACGCTGCCTCCATGGACTTACCCTGTTTCTCTCCTCGTCTCCCAGCCGAAGATCTGAACTGTGCATGGATGGGAGCAGGCACAGACACAGAGAAGTTTAAACCCTTTTGTAAACTTTTAAAAAAAAAATGTTTTTGCATATATCTACTGCTTGCTAGCAGTAGATATATGCAACAATACGCAAGATTTTAATAATCCCTTACGCTGGGTTCACACCTGGGCGTACGGAATATGCGCGTTTGCCGCGCGTTTTGTGCCGCGCATTTTTACCGTGATTTGCGGTAAAAGAAACGCGCGACAAACGCTTACGAGGGCTATCCGGCTGTATCCTAATGGATACGCGCGGAAAATACGCCCCAAAGAAGCTCCGGTACGTCTTTGGGCGTAAGGCGTTTTTCCGCGCATTCCTAAGCGCTGAAATACACCCAGGTGGGAAACATGCCCATAGGCAATTATTGGTTTTCACATGCTGAGCGTTTTACAGCGCGTAGAGACGCGCTGTAAAACGCCCAGGTGTGAACCAGGCCTTAACCATTAACAAAAATGTATCTTATCTGTGTATCACTCGGCTGTAGATCCTCAAATCATCTCTAAATTGGTGCTGACACTGTCCTTCCTTCTGGAGGGTGGATACTTTTTTTGTTCCCCATGGACCCTGCGTGTGTTGAAAAAAAGCCACTGCTCCAATCTCACACTCGTGAAGGAAAAAAATCTCGTACAGGTTTGTATTGAAGTAAGAAAAAAATCCAAATTGCCAATAATGACCAACAGATGAAAATGAAGTGCAAGCGAGGATAACTAGGGGTGCTGCCCCACTTCAGCCTGGGAAGCTGCAACACTATGGGAGAAAAGAAAAGAGAAGGGCGCCCACCCTAGTGTAGATGGTTTTTAATAATGTGAGCTAAATTACAAGGTAAAAACATACTCACAAAGAAGTTCTGTGTTGATACACAGGCATTTGTGCAGCTGATATTCAGATATCGTTCTGGCTCATCTCATATGATTTTTCTGATTCTCCTTTGTGAGTATGTTTTTACCTTGTACTTTAGCTCACATTATTAACAACCATCTACACTAGGGTGGGCGCCCTTCTCTTTTCTTTTCTCCCATAAAGTTTGTATTGAAGTTTTAGTCTATCACAGGTGTAAGCTTGGGGTGGTGGCTACTTTATAACATAAGTAGACACCCTCCAGAAGGAAGGGTAGTGTCAGCACCAATTCAGAGAAGATTTGAGGCTCGCCAGCCGAGTGATACACAAATAAGATACATTTTTGTCATTAGTTAAGGTACTTAAATGCATTTTTAAGATTTGCCTGCTGAGTTTAGTGTCACTTAGTTAGTAACTTAGATAGTTATTGTACAAAATATTTTGAACCACCAGAAAAAACAAGACACTACACCCCTAATTTTACCAATACAAGTTATCTCCAGAATGAAAGGAACACAACCAGACAAACAATATCACATAAATCATATATTTTGTACAAAAATTAAATGACATCCTGTATTAAAATGTATAAAACATACATTTAAAAAGATATCCACTCATGTTAAAACCTTGTACCAAAAACAGCTCCCTTCACAGCATTTTATAATTATGCCACGGCATCACAACTCCCTGGACCACATACAGATACATTCTATATATGATCAACTTAGTAAACATTTTGGTCATCAATTTCCTCATAACAGTACACTGAACATATTCATTGGTCATCATGTTCATAGCTAAGTCACATATAAATGTGCAGTAAGTCCAGCCTTCCACGCGTTTTGCTTCTTCAGGAAGATCGGAGGCTGCCTATAATATTTGTATAGTAAATAAATACAAAAGTGGTGGCATCCAAACAACTTAACTAACAGAGCATTACAAACTTAAGTAGACAAGCACAATATACAGTAAATACTTTATGTGACATTAGTGGTGAATGAGTCCACATATCTGGGGAACATCCCTCATCACCCAGGAGACAGAGAGGGTGGGGAACATGCAAGGACAACAGGACGGGAGGAGTTCAATATCCATTCATGAATACCTATAAAAATGATAATACATGCTGTAACTCTATTATATATATATTATCTATGCATGTGGGGACTCTCATGCCAAACAGGGAGTCTCCCAAAAAAATAGTGTGTTATATATAAATCACAATAAACCTTTGTCTCAACGGGAACAATATTAGTCTATAATCCCTCTACAACCAATAGAATTACAATAGACAAAAGTCAGGGCTCTAATGCTTGATAATACAACACCAATTCCAAAAAAGTTGGGACGCTGTCTACAATCTGCATAAAAACAGAATGCAATGATCTGCAAATCTCATAAACCCATATTTTATTCACAATAGAAAATAGATCAAATGTTTAACCCTTTCATTGCCACCGACATAAGGCTTACGTCAGTGGCAGCGGGCCCGTTTAAACAAACTGGCTGTTAGCTTTACAATGGAAGCGATTCTGGAGGCTCAGCTGCTCTGCCAGATCGCTTCCACTGGCCGGTAAAGTGGCCCCCG
>NW_017306599.1:568206-577887 GCF_000935625.1 Nanorana parkeri | reverse complement strand
GAGGTGTATGCATCATGTGAGGACTACTCGATGTACCTGTGCCATGATGATGTCCTCATTTTGTGGACTAGGAATTTTTCTTGTGACAAAAAATGTATTCCCTTCATGGACATTTTTATATGTAAAGACAAGGAAGGTTTGGTGTATACTAAACTCTATCGGAAAGAAACAGCAGGGAAATCTATCCTTCTAGCTGTCACACACGGCATGTGGTGAACAACATTCCATTTGGACAATTGGGAATGAAACGTAATTGTTTCAAAGATGAGGATTTTGAAGTGGAAGCTAGGAAACTAAGGACAAGACTTAGAGCCAGAGGCTACAAAGACAAGGTGTTAGGAAAGGCATTTAAATGGGCCACATTATACAACAAAAAAACTGGAGGAAGGAAAGAGAAGGACAAAGATCGGGAGCATTTAGGGATTATTCTAACATATTGTTTACAACATAAAGAAGTGATGGAAATTGTGAGGAAACATTGGAATTTACTAATAGATGATGAGTCCACTACTAGGTTCATTTCGGAAAGACCATTAATCACTTACAGGAAAATTAAGTCCCTTAAAGATCTCCTAACTAGAAGCGAATACATCGAATGCAAAAATACCAGATGTTGTAAGTATGCTGGTACCTCCCTCGTCAAACTTGTGATTTCTGTCAATTTATCAAAACAGGCTCTAAGTTAACACTTCCTAATGGCAAAGACTTTATTCTTAAACATTTTGCTAACTGTAACACGGATCGTATACCTACTGACATGCCCTTGTGGCATGTTTTATGTAGGGAAAACGAAACACCCTTTTAAAAAAGCGTATATCAGACCACATATATGATATCAAATCTCACAGCCTTATGTCACCTATGGAGAGACATTTCATTTTTAACCATAAGGGTTCTTTTAATAACTTGAACTTCAATATGTTGGAGAGAATACATCACAGATCACAGTCAAAGAGGAGGAAACTGGAATAAGGTCATTCTACAAAAAGAATGTAGATGGATACAGTATCTAAAAGCCTTCCAAGCGCAGGTATAAACCAGCCTTCCAAGCGCAGGTAGAAGCCAAAATAGCATAAACATTTGTTTCGTTTGACGAAACGAATGAGAACGTTTTTGTTTTTCATTCATTTCTTCCTACATTATTTTTTAGCATTTGCACATGTTTACTACATATCCCCATTCAAATGCGGTCACTGTACCCATTGGAGTAACTGACAGGGTGACAGCGGTCAGCGGCACTTTTTTGTAATCGGCAGTCAACATGTAATCTTGCATGGTACGATTACATGTGGTTTGGAATAGATGACTGGCCCTGAATGCAGGATAGATTTGTCCAGTGAAAGTCATCGATAGTGTATGAATGTACACTGTAAACTATGCACAATGTATTCAGACTGCACATTCAGAACATATACACTATGGAGGCAATTTATCCAAATCTGGAGCAGCTGTGCATGGCAACCAATCAGCTCCTCTTCAGTTTGTTCAGTTAAGATTTCAAAATGAAAGAGAGATGCTGATTGGTTGCCATGCACAGCTGCTCCAGATTGTGTCTGCTCCAGGTTTGATACATTCCCCTCTGTGTATATATATATAGGGGTCTATTCACTAAGCTGCCGAAGGATCTAGCCATAGCTTCAGCCGATCCTTCGGCTTGCTTCGGCCCCAGGACCGCTTCGGTTCAGTAGAATCGAAGGGGTGCTGTACGGGCTATTCACTATAGCCCGTACAGCTCCCGAACGTGGCCGAGCAGCTCAGTCGAGCCGAACGCATTTGTATCGGCACGGCTGAGCCGTACTGAAAGCCGAAGCTGAGCTTCTGACAGCTGGGCGGAGCCAGCCGTGATCTTACGGCTGGCTCCGGCCACTTGCAGAGAGATCAGCGTCCCTGGTTACCTGCTAACCAAGGACACTGATCTCCAAACAGCTAACTCTTCCGGCGCTCCGGGAGTCTCCTGCTCCCGGCCGCCTAGGAGAGAAACATTACGGAGCCAGCCAGGTGTCAGAATAGAAAAAAAAATGTTTTGCCCATTGGAATGCATTGCTACATTCCTATTGGCTATTTCAATTTCCAATAGCCAATAGTAAACTAGCATTGTACCCGCCCTCTGCTGCAGTTCTCCATCAGGTCCATCGGCAGAGGGCGGGTACAATGCTATTTTACTATTGGCTATTGCAAATTCTTTTTTCTACTTGGGGTCGGTTGTTCACTTGGCTGCCCTCGGCAGCTTAGTGAATAGACCCGACAGTGTGTGTGTGTGTGTGTGTGGAGAGAGAGAGAGAGAGTACAAGGGTTCTCACACATAGTTTACCCTTGTTCCCTAGTTTTACACTGCTATATTAAAGCCACTTTGATGCATTTGTCATTAAAAGCATCACCGGGAGGTTGTATTTTGTTGTAAATACATGTACAAAACATAATTTGTCTGTGAACAATCAAAGAACATTCTTAGGCTGGGAGAATTTATTGCATTGTCTTTGTTTTATGTATTATTCATATACCAGCATATTGTGCTTCGCAACAAGCATCTTTTCCAGCAGTACCTCTGTATTTGCACATTTTTCTGTTTGTTTTATTTTCCACATGACAATGTGCTGCTTTTTATTGTAACTCATTAAAATTACTGTGATGTTTAAAATATCCAGGGGAGGTTCTGTTTATTAATTAAGTTTTTAGGGCAAATGCAAGCTGTTGACCTATCTATCTATCTATCTATCTATCTATCTATCTATCTATCTATCTATCTATCTATCTATCTATCTATCCATCCATCCATGTGATGTAAGACCCTGCAAGTACAGAAAAATACTAGCTGACCTGCTAGAACTGCACTTCGCTCCTAAGTCTTAGGCTGGGCACACACCTTACAACCATCGCAAGACTTTTGTCTTGCGATGGTTGTAAGGTACTTAAAAAAACGTACGATCTGCCTATCTTGCATAGGCAGATCGTACTTGCGATGATCGCAAGCCACACCCCCTGAGGGGCGGGCTTCCAATGACCGCAATGCTGAACAGGCAGTGTGCGCTTGCGCACACCGGCCCTGCCGGCTTTTATCTTACGAACATGCTACAGACCCGCCGAACATCGTACGATGCTCGGCGGGTTTTGAAACATGTCCGTAAGTTTAAAGTCGTGCGACCTTACAGTAGTAAAGGTCGCAAGACTTCCACACACCTTACAATAATCGTACGTTCCCACGGTCATCGTACGATTATCGTAAGGTGTGTGGGGACCTTAAGGCTGACAACACACAGCATTTTTGTGGATTGAGTGCTGTCAGCCCTCCTATTGTCTTTTGATAAACTACTCAACCATTCCCACTCTCAGATGTCTACAAACATGATGGCTAATCATCCTGTAGCTCAAGATAAGAACTAGGAGGGCTTTTTGGAATTAATTAATTATTAAACAGATATAACAAAATGCTTCCAAGTGTATAATTGACACTACAAATGGGAGCAGACAATGATTGTAACATTTTGGGCTATGCATGAACTTTAAAGCAGTCCTGAAGCCAACTAAGACCCTAGTATATATCCTGCAATTTATTATCTGTAACCTAATCTGCATAAGTCACTTATTTTATACTTATCTGACTGGGGCTCTGGGCTCCCTCAGGTTCCAGTCCTGGCGTTAGAATCGGCACTTTGGGTGAGTTCTGTGTACACTTAATTCACTTCCTTGTGACCAAAGCTGGAGGGAGCCCAGAGGGATTTCAGCTGGGGGGTGATTTTTGAAGTTCAGTTTAAAGAGTAGAAGAGAAATAATCTTGGACTGGAAATAATCTTGACTGTTATTAGGATTTAGGTAAACTTTAAAGTAGATTAAATACCCACCTGAATGACATTTAGTTTGCTAAAGCATTAACATAAAAAATGCCTTTATTTTCAATAAAATACCTGTTTTTTTTCTATTCTTTATTGCCTCTTTATTCTTAATATCATCTGCAGTCTTTTTGCAACTACTTCCTGTCTGCCTACATGTAGGTAACTGTGTATCACACCTGTGAAATTTGTGTTGAAACAGCCAATCAAAGTCATCATAGGAAGCCTGTGTGACAGGGTAACAATAGAGAAACACAAGGGGAGACTTGGACATAGTGTTGTCACCCTAAATCAGGATGTACCCATCATGGACGGATCACCAGATTGTTTTAAAGCCCAACCTCAGGCTTAGCATCTACCTCTACCCCTTGGAGTTCCACTTACCACCTGTGTTTAAAAAAATCTATATACATACCTTTTCTCTTGAGGTCTTCAGTCTCCTCTTCTACTACTGGGGGTGGAAGGTCCTGAATTCTCCACAGGATTCTCCTTTGAGCCCAGGCCAGCTTAAAGGCTTAACCCCCGGGGAGTGTCCTTGACACCCTGAGTTCGCAGAAGTAGGTTGAAAAATGTTGGGTGTCATTCAATCTGGAAAAGAAGCAGTGCTGTATCTCAGAATGGAGAGCCTGTGGGGAACAGTGCTGGTGAGTATTGCATCTTAAAAAATGATGCAAAGCAATAGGTTTTTTTTAGGCTTCAATAAAAGCAGCAGATTTAGCCCTCATTCACACGGGTAACCGCTTACCCGTACAGATCCCTGCTGCGTGCACGGCCGTATCGGGCAGTTCCGGGAAGGACAGGTGCTGCATGTGATTTGTAGGCAGCAGCCTTCCTTCTCTATGGGAGTACACGGCCGTACACCGCCCTACTCTCACCCGACCTGCACGTCCGCATGGGTGCGGGCAGTGGCGGAACTACCGCCGGTGCGGGTGCACCAGGGCCTAGCCCTGGGGGGGGCCCAGCACAGTCCCAGCACCGGATCGGCGGCCAGCGGGCCCCCCATCTCTGCGCCGAGAGTGTCGGATCATCTGTTCATCCGACACTCCCGGCGCAGAGATGGGGGGCCTGCCGGCCACCGGATACTGATGGTTGCCATGGCGATAGAATGCTGAGCCAGATCGGGAGCCGCGCTGTGTAATATGCCAGATCGGGAGCTGCGCTGTGCATAAATGGTGGGACTTGCCGGCCGCCGTATAGCACCGGATCGGTATCCCGCAGCCAGCGGGCCCCCATTCTCTGCGCCGGGAGTGTCATCCGATACTCCCGGCACAGAGATGGGGGGCCGCCAGCCGCCGGATACTGATCTTAAAATCTGACAATCCAAAATGGGGGGGGGCGCCCCGCGACACACTGAAATGGGGGGGCCTGTCCGCCGGCTGAGATAGTATGGGGCCCGCCGGCCGCTGTGAGGAGGGAGCCACGGAACAAGGAGGCACTGAAGACAGCCCTGCAGGAACATCATTTGGCCTCGGACGGCAGTGACGACCCAGCAAACAGAAAACACATAGGAAACAGGTGAAGACAGATGACCAGCCAGAAGAGGTAAGGGTAAATAATTCATTAAAATAATAATTATTTGTAGCCTAATGTTGTATAAAGTACTGTTGCAGCAATGCACAGTGGGACCCCTATAGAGGACTACAAATCTCAGCAGTACTTTATACAGAAATGCTATTGTTATATAAAGTATTGTTGGGATGTGTAGTCCCCTATAGCCTTTGCCATTCTGCATTGCTGTAAATAGCAGGGATGCACCGATATATCGGCCGCCAAAAGATATCGGCCGGAAATGGCACTTTTGGCTAAGTGCCGAAAGTGCAATTCTTCTGCTGATACAGCGGCTCATTCCTGCTTTCTTTCCTCCCCGCTGGGCGCTGCTCTGTGTCCCAGCGGGGAGGTGAGCAAGTGACAGCTGGCCGAGCTCTGCGGGAGGAGAGCGCTGTGTTTGTGGGTTTTTTTTGGGGGGGGGGGGGCCCAAAAAAAAAATCTTGCACCAGGGCCCTTTGTTCCTTAGGTCCACCACTGGGTGCGGGTGTCCATGCTTGGACACAGACGGACGTGCAGGTCGGGTGAGCGTAGGGCAGCGGCGGCGTACAGCCGCATACTCCCATAGAGAAGGACAGGTAGCACCTGTCCTTCCTGGGAGCTGCCCGATACGGCCGTGCACGCAGCACGGATCTGTACGGGCCGGCAGTTACCCGTGTAAATGAGTGCTTACAAATATTTAAATTGACCAACTTTTACATTTTAAGTATTGTAGTGATTCCTTTTAAAATACTTTAAATACTAATGTGTTAAATAAATGGCAGTGTGTTTGTCTTTATTCTTGATCTAAAAAGCAGAACAAAGCACACGATTGACTAATAATGAGGCTTGGTGCTCACACCTCAGCGTTCCCAGTTTTGCGCAGGTTTTTTTGCTAGTTTTTGCTTTTAAAAAACATGCGATTCTCCCTGCATAGCAATGTCTATAGTACCAAAACCACGCTGCATCCGCCTGAAAATAGCTCCTGTATCTTTTTGCACGACAGGCATTTTTTGTACACGCGACGCAACACTAAGGTGTGAACAGTTACCATTGACTTTCATTCAAATGTGTGTTTTGCGCGTTTTTGTGCAGATTGATCCGCTCATAAAAATGCTCAGGTGTGAACCAGCCCTGATACAGATGACAAATAATCCTTATGAACTTCACCTAATTATCTGTGTAACGAAAGAGAAAAATAAGCATTTCTATACAGAATGTAAACATTTTGCAAAGGAAAAACACAACTCTTAAAGAGACAACAAATCACAGAACTGGTTAGTTCTTTTATTGTTTTTTTTATTTTTTATTATTGAACGTACAAAACAGAGACCTGGGGGGCATTCCCTGGGATTAGACGGTTACACTGCAATTCACACAAACAGACAAAAAGAAAGATCAAGGAAATAGTAGTTTGCCTATATAGCCCAGACTGTATAAAATTGAGAAACCGTTGGACATGCACACACACCAAAAACATTTTTCACTAATCTAGCAGTAAATTAAATGGTAACCATTATCAGGTTGGTTGCCAGGAGAGTGGTAGCCCCACCCCTTAGAATTATTCACTACTAGGTGGAAGACATAATGGATCTGAGTTGGGGCAGGAAATCGAGGCATGCCCTTCGGTGGCATTGGAACAGCTTCTGTGTTGGGTGGTATACTCTATGTAATAGAAATAGTTGTGATAATCTCTGAGTTGGGGATAGAGAGAGACTCTGGCAACAATTTTAAGCACCATATTCCAGTTTTCCCCAGTGATAGGACCTAGCTCCTCTTCCCAGCCCTTCTTGCTCCAGATATCAGGTCTTGAGACAGAGTGTTATATAACAGAGAGATAAGACACTTTTCTTATCTTTTTTTTGTATTGGCTTGTGCCACTATAGTTATTAAGGGAGCCTAGATGGGGGTAAGTCTTTTTTTCAGCTTTGTGCTGCTATAGCTTGTGCTAATTGAGGATATTTATTAAACTCTTGTTTGGGGAGTTGAAATTCCTCTTGTAGCATTTGAAAAATCTTACGGGTACTATTTATATAGGAGACAGAAAGGGGTATTTGGGAGGCATAAATAACAGAATGTTTTAGTTGGGGTAATGGTACCTTACATTACTTGAGATGAAACGGTATATCTTAGAGTGGGGGATTGCAAGGCCCCTAATTCTTTAGGTAATTGTAAAGTGAAGAGCTTTACGCAGAGATGTTTCTTTTTCCAGATAAGGGCCCTGAAAAGGGTGTCAAACTGTCTAAACTTCTTTTGTGTAATCAGGATCGGGAGTTATGCAACACATACAATAGCTGAGAAGATCAAATTATTTTAATTAAATTAGCTGAATTGAATTGGTCTTAATCCCATATTCAGCAGCACATGATTCATGGAGGTTCAATCAAAACAATCAAACGCTTTTTCAGTATCACAGATGGCTAGCACCTGTGGGCCTAAGGTAATGTGTATGTGTAGAGTGTTTTAGCCCTGGTTCACACCTAGGCAGCACCGTTTTTGCGCGTTTGTACGTGCGTTAGCAGCATGCGGTTATTTGCGCATTGTGCACATTTGTATGAGCGTTTTAACGCGCGTACATGAAGACGCGCATTTTGATTGACAGCTCATCAACCATTGTGGGCAATGGAAGAACGCGCATATAAACTCGCAAAAACGCTCAAGAAAATGTGCAAGATGTTTCTGTTGCGTGTATTTGGGCATTTCCAATGAAGTCTATGGGGAGGAAAAGCGCTTTTAACTGCCCAAAGAAGCTCCTGTATCTTTTCAGGCGTCTGGCGTTTTCCTGCTAGGCGTTTTTTTTCTGCTCAGATGTGAACCGGGGCCATTAAAAATCATAGGATTTTTTGTGTTGGGCAGATAAAAGCGCTTTTCCAACTGCTCAAAAATGCCTAGGTGTGAACCCGGGCTTAAGTTTTATGTCAGTTGATTTTTTTTGGCCATAAAACCAGTCTAGTGGGTAAAGGGTTATTAAACCCTCAGCATTTTTTTTTCATATATCTGCTGCAAGCAGTAGATATATGCACAAAACACTTAAAAAAACATTTTAAACGGGTTAAAACTTACCTGTGTCTTCGCCGCACGCTTCCATCGGAAGAGTCTCGGGCAGCCGCAAAGGATCTTGGGGCGGGCGCATGCGCAGTTCAGATCTTCGGCCGGGAGACAAGGAGAGACACAAGGTAAGTCTATGGTGCAGCGTGCACCCGCACAGACTTCATTGGACAGGAAGTGCCAGCTAACACAGAGGAGTAATCGCTGCAACGGAGACCTGTACCAGCCCTGGATAGAACTCAATAACCCTTACCAACCTATGTTATAGGAGCTTAACTAGGTTTTTGAGGTCTGAATTTAATAGGCTACAGATATTCATGGATTGGCCGAAACATGTCTAACATTTATGTTCTTTTTATCTGACATACTGTAATGAGAGCTTAAAGAGGAACTCCAGCTATTAAAAAAATGAACCCTTGTAGTAGGGTTACCCGCGCACTGCAATTATAAATTGCTCGTTTTGGTCTAGGTGTCATAATACAGATGATATACTCATCTGATCCTCAGTTCTGCAGCAGTCATCGCCAACCTCTCTCCCTCTCTGCTCGGGCTGCGGTTCTCACCCATCCTCATTATATGGGTGTATAGAAGCTTATAAACCTATACAGGGTACTGTATATCTGTGCGTGGCAACCAACACAGCCAACAATTCCACATATGTTTCCCTTTTCAAACAGGCTTGCCACATGTTTTTGGTTGACCGCTCCAGTTATAGATGTATACAGAAGGTTCAAATGTCCTCTGGTTTGTTTATCTATGAGGGGATGTCACCATTTGTTTGGGCATGGTAAGTTCTAGTATCTTCAAGATATTGAATTTCTGAGTTGCTTTAACTATAGAAATTTAGTTCCCCCTCAAGATTGCTTGAAGGCATCTCAGACACACTGGGAATAGGCCAGTCGGTCATTTTCCATCCAATAATTTATAACATTTTGGTTGATGTGCATTTGCACTTGGTCTTCCTGTACCAGTGTGACTGAAGGCCCGAGCAGGAGCTTTTATTCTTCGGTCCCACATAGTAAACTCCAGTGGGGAATAGCCTGAAAGGCAGATATTATGTTTTGGGGCTGTCACTGGGCAACACGGACTTTCAACTCCCTCCTTTCTATGGGGTTGAAATCTGGAGACTCCAGGACCTTGAAATGCTTCTTATGAAGCCACTCCTTTGTTGCCCGGGCGGTATGTTTGGGATCATTGTCATGTTGAAAGACCCAGCCACGTTTCATCTTCAATGCCCTTGCTGATGGAAGGAGGTTTGCACTCAAAATCTCAGGATACATGG
>NW_017306599.1:561740-567792 GCF_000935625.1 Nanorana parkeri | reverse complement strand
CACTGATAATCTCCCTCGATCTGGGGCTCCACGCAAGATCTCACCCCGTGGGGTCAAAATGATCACAAGAACGGTGAGCAAAAATCCCAGGACCACACCCCCCGTGTGGTCCTGGGATGAGATCTTGCGTGGAGCCCCAGGGGTGAGATCTTGCGTGGAGCCCCAGATCGAGGGAGATTATCAGTGGTCTTGTATGTCTTCCATTTTCTAATTATGATAACGAGTTCAAACAGGTGCCATTGATACAGGTAATGAGTGCAGGACAGAGGAGCCTCTTAAAGAAGAAGGTACAGGTCTGTGAGAGCCAGAACTCTTGCTTGTTTGTAGGTGACCAAATACTTATTTTCCACCATAATTTGCAAATAAATTCGTTCCAAATCAGCCAATGTGATTTGTCTGGATTTGTTTTCTCATTTTGTCTCTCATAGTTGAGGTCTACCTATGATGCCAATTACAGGCCTCTCTCATCTTCTTAAGTGGGAGAACTTGCACAATTGGTGGCTGACTAAATACTTTTTTGCACCACTGTATTTTTACTTGCAGAATATGAAATCTATCCATAACGAGCATTTGCATGTGTTCAAGAAGCAAGAACAGGCTCTCTTATCTAAGTGTTAAATACTTTTACTAGGCCAAGGGTTTCAGCCTGGATTTCTCCATTATTTGGCCTATTCGGATTTGAGGCATCCAGGTGTTGTTTACAGAAGTCCAAGGCAATAATAATTTTCTTTGGTTGGTGATGAGCCAGTTTTTCATATATGGTATTCAGTGAATTGGTGAAAGGGAGGAGGAACGTGCACATTAACTAAGCCATGTGTCTGATTCTTCATGTCAGTTATAATGCACACAGATTGACAGACAGTATACACTATATTAAGCCGCAAGATGAATGTATTGTTATAGACACTCCAGGCAAAAAATAATAATTTTCCTATATTTTAGTTATATAAGGTATGTTCACATAAATAATAGTTTTATGACTCGCTGAGGATCACAGAGAAATGTGAATGGCAAGTCGTACATTGATGTCAGCATTGAAGTGTATCACAAACATGCAACATTTATAATTAGGAGGTATTCCCCTATAACTCTTATTTCAGATTTCTGCATCTGTCAATTAGTTACATTACCCTCAATTGGTTAAAATATGGTCTATAACTTCTTATCTTTTCTTGGGAACACAGTTGGTGAAACTTCACACCAGTATTTCCAACTGTGGTAGCAGTTCTCCTGCAGCAACTAGAGAAATCTAACTCCTATTGTATTAGCTGTATTGTAACATACTGTGGATTAAAAATCCACAACTAAGAAGGGGAAGCCTTTATAAAGGTGCATGATTGTAGCACCAATCCTCAAATCGGTCACTTGGGGATCCTGCGTCCTGGAATCATAAGGCCCCTTTCACATGAGCATTCAGGTTATCAGGTTTTCAACCCTCCGTTTGAAAAACGGACAACAATGGATCTCTATTGCAGTTCGGATGAAAACTGATGACTATCAATTTACATCAGGAAACATCAGTGTCAGTTGAGGTCCGCAATTTGAGACGGATCAGCTCTCCGTTTTAACTGATCGGGATTGATGTAACCTGCTGTAAATTGATGATCAGTTTGAATCAGTTCAGGTTACGTCGGTTTTGTTGGACCAATGTCATAATACAGCATAGCAAGTTTGGGCTGGGGGAAAAGCAAAGAATCATGGGAATTCACCATAATAACAAAAAGTCCAATACGGATGTAGACTGAACTGACAACGGATGAGTCCAGTTTTCATCATTTTTTTTGTATCTGTGAACCTTGACTGAACTGATGACGCTCGTGTGAAAGGGGCCTAAAGGTGCCCATACACTGTGCGATTATCGCACGATAATCGCGGGAAATCCCACGATCGTACGATAATCGCAAAGTGTATGGAAGATGTGCGACCGTTTTTTTTGTTGTTTTTTTTCAGTGGCTCCTGTAACACAAGAACCTTCTAGACAAATAGTAAAAGAGCTATAATACGTGCGACTAAGGTCTTGCGATGGTTGTAAAGTGTATGGCCACCTTTAGACATTATTATTATTATTACATAGTATTTATATAGCGCCAACAGTTTGCGCAGCGCTTTACAATATAAGGAAGACATTACAGTTACAATACAATTCAAGACAAGATGGTAAGGAGGGCCCTGCCCCTTAGGGCTTACAATCTAAAAGAGGAGGGGGAAATGATACATGAGGTAGCTGTGGTACATGAGGTAGCTGTGGTACATGAGGTAGCTACATCCATCGTATCCTTATATTCACACTAAAGAGGTCATGTTTGTATCTAGCGAGTCAGGTTTTCTATGGGAATACTGTGTTGTGAAGAAGTAGCTCTGCTGCATATTGAATCGGAGCCAGTGACTGTGTGCAAGAATCTGGAATGCTGACAGCAGCTCTAAAAGTTGAATGTGCTTGGAAAAGATACGGCAGTTTGTGTGTGAAGTCCTCATCCCTTCCAAGTCAAGAGAAGAAAAACTGCTTTGGCATTGCTGCACTGTCTATATTTGTTTTTAAAATGGAGAACAGATTTTCATGTTTGACGATTAAAAACAAGAAGAAATGCACACAACAAGCTTCATACATATGCACCAAAATGGAAATCACAGTTTTAAATGGAATAATTTCCAGTGCATCAATGATCTTTAATGCTAATGTTGAAAATAAGAAGAAATGGACACAACAAGCTTCATACATATGTTTCAAAATGAAGATCACAGGTTTAAATAGAATTATTTCCAGTGCATTAATGATTTGTTTATGTTAAATGTTCACTCAGCTTAAAGTGTTTTTCCCCTTTTGCAGATAAATTGAAATATTGCCTATTTTTTGTTTTTTTGTTACATGTTCCCAGTCACATAGCATAAAAATACTCAGGAGCCCATCCCTCTGCACTTTACTTTGAAAGCTAGTTATAAATTGATTGGCGTAGTTGCCATATTTGTTTTGCTGGATTTGGTGAGGAGCACACTACACCAAATCCAGAAGCCACACACTAGGTGCTTCAGCTGCCAATGTGATGTGCAGGGCTTCTGGTGTGTCCCTTTAAGGAGGGATTGGCTACCTCCAGACATACCTACACTCAATTTATACCATTGTTGCTATATATGCTCCAAGATGGAGAATCTCATAGATTAGAGTTAAGGTGCCCATACACATTCGCACAGTGTGTGGGGCTGTCGGCTCCCTTTCAGCCGGCGTTCCTCGATCACTTGATCGAAGGAGCCGGCTGGAACATTTTCGATCGTTTAGAGACAACCAGTTTACAGTTTGCTCCCTATTGGGGCAATAAACTTTTGTCAGGTATATGTTGAGGTCAGGGGCGTAACTAGAAATCACAGGGCCCCATAGAAAAATCTTGTATGGGGCCCTGTGATTTCTAGATAAGTCCACCTGATAACCCAAACAGCCCACCTGAGGGTGACCCTGCAGAGCCCACCATAGACTCTCTATGGTGAGCTCTGCAGGTTCTCAGGTGGGCGGTCCAGCCCTCTTACCTTTCTGGCTGATCCTCTGTCCGCCTCCTTCTCCTCCACGGTCGCTTGCGGGCCCCGCCTCCTCCGTCACTAGGCCCCACCTCCTTGATCGCCGGGCCCGCCTCCCCATCGCTAAGACCTGCCTCCTCGATCGATGGGCCCCGCCTCCGCCATCGCTGCCGACGACAGGCCCAGCCACCTGTGAGGAAGTATGCACCGCTGCACATGTGAATGGCTGCATATTTCTCCTCAAAGCCGCCAGTGACAGCCAGCAGCATGAAATGCCATAGCAACCAAGGCGGCCTGCACGGCATCAGGGGGATGTCCTGGCCGGGCCCCCCTGTGCCCCGGGGCCCCATAGCGGCCGCCTGGGTCGCTATGGTGATTGTTATGCCACTGGTAGAGGTTATGATAACAATCTTCATGACTGGAGGGAACATTTATAGGGAACATATGAGGACAGAAAATAAGGTAGGGCATTAATGACCTTCTATTATTTGATCCTGGCTTTACTACCTAGTGAGTTCAAGGCTTGAGACAATTATACAGTATAGGAGTTCAGATTGTTTAAGTCCCACGGGCTACATTAGTTAAGCCAGGATGGGGATGACAGCCACAGAGCCGGCACCTTTTAGGACAATCAGCAGCAGTTCCCATATTTTTCTTTTCATGGTTTCACTTTAACTTCAGAAACAAAATATACGAAGGAAAATAATTAGTGACTGATAATGCAGGCTGTGCTATAAGCTGTAACAAATGGAAATGTATTCCCCTCCCTGAGACATTATATTGTACTTTTGTTGGGAATTCCACTTGAGTGTTTACGACACAAAATCCAATGACAGCCAAATTTTTATCATTGACAATGTACAGGAGCCAAAGAATTGTAGCCTGATTAAAGCATGTCTACAGACAAAAGCATCTTTGTTTTACTCAAATAGTGCCAACAACTGATACACCCACCAGTCATATCAAATGGGATATGACTTTTTTTGAGCTGCTTATGGTGCATTTTTGTCTGACCAGAAACCAGTCATGAGAGAAAAAAGGAGGTTGCCACTGTTGTTCTCCTCAAAATAATAGTTGTCTGGGTGTCCCTCTGACTTGCAGACAATAAGTACTATCCTTGTCGCACTCCTTACCGATATGTCCCTTGTAGTGGGGGGGTGCTCGCAGTGACTGCGGATGGCGCAGCGAATGTCAGCAAAATTGTAGCAATGTCACCAGCACACCAATCCTTTTAAGATAACAAAAGCTTCATTTATTGAAGTTTTTTGTCATATGACTTGCAGAGTTACAGACATGAAACGGCAAGTAAAACGACACTGTCACCAGACCATTTATTTTAACAACAATCTTCCCATAAAATTATAGGTGCATTGAACATATTTATGCATATATTTTTTTCATCTGTAAAACCCTCCCTTGTGTAGACATCCAAATGCTCTGAGACTGTTGCTGGGTACTGCCATCTTGGATGTGAAGGAAGTCAGCAGCCCCAGCAGACTCATAGCTGTGTGTCACAATATCCAGAAATCCGTGCCGGATTTTCGCTTTGCTCACTGGTTCTGGGCTGTCAGCCTATGGTGTCTCACAAGGCTGCAGCCAATCTGCTCTCCTCCTCCCCTACTTAGGGCTTCCTCAGTTGTTGCTCTTTGTGCGAGCAACAAGTCTTACGCCTTGTTCCGTACCCCCTTGTGGCTCTAACTATCCCTGGGATCTTACTCCCTGCGCTTGCTATTGGATCCTTGTGCCTTTGGCTTCCCTGTACCGGCTGGTATCACTGTTTGGCGTTATCCCCTGCTTTGCTCCTTGCACCCCTACTATAGTATTTCAGTGTTTACCTTTAGTATATTGCTGCAGACCTTAATTGCTTTCACCTGTGTGCTGTGAGTCTCTCTATACTGCCTTCATTGCCTCTCTTCTACTGTGTTTTCCCTCTCCAGCCTTTGTCTGTTTGCTGTTTGCTTCCTCCTATTTACTTGCTTTCTTATACTTCAATTCCGTCACTTACCTTCCAGTGTATCTTCCTTTGCTTTGCTGTCACCCCTTTTACTTCTGTGCTCCTCTCTTACCTTGTGGCTGTGTTGGATCCGTCCTTGTCTGCACACCCCCTGTGTGCATACATCCCTTTGTGCTTCTTTATGTACTTTTCTCTCTGTTATCCTGCTTCTTTGTATGCATGTGCAACGCACATCTTCTGCTTACTTTTGTACGTTACACCTTCCTGCTCCTAGGTGTGCATCTAAGCTACTTACCCTTTCCGAGTGTCCTTGTTTAGCTACCCTCTTCAGTATACTCTGCTGTTCTGCTGTGTGTTTTGCACCTTTTGCTTGTGACTTTCTCTTTCTCTCATTGTGTGCCACTGCTCCTATCTTCCTCCTCTTGGTTACAAGTTTCTTCCCTACCTGTTTGTATCCAGTTCCCCAGTGCTTCGACTAGTCCTTTGCGTTTGTGTGGGTGCGCTAGAGGGCCGCAACCTGGAAGGTGTCCAGCAGCCAATCATCCTCACCACTAGATGCTCTGTCGAATACCTGGCCCTTCTTAGATTCTG
>NW_017306599.1:557081-561399 GCF_000935625.1 Nanorana parkeri | reverse complement strand
TCCCTGCGCTTGCTATTGGATCCTTGTGCCTTTGGCTTCCCTGTACCGGCTGGTATCACTGTTTGGCGTTATCCCCTGCTTTGCTCCTTGCACCCCTACTATAGTATTTCAGTGTTTACCTTTAGTATATTGCTGCAGACCTTAATTGCTTTCACCTGTGTGCTGTGAGTCTCTCTATACTGCCTTCATTGCCTCTCTTCTACTGTGTTTTCCCTCTCCAGCCTTTGTCTGTTTGCTGTTTGCTTCCTCCTATTTACTTGCTTTCTTATACTTCAATTCCGTCACTTACCTTCCAGTGTATCTTCCTTTGCTTTGCTGTCACCCCTTTTACTTCTGTGCTCCTCTCTTACCTTGTGGCTGTGTTGGATCCGTCCTTGTCTGCACACCCCCTGTGTGCATACATCCCTTTGTGCTTCTTTATGTACTTTTCTCTTGGCTCTAACTATCCCTGGGATCTTACTCCCTGCGCTTGCTATTGGATCCTTGTGCCTTTGGCTTCCCTGTACCGGCTGGTATCACTGTTTGGCGTTATCCCCTGCTTTGCTCCTTGCACCCCTACTATAGTATTTCAGTGTTTACCTTTAGTATATTGCTGCAGACCTTAATTGCTTTCACCTGTGTGCTGTGAGTCTCTCTATACTGCCTTCATTGCCTCTCTTCTACTGTGTTTTCCCTCTCCAGCCTTTGTCTGTTTGCTGTTTGCTTCCTCCTATTTACTTGCTTTCTTATACTTCAATTCCGTCACTTACCTTCCAGTGTATCTTCCTTTGCTTTGCTGTCACCCCTTTTACTTCTGTGCTCCTCTCTTACCTTGTGGCTGTGTTGGATCCGTCCTTGTCTGCACACCCCCTGTGTGCATACATCCCTTTGTGCTTCTTTATGTACTTTTCTCTCTGTTATCCTGCTTCTTTGTATGCATGTGCAACGCACATCTTCTGCTTACTTTTGTACGTTACACCTTCCTGCTCCTAGGTGTGCATCTAAGCTACTTACCCTTTCCGAGTGTCCTTGTTTAGCTACCCTCTTCAGTATACTCTGCTGTTCTGCTGTGTGTTTTGCACCTTTTGCTTGTGACTTTCTCTTTCTCTCATTGTGTGCCACTGCTCCTATCTTCCTCCTCTTGGTTACAAGTTTCTTCCCTACCTGTTTGTATCCAGTTCCCCAGTGCTTCGACTAGTCCTTTGCGTTTGTGTGGGTGCGCTAGAGGGCCGCAACCTGGAAGGTGTCCAGCAGCCAATCATCCTCACCACTAGATGCTCTGTCGAATACCTGGCCCTTCTTAGATTCTGTGCCTGTCTCGAACGCACTGTCACGAGAACGCACAGACCATTAGTTCCTCTCTCTCTCTCTCTGTGACCAACATCCCAGATATCCCTCCCGACTGACTCCAACCAACTCCTCAAACCCCGGAGCTCACATACCCTAGTGCCCCGGTCCCCAGACCGTGACACTGTGACTCACGTGGCACTCTGTAGCAGCTTTGCTTAACCTTCTTACCATGGAGAAACCCTTGGAATCATCTACAGGTCTCAGGGAGCCCCTTCCAAAACTTAGTATAAGTGAAATCAGTATGTTGTAGATATAATAAGAAATTAGTATGGAATTTGACATTCAAAGCAGATCATAATTTAGCACTCTCCTAGTGTATACAACAACATTACTTTTAGTAATAATTAAATATTATTAAACAAACCGAGGCATGATGTTTGGTGGCAGAGTTATACAGTGGGCTGGCTTAAGTTTTTTTATTTTATTTTGACAGTGTCCAGAAGGCAGCAGTATAACCTAATTGTCTATGATTTTCTGATATTCCTGTGTCCCTTAATGGATGATGTTAAAATGCTAATCAGTTATGTCTATGGCTAGGTTTTACAAGGAGTTACACTGTTATCTTTTTACAGGGGTAAGTATTTGGCCTAAAACACTAGATTCTGGTGCAGGGACTGAGGGGCTGAACCCAGAGAGAGATCTACAGGTGTTTCAGAGTTCTCATTAAAAGAGTAACAAATTCATAATACCTTCTATATTGATAGCTGCATAAAGAGACAATAACATTTCGTTTTCATTCTCCTATTCTATGGGTCGTTGCAAAGATGTGTCATAAGGGCTAGTTCACACCAGATGCAGTCCATTCCATTTTTGAGCTGCTTCAAAAACGCATCACAATGCTTTCCTATGGGGTTTAATGTGCTCTGTTCACACCATTGCAGTCCGTTCCGATGCAGCCAGAAAAAATACTGCTTGCCCTATTTTAGCTGCATCGCGATGAAATGCATGCAAACGCATTGGAACGCACATTAAATGCCATTTTATGCAACAAGAACGCATCAATCACAGTAAAATCGAGGCAAAATGTATTGCACCGCAGGTGTGCAGACGCATGCGGTTCTGATGCAGTTCTGGTGTGAACTAGCCCTTACATGCAAACCAAAAACAAATGTGTTTGATCAAGAAAATAATTAGATGTTCTATTTGCAATATATGAGTTTGTAAGGGGGACAATGAGATCATAATGTACTTATCATTGCAGCCTAAGGCCTTCTCATTTAGCCAGCTAGATGGAAGAGCTTGTCACTTGAGGCAAGTGTTCATTGCTGGTACGTAGAAAATGACACGCGTGTCTAAATATAAACATAACCAATTCTGTTTGTGTCATGGTATACAACAGTCTATGCAAATGCATCTTTTAGAGACACCCCGAATGTTTGTTGACTTACAATTATGCAAGCAGTAACTCTTGGCATGATCATCATTTACTCAACAATGGACAGTAATAGTATTAGTTTATATGTCTACCATGTATCCCTATTTTATATGGCTTATTTTTTAGTTTACAAAGTGTGCAATATGTGACCTGAATGATGTTTTTCTGTGGCAGCGTAAGTCTGCTCAATAATAGGACTTTCTTGGCTTCTGCCCCGGGTTTCTTATGTTCTACTCTCATTGCTGCCAGTGAGTAAACAATCTCTATTTTGTATTGTAGCACAGAGAACAATAGCTGTAATAAAGCAACCCTGTACATGGCCAGGGCAGTATATAGACCTCCCTCTATACAATCAGCAGCAGCAGAATTTGATAATTTTTTTTATTGTGATGAGCAATACAAATAGAAATAAAAAGGTTTAAAAGATCTTGCACAGAAACAAGTACTGCATATCACATATTGTGATATTGTAATATGTGATGTCAGTTTAAATACTTTATATTTTGCAAAGTGTATGTAAGCCCTAGCAATGAACTTCTCTTATTTGGTCCCCTTTGGTACATTAAATATACCGAACAGCCATAACATTATGACCACCTGCCTAATATTGAGTTAGGTCTCCTTTTTGGGTCAAAACTGTCCTGACCCATCGAGGCATGGACTCCACTAGACCTCTAAAGGTATGCTGTGGTATCTGGCACAAAGCCAACAGTAGCAGATCCTTTAAGTCCTGTAAGTTCCATGGTGGGGACTCCATGGATTGGACTTGTTGTTTTTTTTTAGCACATTCCACAGATGATTGGATTGAGATCTGGAGAATTTGGAGGACAAGTCAGCACCTCAAACCCGTGTTTCTCAAACCATTCTTGAACTTTTTTTGCAGTGTAGCAGGCAGGGCCGGATCTCCCACAAGGCCACTGCCTCGGGGCAGCAGGGAGTGAAAGGGTAAGCAGGGAGTAGAGGGGTAGCAGGGGTGTGGAATTCCTATTGCCCGAAGCCCAGAACATGCAGTTCTAACGCCGAGATCACTTGTATGCAGCTTGCAGGTCTGTCCCCCCCTGCCGGCTACCTCTCTCCCTGCTGGCCACCTCTATCCTCTCTGGCTGCCTCCCTGCCATGGTTTTTGGGGTCCCCCACTCTTCTCCAGGACCCGGAACCACGGCAAGGTAGTTCAGGATGGAGAGCGGTGAGCAGAGCGGGAAGTTCTGTGTAAACACTTAGGCGGGAGAGCTGCACTCACAGCCTTCCCCTCTCAGCGGTCACAGGAGTCCCAGTGCTGTGCTCAAACTTCTGTATTGGAGGTGACAGGTTCAATAAAGAGAACCTGTCACCTCCAAATGCTATCGCACAGGGGCTTGTTAGCGCCTGTGTGATAGCAATAAAGTTAATTGAAAAAAATAAAAATGTAAAAAATGTAAAATGTACAAAAACTAATAAAATAAGTTAAAAAAATAATAATAAATAAAATTAAAAAGGGATTTCAAAAAATTCTATAAAAATTAAAAGATAAGATAAATAATTAAAAATAATAAACAACAAATTAAAAAATAAAACCAACCCTGCCGCCCCCGCCATCTGGTTGCCATTCACCATTGGGGGGGGGGGTGAGTAGTG
>NW_017306599.1:477903-556618 GCF_000935625.1 Nanorana parkeri | reverse complement strand
GGGGGGGGGTTGTCAGGGAGGGGAGCGCATTGAGGAACCTGGCCTTGGGGCAGCAGAGAGCAGTGACCAGGGTGCATTATTCTACTGAAAGAGGCCACTGCCATCAGGGAATACCGTTTCCATGGATGGGTGTACTTGGTCAGCAACAATGTTTAGGTAGGTAGTACATCTGAAAGTAACATCCACATGAGCAGCAGGACCCAAGGTTTCCCAGCAGAACATTGCTCAAAGTGTCACATTGCCTCTGCTGGCTTGCCTTCTTCCCATAGTGCCTGGTGCCATCTCTTCCCCAGGTAAGCAACACACACTCACCCGGCCATCCACATGATGTAAAAAAAAAACATCAATGCTCAATTCTTCCTGTTCGAGAGGGGAAATACACACCACAAACCTTAGGTGTAAAAGAATATATTGTACAAAGAATTAAACATGCATAGCTTGATTATAGATTCAGAAAGATTAAAATGATGACTGTGCCGCCCCAACGGGGCATAGAATATGAGATGCATAGCCTCAGTTAATATTAGCATTGTTTTAGATAGAGTTATTAGAGTGTGTTTTTGCCTAACTATTTTCCCCATAGCAAATCCATGTCTTATCCTATGCTGCCATCTAGTGGCCTTTGTGATATCACACATGTCTTTTCTGTATTTCTGTTCCCCATGTGACGACATACTTCCAGTCTATGTATGCCCCTCCCTTCTTCCTGTGTGCAGTACTTCCTGTGTCATGGCCACAGTTAAGAGCCACATGTAACAAGGAGACACAGGTAATCTGCACAGTACGGAGGAAAGGCATCATTTTCTGACCGCACAATACTATAACCGTTCAACTGCTGTTCCTATCATCTGCTGTAACCCTGATGTTAAAGAATAAACACCTCTTTTGAATGAATCGGTATTGACGAGTTCAGCTATCTGACGAGGATTGTCCGCAGTGAGTATATCTGCTTATACAGGCCAGGCATAGAGGTCTCAGCAAGGGATATATTTCACTATCACAACGATCGGAGTCAGAATAATGACCAAAAACAATCCGTGGTCATCAATAAATTATTTATCCAAGATTAACCCAACAATACCACAGCAACACTCACACAGTAATTCTAATCCAGCTCCTAAACCATAGAAGAAACCAACACAAGTCAATACCTCTACACCAAATAATTTAACTCATAAACTGGTTAGGTAATAACAAGCCAATCAGATACATGTGTATATACCGAATCCTAGGGAGTTGCGCAGGTTCTGGACTCTGAGTTACTCTGATGACCTTCTCCAGCTGACCCCACCAGCTGTCCTCCTTCTGATGGCCTTCTCCAGCTGCCCCTCAAATGGCCTCCTTCTGATGGCCTCTTCCTCTACCCCAGTTACCCTCATTCAATATGATTAGGAACCCATGATTGGTCCACAAAACATAACAATAGCTATCCCATCATAGTCATTGGATGACAAATAATAAACACCTATTTTTTTAAGGATGGCTGTAACTTGTTTGGCTCTATTATGTCTCTGAGAAGAGTATATATGCATATTAAGTGTTATCTTCCTGAGTCCACTGACACACCCAAAAGACAACTTGTTGTATAACCAGTTGACCATTTCAAAGTGAACATTGATCTCAAGGAGACAACACTGCTGGTTATCTGAATTATAATAGGTGGCAGTTGACTTTACCATATTAACAAAGTAATGCCTTCAATCATACTGATCTACTAGAAGATGCGGTCCTCTGGGTGGCATACACACAACATTGTGGCTAATTATATTTCTTAAAATAACCCTCTATAATGTACCCATCCTACATTATTATTAACTAGATATATTTTTCATTTGGGCTTTGGAATTTCTTCCACCATGTCAGCACTGATGGTATCTAAGGGCTTGTTTATACTAGCCCGCACGATGAAATGCACAGCTTTAACATGTGGGCTAGTGTGATATGACATATCCAGTGCATGGAGGGTGTGGTGCATTCTATTAACTTTATTTGGAGTGTACAAAGTTTACTCTCTATTCAGGTCTTTGCACAGCATGGTGGCGTGCTGCGCTGTGGTGACTTGCAGTGCAACCAATTGTGGTGTGAATGGGGTACATAGAGAACAATTGTATTCTATCAGGTCTATTCACAAAAGGGTGACGAGTTTGGAGAAGGCAGGAGAAGTGAACAATCTAGGACAACATAGCTGATTTGGAAAACAATCTCCAATTCAGCTCACTTTCCAGTTCAGTTATGTTGTCCTAGATTGTTCACTTCTCCTGTCTTCTCCAAACTCTTCACCCTTTTGTGAATAGACCTGTATGTGTCCTAGCAGTGGCTGGTATTGTCCAGTTGGTAAGAAACACCAGTCACCACTTAAACGAACCCTAAGTAGCAATGACAACAACAAGTCAGGTGCAAAATGAAACAGAATTTAAATGCTAATTAATTTGAATTAGAGTAAAGGTCAGGAGCACTGAACAGGGTATCTGCCCTGGCCATTACATCCAATTTGTAGTAAGACACAAATGTGTTCTGTGATCATCATCAGCTCTACAGATGACATACTGTATACTTCAGTCTGAGCCACAGATGCCCAGAAAGTTGTTTCTGCTTGAATCTGAGCCACAAATGCCCAGGACGTTGCCACACAGCTGGTGGAATGCTATGAGGATTGCCAAGGGCGAGAGATGTTTTTGACTTTACAACCGACCCGAATGGCCCTGACAATCCATGATGAAATTGTCTTGGCTAGGGTATCCTCTCCTTTCCTTGGCCCCACTTGAAGTATTTGAACATTAAATATATGTGGTTCTCAGTAGGTAGTTGGAAATCAGATGAATTAGGAACAAATTATGCCACAGCTTCTCCTGCTATAAAATGTTATTTGGAAGAACACCGGTAATGTTCATTGGATCTCCAGATAGTATCTGGAGATGACCTTAGGCAGAATTTCTAAAGCTGGCCGAAGCACTACTTTTTTTTAGAACATCATGCAAAAGAGCTCCATAGCCATAAGAGTCTGAAGCTCTGAAATCATTCTAGCTGTTAATGACCATACATGGCTTCCAATACCATCTCTATATGTCGATGACACTCAAATATATATTTCTACTCCACAACCCACTCCCTCAGTGTCCTTGCGTGTCAATAATCTACTAACCGACATATCCGTCTGGATGTCACAACACTTCTTAAAACTCAATCTTTCAAAAACTGAGTTCATAATATTTCCTCCTGCACGTGCACCTTCCCCCAACTTTTCCCTTGAGATTGATAACACAATCATCCATCCCTCCCTTCATGCCAAGGTCCTAGGTGTCATCCTTGACTCGGACCTCCCCTTTCTTCCCCACATCCAATTTCTCTAGACTTCTCTAGAGTCTCTCCCATCCTCTGGAACTCTTTACACTGATCTGTCCATCTATCTCCCACCTTGACTGCCTTTAGGCGATCCAAAAAGACTCATCTTTTCAGGGAAGCCTATCCCACCTAAACCTAACCACTGAACCATCACATTCTCAAACAATTCATCCCCACACAGCTACCTCCTCATGTATCACTGACCCCTCCCTTTTAGATTGTATGCCCTCATGGGCAAGGCCCTCCTTACCGTCTTGTCTTGGATGGTATTGCAATTGCAATGTCTTCCTTATATTGTAAAGCGATGCGCAAACTGTTGGCGCTATATAAATTATGTATAATAATAATAATAGCTGAAGTCACGACTATTACGAAAGCTGTTTTCAACGTTAGATATCTGTCGGGGGGCCGGAGTCCCCCTGTCTGCTGGAGTGGAACCCAATGGCAGGAAACAGTACCAGAGTGAAGTCCAGGATGAGGTACAAAATAGGAGAATCCAAAAATGCGTTGTCAGAGTATAGTCAAGGCAGGTAGCAGATATCATAAACGGGAAGTCAAGCCAGGGGTCAATAACCGGGAGATCCAAATAGCAAGGAAGGGAGGAAACAGGTAAACAGGAGATAATGCTTCGTAGCTGCTCTGGGTATGGCAGACTAATTCCGCAACAAGTCTTGGCTCTGGCTGGAATTTAAACCCACCAGGGACCCGAAATGCCCCCGTTGTCAGGGCAACGAGGAAGCTACATGTCCCTGGGAACCAGAGGGATGGTGAGGAGAGGTTGCACGCAAGGCCCTCCCCGATGATGATCAGCACCTGAGGGACTAATAGGCCATGGAATGTCACGTACGTGCATAACCGCAACCAGCCGCCGCTGGGCACCAAACCACCCCAAGAAGGACCCTACAAACTCCGCCATGCCCGCTGGCACCAAGGTAAGCGGGGACCCCTGGTCCCACAACAATATCATAATGAGACAGAGCCAATAGGTTAAAATGGGTAATTTTTCAAAATCTGAGGAACAAGCAGCAGGTCCTATTTTTGGGGAAAAAATGTTTCCCTGAAGGACTGAGAGCTTTATATTGTATTTCTTTTTTTGCAGTCTTGAATGCTTTCAAGGTCATAAGGGCTGCTCTCAGTCCAAGAATATTTGACAATGTTCCTGAAACTTGCCCATCTTCCTTGCACTGGCCTGACCAGGGCTGCCATCAGAAACCTTGGGGCCCTTTACACAGCTTTAGTCCTGGGCCCCCCACCCCGCCATCACACCATAGGTCTGTCCACAGGCTGTTCCCCTGAGTCCACCCACTGATCCTCCCATTGAGTCAGTCTATTGGCTGTCCCACCTGGTGCTTTAGTACACCCACTTTTAATATAAAACACTCTTACAACTTAATATATAAAATTGAAACTAACACAAACCACACTCCCTTATCACTAACCGCACTCCCTTATCACTAACACTAACTGCACTCCCTTATCACTAAACGCACTCTCTTTTCTCTAACACTAACCACAATCCCTTATCACTAACACTAACCACACTCCCTTATCACTAACACTAACTGGACTCCCTTATCACTAAACGCACTCTCTTTTCACTAACACTAACCACACACCCTTATCACTAACCGCACTCCCTTATCACTAAACACACTCTTTTCACTAACACTAACCACACTCCCTTTTCACTAACACTAACTGCGCCTCTTCTATCCACTAGCACATCTAAGCCTGTACAGGCTCTCCCTCCCCACCCCCATTATCGGGCTGCTAAAACACTTACCTTACCACTCAAGCGACCCTGCTTCACTCCCTGATCGCTCTTTGGTAAAGCCTGCTACAGACCAAGCACCGCCTTCTGAAAACCGCCTTTCCTGCATGTACAGGAAGGTACCAAGTTACAGGGGGGGGAGGGGGGAGGGGCGGCTGGGACCGTACCAAGTGCTATACTGCACCTATTACCAACAGCAAAAAACAGTGGTGGACCTAAGGAACAAACTGGCCCCCCAACCCCCCCGGCGGTCTCTGCACCAGAGGAGCTTACACTCTAATGTCCCCCCACAGTCACTCTCTATTATTATTATGCATTTATATAGTTCTGACATATACTACAGTGATGTACAGAGAACACAAGCCAGCCACATAAGTCTCCGTACCAGAGGAGCTTACACTCTAATGCAGAATGGCACCGGCTGTAGGGGGACCACAAATCCCAGTAATACATTATACAGCAATGGGAAACAGTAAATAAATTGGACTCAGGGCTTAGTAATGCACTGGACTCTGGGCTTAGTAACGCACTGGACTCTGGGCTTAGTAACGCACTGGGCTTAGTAACGCACTGGTCTCTGGACCCACCTGAGAACGTGCAGAGCCCTCCTAAAACCCCACACACACCTGAGACCCCACACAGTCCACCTGAGAGTGACCCTGCAGAGCACACCATAGATCCTGCACACCCCATCTGAGACTCTCTATGGCGGGCTGTGCAGGGGTCTCAGGTGGGCTAGTCGGGGTCCTTTTCCCTGCACCTCCCTTCCAGCAATGCTTATCTGCTGCTGCTGGGGCCCGACCTCCTCTGCTGGGGACCGGCCAGAAGTGACATAGTTGGAGATAATCGTTGACCATCAGAACACCAGCGGCCAGTGGCGGACCTAAGGAACAAAGGGCCCTGGTGAAGATTTTTCACCAGGGCCCTCCCGGTTTTTACAATGCCCGTACTGGCCACCTGACCACCTGAAAGCTCACACTGGCCACCAGAAAGCAGGAAAACAAGCTCAGGGCTCCCACTGATTCTGCAATATCGTGAGTTGTATCATAATTTCATTATTACAATGTAATAATATAGAAATAAATTTAACAATTACTGCGCTTAAAACATCCCAAAACCATCCGTCCTCGCTCCCTTCCTCCCCCCCCCCCCCCATCTCTGTGGTAAAAAAAAATTCAGCTAAACCGGTTCCTGATTCCAAAAAGGTTGCAGACCACTGCTATAGAGGACTACAACTCCCAGCAATACTTTATACAGCAATGCAGAATGGCTTTGGCTATAGAGGACTACAACTCCCAAAAATACTTGATACAGCAATGCAGAATGACATTGGCTATAGAGGACTACAACTACCAGCAAAACTTTATACGGCAATGCAGAATGGCTTCGGCTACAGAGGACTACAACTCCCAGTAATACTTTATATGGCAATGCGTAATGACACCGGCTATAGAGGACTACAACTTCCAGGAACATTTTATAGGGCAATGCAGAATGATTTTAGATATAGAGGACTACAACTCCAAACAATACTTTATACGGCAATGCAGAATGGCTTACAACTCCCGGCAATACTTTATACAGCGTTTGCAATTCTGCATTCCCGTATGTTCCGCATTCCCGTAAGTTCTGCTGGAAGTTGTAGTCCTCTATAGCCATTACCATTCTCCATTTCTGTATAAAGTATTGCTGGGAGTCGTAGTCCTCTATAGCTGATGCCATTCTGCACTGCTGCAATGCAGAATGGCACCAGCTATAGTGGACTACAACTACCAGCAATACTTTATACAGAAATGCAGAACAATTCCATCAGTTACAGAGGGTTACAATGTCATAGATTAAAGCAGTTACCTCGTTTGACTGTCTTTGCCGTGGGAACACATGCAGCAGGGAGAGGTGGCGGGCTCTGTAATCTGGTGGCTGCTGCTCGTTCCTCCGGGCCGAGGCACCAGCGCTGCCCCAGAGTGTTCCTGCAGGCTGCTCTGCAGCACATGTACTTTTCCTCTCGGCTCCACCTAGCTCTCTCCTCACTTAACGTATCAGTCTGACAACAAAAGGGGCCCACAATTGAGGTTCATAGGAAAAAACTTGCTCTGGTAGCATTAATCAGATGAATAATAGCAGAATTTTTTTTACATTTTATGAGGTATCATGTTGCGATGGAGAAGGAAGATGCATGGGTCCTTGCGAAAAGGGTAGTCTGTAAACTTCTGCATGATCAATTTGACTAAGGTCCATAACCTATGGAACTTAGGACAACTCCAAAAAATATGTGAGATTGTCACCGTCCATTGACTGCATCTCCAGCATGTGTCCAGGATAGATTGATAACACTGGTGCAGCACAGTTGGTACTCTATACCATCGCGTTAAGAGTTTATATCCTGCAGTGTAGGACTTGTGTGTAAAATATAGTATGTTATCTGTCTGGCTAAGAAAGAAAGAAGTCCTAAGATCGTCTTCCCATTTGCTGAGAAATGGAAGGGTTTGTTCAGTAACGGGCGTAGTGAGACGCTCATATACTTTTTTTTTGTTTATAATCTAGCCAAATGCTTTCATATATTTCAGAGGGAAATCCCTGACTAACTCCCAGTTGCTCTCCTGACAAGCAGAAAATCATCTAGATAATGGTAAAGCTGGGTTCCCTAATCCTGAATCAAAATACAAGAGCCGGAGGTACTTGGAGAAGGTACTTGGAGCTGTGGCTAAATCAAAAGGAAATTAAAGATGTTGGCCCATTATAAACAATCTCAAATACTTTTGGTGGGGATGATATATTGAGATGTGGAGAGGCATCTTCTAGATCGACTGGCAGAAACCAATCATCTAAACAAAGAACTTTTATTACAGTCTTCACAAATTCCATCCTAAAATGGTTTAGATACTCTGAATCTAATATCAGCCTGAATGCACCAGCAGATTTTCGAACCAAGAATCGTTTCAAGTAAAACACCCTGGACCCCTTTCTTCCAATGGTTCTGGCACTACTGTTTTGCAGAGAATCAATGTACCAACATACCAATCTAATCCTTTTTTACTAGAAATGTCTCCACAAAGATATCCCTCAAAGGAAAGCCCAGAAAATTGAAGATGCAACCCCTTGAAACTACTTACATGATCGTCTAGTCTTTGATGGTTTCGAACCAGATACTGGCAAAGTGGTGATGCCTCATGCCCATCTGAAAAGACTGGGTGGGCTTTATTTTAGAAGGTCTTGGCTTCAGGTCTGGAAGCAGTGCTGTCTTTGCTCTGGAGTTTTTAAGAAAGAAAGTTTGGGCACTCTTCCAGGGGTTCTCTCTATGGGGGTGATAGCTTCTGATGTTTCTATTGTATAAACACATTGCTTGTCCTAAAAGGAATGCTGCTTTACTTCTTGTCATGAGGAATAAGGGAAGACTTTCCATCGGTCACTCTTTTAATGGCCTCATCCAAGGGAGAATCATAAAGCATCTTCCCGTCGTAGGGGATCAAACACAAACCTTCTTTGAGTAAGCATCAGCCAGCCATGACTTCAGCTTGAAGTCCCTCTTGGCAGAAACAAAGAGTAACATAATTCTAGAAGACACTCGGATTAGATCCACAGGGGCCTCTGACAGAAAATGCATCAACAGTTTTAATTTTCTGTAAAGCAAAACATTTTTCAGACCATTCTACATAAGACTTTAGAGCTTCTTCAAATATCTGTCCAAAAAAAATAAGCACTTGCACCTAAAGGAAATAACAGGTTTGGAAGCTGCTCTGGCTGCAGAATAAATCTTGTAGTGCAATTCAACCTTTGCAGTCAAACTAACTAAAGGAACCCCCACTATATGTTTGTTATGAGTTTCTTTCACACAGCATACCTTTTTAGTTGTTTCTTTGGAGCAGGATTATACATAGGACTCTATGGGCAGCTTCTATTGCTTTGAAAATACAGCAATGGGGAGATAAGGGACAGACTGGAGGGACAAGAGTGAAAGGTCTTTAACCATTTTTAGGACAAACAGTCCATCACATCCAGTTATTAACTCATAATGAACTTTACCAGAACAGTACAGGCAGGGTTAAAAATGGTAAACATGGACTCCCCAGCCCTCTTATAAACATTAAATAGAATGGGAAGCTAAGTAGGAGTTTTCAGAAAATAGCATGTAATAGGGTCAAGAAAAACAATTTTTAAATATGTTTTTAAAGTTATGCGTTGTGAATGGGAACATGTAATAAATATATATTAGATGTTATCCCAATATGACTGCAAAAGTGGAAATACACTTTAAGCTCTGTGTCCACTCTCCTATCCATTAAATCTTTAACGGTAACAGCATTCTGCGAAGGTACCACAACATGTCTTGTCAGTCGCATGAGCGCTGCATCCACTTTAGGAGAGAATCCACTAGCTATCCAGCAAGGGAGAACATAGTGCTTAACAAAGTGATTAGTGACCAAAAAGTTTATCTGGTTGAGTCTTCCATTATTTCCTTAATCTCCAGAATAAGGGGAAAAGCGGGAGGTTCTTTTTCACAAGGGGATAATTTTGGAGCGTCATGAATCTTTGGAAGAATGCAAAAAAGGTACAAGTGGACTAGGGTTAGGAGTACTTTTATTACTGCACTGGACGACTGTCCAACAGACATGGAGGCAGAACCAAATCCATCAGTGCTGACATGGGGAGGCACCAGGAAAAGATTCATTTAAAGCCCCCCCATATGTACAGAAGGCGCAACCTTGTTTCCCCAGTAAAATCTGACACAAGGTGTGGGGCATTTGCACCTTTTATAATATGAACAACATTAACGTCCTGAGTGTAAAATCATAAATATAAGGATATTTGGTTCATACACTGATGTTTGGAAGTTCTGCTGAAATCCTCATTAGATCTATAAATGTCTTATGCCTCAGAGTTATTTACAAAAATGTGTCATCTATAAAACATAAATGCACAGTGCAGCCGGCCAACCTTTTATCCCATCTTGTTAGTCAACCATTGCTGTCATATATTACTATTGTTTGTATAGAAAAATTGTGTTTCTAACACTGTGCCTTTTTGACTAAAATGTATAAATAGATAAAAGCACTATTGATTGAGCAAACGTCTCAGAACGGGCAGATTGTGCCAGGCATGTGTCATCCTACTGCAATTTATAAATAACAGTTCTGCTGTTTCCAGCACAATCCTTGCTTTGCTTGAAGAAACTGAACATGCAGTACAGCAGAGGGAACAAATGCAGGTATATTATATATGAAACTGTCTGACTCAAGCACTGGCACAGCTACTCATCTGGTTAAGAAAAAAGTACATTTTCAATAGCCTCAGAACAGGTCCTGGAGAAACAGCTCTTTTATGTGTTTAGAATAGCATTATTTACAAATGACTAGGATGACCTTTATAAAAAATCAAAATCAAATGCAGCCCCGCAGACAAAAAAAGCGAACACAACATTCTGTTTCTAGAGTATTGCTACGTACCTTGTGAAGACTCCGATTGTTTTAAGGATTAGCCGTGCACAATAAATGTATAATAACATACTGTGTTGTCTAATACAACAAGTTACTTTTTGTCGTTTTCCCAGCCAATTACTGACAGCATGAGAAGAAGCCGCCGATTGGCCTTTAAAGTCGTAAACCTAAATTGGGATTTTTACAATTGCGCGGATTTGCTTCCAAATCAAATGATAGTGCAGTGTATAAAATGCTTTTAATTACCTTTATTCCACCCTTTAGTCCAAGGTTATGTGACTGCATTACTGTTCCTTGGATCCAAGGGCTGGGCAGTGGGCAGGACCAGTCTGCCCTGCTGTGCATTGCAATGACAGAAAGAGCCATTGTCAGTCAGTGTTACTTGTCCCATCAGGCTCCCAACTGTCTACATTATAGTAGCACCGACTAATAAGGTGGGTAAGAGTGTTTAATTGGCTGCAGGTCCCGTCATCGCCATTCACGGTAGGGAAGACTGGCCCCTCTTAATGTCCAGACAGTTCAGATCATGAAAGAGCAAGGCAGAGTAAGCAATAGACACTGCTTTTTTGGAGCATGCACACACGTGGTGGCAATGCTGCAGAGGGTAGCACAGCTGCAGATCGTTGCCACCACTAACAAGCCAGACTAGGTCACTGGCAGGATCAACAGGTATTTTTTTAAAATCTAAAATAAATGTATTGCTGTACAAAGTACAACCCCAATTCCAAAAAAGTTGGGACGCTGTGTGAATCTACATAAAAACAGAGTGCAATGATTTGCAAATTTCGTAAACTCATATTTTATTCGCAATAGAAAACAACAAATGTTAAGAAAAAAATAAGGTAATTTTGAAATTGATGGCAGCAACACGTCTCAAAAAAGTTGGAACAGGGCAACAAAAAACTTGCAAAGTAAGTGGTACTAATAAGGAAGAGCTGGAAGAACATTTTGCAACTAATTAGGTTAGTTGGCATCAGGTCAGTAACATGATTGGGTATAAAAGAGCATCTTAGAGAGTCAGAGTGTCTCAGAAGTAAAGATGGGCAGAGGTTCACCAATCTGAAAAGCTGTATCTAAAAATTGTCGAACAATTTCAGAATAATGTTCATCAACATAAAATAGCAAAGACTTTACCACTTGAAGACCAGGTGTTTACACCCCCTTCCTGTCCAGGCCATTTTTCAGTATTCAGTGCTGCAATGCTGTACTGAAATGAATTTGATACCATTTTTTGGGGGACAGATAGAGCTTTCTTTTGGTGGTATTTAATCACCACTGGGGATTTTTTTGTTGTTACTATATTAAGGAAAAATTACAGAAAAGTTTTTTTTACATTTTGTTATAATACAATTATTACCCAATTTTTTGGTAAAATATAAAAGACCGCTAAATCGCAAAAAACTACGATACCCAAAATTGACAACAGGCGACGCTTTAAAAGCTTTTACCGCTCATCAGTTTAGTGTTATCAGTGATTGATGACCCTAGAATTATTGCTCTCACTGTGACATTTGGGGCGATATGTAACATGTGTGGCGTAATGGGAGCAATAGTCGTTTTCGCACGTATGCGCACCCTACGCATGTTTGCATGCGTGTATGTATGGGTGGGGACTTTTAAAAAAAAATTGTGTTTTTTTAATTCTTTTTCATGTGTGACTAACTTTTTTTGCAACTTTTATTTTTTTCCCACTTATCTTTATTATTACATAGGGGGCTAAGAAACCCCCCTATGTGATAGCAAAGAGGATGTGTATCTACAGTACATAATATCATCAAAAGATTCAAAAAATCTAGAAACTATATATATATATATATATATACATACATACATACATACTGTACATACATACACACAGTATATATACACACGGTATATATACACACATACTGTAAAGTAGGTCCACTACATATGAAGGAGTTCCATTCCAAGAGTTTGTTAGTCATTTTGTTCAAAAGTCCAACAAAGTTAGCCTAGGTACCCAACTAACACAATTGGCTATATAGTACTGTACTGTGATAGGTTTAGAATACTTTTCACACAAATAATACAAAAACAAAAACACAAAAATTCCTTCATGTACCGTTCTACATTCGGGTCCTGTGCTTCAAAAATTACCAGTGCCTCCTCAAATAAAGAAAATCCCCTTGCCATTTCCTGAGTTGTGAATCTCTTCAGTTACTTCTTCCTCTTGACTCTCTTCATCCTTTTACTGGGCCTCCAATACCAACAGGTCTTTATTAGTAAGCTCCTTGTGTTTCATTGCAAGGAGTTCAATGAAGTCGTCCTCTTGCAGATCTAGCTCCAGCTTCTTGTCGCTAGTCACTAAGTTGCTGAAGAGCTCTTTGGATTCCTCATTCACCTTCTCACATCCATGTAAGTCGTGAACAAACTGCGGGCAAAGGTTCTTCCAAACCCCATTCATAGTGATGGCCGTAACCTCACGCCAAGCAAAGTCAGTGTTTTTTATGGCCTTGTAGATGTTATAGTCTATCCAAAATTGTCGCAAGGTTGTTCCTGATTCGTCAATTGCCTTTACTGCCTGAGGAAAGGTGTGACGTAAATAATATTTCTTCAAAGTCACTATAACTCCCTGGTCCATAGGTTGGATGAGCAAGGTAGTATTTGGTGGCAGATGCACTACTTTGATGTTGGGATGAAAGTGCTCCATGAATGGGAGGTGACCTGGAGCATTGTCCAGCAGAAAAAGAATGTTGAATGGGACGTCCTTCTGTAAGCAATATTTGTCTACCTCTGGGATAAAGTGGTGGAAAAACCAGTCCTGGAAAATGGCCTGTATAACCCAGGCTTTGTGGTTACTCTTCCACACAACAGGAAGAGAGCCCTTGGCTATGTTTTTAAGGGCTCTTGATATACTAAGAGAGGCTTCATCTATATATTGCCGGAAGCATTATCACCAAACAACAGAGTTAGCTTAACCTTTGCGGTTTCATAGCCTGGCATTGACTTCTCCTTACTTAGGCAACTTCGGTCTGGCATCCTCTTCCAGTACAGTCCTGTCTCATCCACATTAAATACCTGCTCAGTTAGATACTCGCCTTCATCAATCATTTCTTAAAGTGTTTTAGGAAATTTCCAGGCAGCTACCATATCAGCACTCGCTGCCTCGCCACTTACTTTTACATTGTGAAGGTTGGCTCTAGCCTTGAACCGATGAAACCAGCATGGCTGGCATTAAAAGATGCGTCCTATGAATCTTCGCCGTGTTTCTTCTTTAAGTCTTCATAAAGGTTTTTAGCTTTCTCTTGAATTAACATGATCTTGTCCTTGTACTTTAGAATCGTGCCAACGGTTGAACGATTCATGTTATAAGTACAAGCGACGTCTACCATGTTTTCGCCTCGCTCCAGTCTCTCAATTATTTTTACTTTTGTTTCCATCGTTCCCACTTGGCGCTTCTTAGCAGTACAAGCTATATCACTGCTGCTTTTACTCTTGCTTTTGGACATCCTGGACTAGATACTGTACTATTGTACTCTGTACAGTACTGTACAATAAAGTACACAAAAGCACAGCCACTTGCAGCAGACGCACGTGACAATGTACGAAAGACACGTAAATGAACGTACGTGATTGGACATGCAAATCAACTGTTATTGTTTCATGATTCAGATTTTGATGAAAAACTTAAAGTAAAAATGTTTTTAAAGCAGTCACAAAACTTATAAAGACATGTTTTAATATTAACTTATGTGATTCCATGCATAGTAGCACTGAGCTAATGTTGCCATATTGCTTTGCAAATTGCTGTTGGTATAAACGTGGGTGGTCTAGTGTAAGGGAACGATCCAACCCCTTTTCAGGTACTTCAGTCCACAAACCATTTTAATGAATGTAGAGTGGAGGTTATAGAGGAGCAGGACAGGCAGGCACTGCCAGGAATCCCTAACACTAGTGATCAGGACAGGTTTTATAGCTTGCTTAATATCATCCCCTCAAACCAAAAACTGTCCTTTGGTTATGTCTATAGACAAGGGTGTCAATTCACAAAGCTTTTTTTTTGCCGATTTCAGAGGCTATTTAATAGATATCACACACCATTTAGGTTTGTTCAATTCACCAACTGATTTAACGCTTGGAATCTCCACCAATTAACATCTGTGTTTGCAGAAGTGATATTTTATCATGGAGCTCGTTATTTAACGGTTCAATCCTGATTTTAACAAGCCTAATCGTTAATATACAGAAGTGCAATTCGCAAAGATTTGTTGGCCATTTATCGCCTGTTAGACAATCGTTACATAAGCACCTCCTTCAGAGTGTAGTTATGACAGTATTCTGTCGGTATTTTCTGCTCTGAGGAAGATTTGTGACGTGAATTTAGGGCTGCAACAACTAATCGACATAATCGATTATAATCGATTATTGAAAAAGTTGTCAACTTTTTCAATAATCGATTAATCGGCTTCCGATCAGTTGGCCCTGTTCACAGCTCCACACGCTGTGCGCCGCACCTCCTCCCCACCTCACGCTCGCCGCTGCCAGACCCGCTCGCATCCACGCTCCACACGCCGCACCTCCTCCCCGCCTCACATTTCCTGCCCATCCACGATCGGCAAGGCACGCGGGGAGATGTAGTAAGGAGGAGCATGGGTGGGGGGGATGACAGCCGCTGATAGACAGGTCCAATCTCAAAAGGAAGTTGCTGGAGGACTGGTCAGGTAAGCCTGCACTTTCCCACACATGGTGCTCTATAATGTATTGCTGGGATTTGTATTCCTTTATAGCTGGTGGTACATAGTGCTGTACATTATACATAGGAATACAAATACCAGCAATGCATTATACACTGTATGTATAATGTATTGCTGGGATTTGTTGTACTCCTCTATAGCTGGTGATATTCTGCATTGCGCTGTATAGAGGACTACAAGTCCCAGCAATAATACATTATACAGCGCAATGCGGAATACCACCAGCTATAGAGGACTACAACAAATCCCAGCAATAGTACATTATAAAGTGGTACAATGCTAAATACCACCAGCTATAGAGGACTACAAAACCCAGCAATAGTACATTATACAGCGCAATGCAGAATGCCGCCAGCTATTATGTACTATTGCTGGGATTTGTTGTATTGCTCTATAGCTGGTGGTGTTCTGCATTGCGCTCTATAATGTGCTTTTGCTGGGATTTGTAGTCCTCTATAGCCGGTGCCATTCTGCATTCATTGCTGTATAATTTTACACTTTCCATTTCATTATATTGCACACCACACTATCTTTTTTTTCTTTTTTACTTCCACCGCTCCAAGCTTGCTCCTGTGATGGACTACAACCTCAATACAAACTAGTAGTCCTATCACTGGAGCTATTTTTTAAACTTTATTTTATTGTTTATCCGATTAATCGAACTTAATAATCGGCTAACTAATCGATTTTGAAAATAATCGTTAGCTGCAGCTCTACGTGAATTGATAACTTGGTTTTTATTTTTAATTTTATTTTTTTGGGAGTGCGGTTGTAATGAATAAACTTCAACAGTTTTAATAAAGTTGTTTAGATACAATAGTGCAGCCTTTTGAAAACACGTCATTTGTAGACACTGTTCTTCTCCCCTCTGGTCCTAGAATGCATCAAACGTATTTTAACACCTTAAAATGTTAATTCTACTATTCAAGATGTAAAAATAACTCTAGGGGTAAAAATAACGCTTCAGTTGCTAAAAAAAAAAAAAGTAATACGTAAAAATAACTCCCTAATGCTGCAGGTGGACACCTTAATGTCAATGTTAAAATCGGAAAATTCATACTTACCAGCAATTTTGCTTTTCTGTCTAGCTCCATGTCAGCACACTCATGAGTTAACACCCCCTCCTCCTCACAAATCAGGACCATAACACCTGAGGCTGGGTTCACACCTAGGCGTATCAAATATGCGCGTTTATCACACGTTCCGTGTCGCAAAGAAGCTAATGTACTTCTTTGGGTGTAGGACGTTTTGTAGCGCGTTTATACGGCCTGCAATACGCCCAGGTGTGAACCATACCCATAGGAAATAATGGGATTTCAGTGCGTAGGAACGCGCTACAAAACGCCCAGGTGTGAACCGGGCCTAAAGCTGAGAGAGCTGATGCACCTGCTGTTCCGTAACTGGCCTCTATATGATGGGTGGGAGATGTGCTGACATGGAGCTAGACAGGAAAGGAAAATTGCTGGTAAGTATGAAATACAGTTTTCCGGTTTCCTGTCAGCTCCATGCCAGCACACTCATGGGAAATAACTAGCCAAGACAAGGGTGGGAATGCTAAGGTACATTTACTTACAAAAGCAGTAGAAAATTACTTTCTGACCAAATTCCACTGTGGTTAGAGCAACAGGCTCAATACAGTAATGAGACATAAAGGTGTGTACAGAGGACCATGTGGCCACTTTACATATGGTCTCTAGAGAAACTTGACCAGCTGCAGCCCAGGAGGCCGAAATACCTTGTGTTGAGTGCACTGACATACACTTCAGAACTTAAGCTGTAGGCTAAGGATATGACTTTCACCATTTAATAGGCTAACAATCTACTGGAAGCCTTTAGACCTTTCCTTGTGCCTGAAGGAAATACAAAGAGATGATCTGATGACCTAATACCGACAGTGGCCCGCACAAAGCCCAATATCGGTACAAGGATCACCCTGTCAGCAAAGAAGATAGAGAAGGGTTCTTTAAACCCTAATGCTGTCAGCTCTGAACTCCTGGTGGACGTAACCGCTATCAAGAAAAACATTTTTAAAAGGTGAGAAGCCAAAAGGGAAGCATTCCCTTCAAATGCCTCCAACGCGAGAAACTCCAACACCGCCGGTACCGATTGATCCCGAGAAAGCTGAGGATCAATTGGTACCGGCGAACACGTCTGGAAAACCCATGTCGAAGTCAGGGCGTCGAATGCCATCGCTAACTGGCAAAGGAATCTCGAATAAATGCTTCAACTTGGTATTGATCGGAGATGTGAACAGGTCCACCTCTGGAAGGAAGGCCCACGTTGCCAGATCTAGAAAAAGATTTGTGGCAGCAGCAATCATTCATTGTTGTCCACTTGCGTACTTGAGAGAAAGCCTGCTTGATAGTTTAGGGGACTCAGAATATATAGACTGCTGACCGGTGGAGAGATTGGACTGTGACCAATCCATGATTGGGGCTATATCCTCCAATAATGAATGACTGCGTGTTGCCCCCGTTTCCTGACATGTCACTGCTGTGACATGGTCAATTTGTAACAGAACCAACCTTTCCCAAACAACATCTTGAAATTCTAACAAAGCATGATAGGCCACTCTCAATTCCAGAATGTTTGACACCATCCCCTTCGCCTGGCACTGCCAGCAACCCTGGGCTAGATGGTCTAACCAACTGGCTCACCAACCTGACTTGCTGGCATCTGTCGAAATCACTGTCCAAGAGATCGGCAGGAGAGTGGCATAAGAGCAGATTCTGATCCAACATCCATGAGTGCATACTGACCTTCATAGCAGCCATCATCTGGTGCAGATCTCTAGACTGCCACTGGTCCAGGAACCCGTTCTAGGAGGGCCGAGAGCTTCACTGGGCCCATTTCATCAAAGGAATGGTGGCCACCATTGTCCCCACAATCTGCATACATTGTGTGGCTGAAAGAAACTCAGCAGCCAGCACAGTTGATAACCTCTGCCAGATTTCTGGCATCTTTCGCAAAGGAAGGGCCACCGTATTTGGCACAGTATCTATCCAGGCCCCCAGCTACACTAGATCTTGTGTCGGGACAAGATGACTTTTGTCCAGGTTGACTGTCCAGCCAAACTTCTGGTGTGTGGGCAAGACTAACTCATGATAGGAGATGATGATATCTTGATTCAGGAGGCAGGAGATCATCCAGGTAATGGTAAATATGTACTCCTTACTCTCGCAGAATGGCCACCTGAGCCAAGAGCACTTTGGTAAAGACTCTTGAAGAAAAGGTTAGCCCAAGGCTAGGCAGATAAACTGGACCCCAACCGCGAAACGATGAAACTTCTGGAAGCTGACATGTATCGGAATGTGGAAATAGGAAAAAGGTAGGATCCACGACCCAGGGTCTTAACTAGAGGGCTCTACTGCCAGTTACTGCTGTTCGCATTACCCTAGACAACAATTTGACCACATCAATTGATGCTTCCGCAAAAAAAGACAGCTGAAAGTTTTATGTACCTCAGATGGTCCAACAACTCATATACTGAGATCACTGGGCAAAGCCGACTCCATACTATCCACTCAAAAGTCCAAGGCTTTGAAAGTTGCAGCCATTGCCACGGCTTGCTTGCTGGCTCCTCTTGCTAGTAAATAGATCTTTCTAAGATCTAGATCCGTACGTCTGTCCAAGAAAGTCTGTATAGCTTTTCATTATTTCATATTTCTCAAAAATGGAAAACAGGATTATAGATTTTTAATGAATTTTGGGAGGTGAGAACCAATTATAAGCAGAGCATTGTTTTTATTGAACTTTTATATACATTTTAAGTGTAATTAATAACATATACCTTTTATTATTATATGTTTATGGTGGTCTTATGGGTGCCTAAAAAGTCAGTTGTGATCTGGTCACAAAATCCTCTTTTAGAGAACCCGACCCCCCCATGCTGTGCCCAAGGTTGTGTCACAGCCGCAAAATCCTTGAGTATCCTGGAAGACCCTCTTCACCAGTGTGACAACTTGCAGATTATCCGCTTCTTTATCCCTTGTCACTTCCAAAAAGCAGCTCTCACACGCGGTCTTGCCTGGTAATGCTACATTAAAACATGCCCAGCATCCTCCAGGGCGGGGCTGCGGATGACGTCTCCCAGAGAATACTGCCGGAAAACTGCTACTCAAAGGGGAATCTGTCCCGTCTTCTACTCTCGTGATGACAAGGGTAATGTCTGTCCCGAGATGGAGATCTGTGACTACACAAAGAAGGAGACCTTCTACGATCCCTGGGAGTTCCAAGATTCTGACTGGGAGGAACTGTAACACAAGCATGGAAATTACAGCTACAAAGTCCTGATGCAAATGACACAGTGAAGGCAGTGTGAGCACCGCCTACCTTCTCTGTACATGCTGGTCTTTAGAAGGTGAAGGATTGTCCCCAGATAAATGAGGAGTTGTCCCTTTAAGAAGGTTACCCAACAGGAAGAGAGAGCAGCCACAGCGACTCCAATATAGGAAGGGAACCGGCTGCTAGCACGCGGCCATGCAGACTGACACAGCCTGGCTTAAAAAGGGAGCGCTCCAGCCTCAACATACCCCCCTCTGTCGCCCATTGGATCCTAAGGGCAGAAGCGCACCGCCTCCCAGCACCTGATCCAATGAATGAACGAAGGTGGTTGTCTTCCTGTCAGTGGAACGCGCCGCGTGCATTCCACTGAGTCTCCACACTGCCGCAGCTCAGCCTTGAACAAAGCGAAAGGAAAAGCTCCTACCTCCTTGGCGACATTGCTCAACAGCCACAGCCCTGGGAACCAGCAGCAGGGGGTACCAGATACCCAAACATTTAGAGGGTGCTTAAGGGACCACACCCCACAGATACAGGGGCAGACAGTAAGGGATTTACCCTCACCAGGTAGACGTGCCACACACAGTCCTGAGAAGGAGGAAGAAAAAGTAACAGCGGGTGCAGCAGCTCTCACAGATTTAAGAGTTATGGTCTTGATTAGTGAGGAGGAGGGGGCGTTAACCCATAAGTGTGCTGACATGGAGCGGACAGGAAAAAACTTTGGTAAATACCATGTTTTCAAAAGAAAAATATGGAGAGGTAAATGAAACAACTAGAGAGAGCAAATAACGTTTCTCTTTGTGAATTGACCCCATAGCTTAACACTATGAACATGCTTGGAGAAGGAGAGAGATCCGGCATAACTTTATCAATGAATCAACTTTTTCAATCAGCAGCCTGGGTTGGTTCCTTGACCAGGCTATATTGGGTAATTGCAATAAAGTTATACCTGGCTGTACTGTCTAGTAGTAATGTATGAATCAAAGATTGGTTGAACAGAATTATAATTTCATTAGCAGATAAAACAAATCCCATATAAGCATTTTAGTTGTGTACTTACAGAAGCTGTACCGTATGATAAACAGCTAGACCTTTTAAAAGCAGTGGTGAAAACAATTATGTGGACATGGAATCAGCAGCCAAATGTAATATTGTTCATAAATTAGGAACTGGTTTATTCTATGTGTCAGGAAAAAAACAGCAAGAGCAAACTGAAATTTCAGAACCCAAGTTAAAAACCTTAAGAGTATACATGCAAACATTCTGTACAAATTGACAGAAAAGGCTAAAAGGCAACTTAAACCATTATTTCACAAAAATACAATTAGACAGGGAGGCAGCACCTCTATGTGTTCAGATTGCACTAGAGTAGTTGTATATTGTACAACATATTAAGGTTTTACTATTACAACTGCCACAATATAGGCCTAATGTAAGAGAACAAGCAGAGAGCCCTTGTTACTTAAGGGGCAATTGTGAGGGTACTACCATAAACAATTTGGAACGTCAGCTGAATTTCTTCCAGATTTTCACCTTTTAGATTGCAACATACATGCTTTTGTTGGCTGTCAATACAGTCATACAATGTAAAAATATTAACTGTATTAAAAGCATATTGTGTTACAACAAGAACATTAAACATGCCAAAGAATAATGTCCAACAGCATAATAATGCTGATTACTTGTACAAGCCAAACTCCACAAAAAGTCCAAATTAAACATTTCTTGTGCCTTGAAGTGCATTTCCACTTTCACAGCTAAATTTGGTAACACCTATTTTAGATGTGTTACATATTCCCATTCACATAGCATGAGCTAAAAAAAAAAAATGCTTTTTGCGGTTTAAATTGCTTTTACTTGGGTTAAGTTTTCTTGACTTCTTAAGGGTTAACATTTCTACTTGCTTCTACTCCTTTATACTGTTAGGAGGGGCTGAGAGGAGTTAAAGGATTACATCCCTGGCTTCTGCATTCAAATGTTAATGAAGGTAGTGAGATAAACACAACCCTCAAATTTCAGTCCCAAGTCTTTCTATAAAGGACAGATCACTGTGAAGGTGCCCAGCAAAACCTGGAATTAGCCATGTTGCCTGCTTGAACAAATCATCTATAAAAAGGTAAGACTTATTTAAGATTATTTTACGGTATGCTCTGAGAGTAGGAACACATAAAACACACATAGTGGAGTTTTCTAAAAATTTGACTGCAAAAGTGGAAATATACTTTAAGATTGTTTAGTTATATATTTTGGGCCTGTGCATGGGATGGCTTGTCTTAGGAGGTTTCTAGTCTTGGAACAACCAACTAGCCATTAGGCACAATGCAGTTCCATAAAATGGTAAACCCTCACAATTAAGGTTTTTCCCTCAGTTGTGAAGTCAGTTTGTAGAATTATAACCCTCAATGTACAGGACTACCTCACAAGCAATAAAAAAACCTCCACTGTAAAGTAATCCCTAGTTGCAATGATAGCTATCCTTGAAGGATACAATATACAAAGTTCCCGCAGCTGAGGGCAGATTTCTGGTTGTTCAAATGGTGCATCCAAAAACAGATGCATATACAGTAAATCGCTTTTGCATATTAATGACTGAATGTTGTATTTTGTCAGGTCTTCTGCCTTAAATTCACACAGCAATTTTTTCTGCACTGAACATTCTCCTTTCGGCAACATGTACATTATGAGAAGGAGTGCCGTCTATGGGTAAAATCTCCATATTACTCTTTCCATTCCCCAGCACTGATGTATTTGGACTGCCACTTTAGCAAACTGTAAAGGCTCAAGTCTAGTTTTTTTAATCAGGACAAATTGTGTCTGGTTTTGAACCAACGTAGTTATAGTTAAGGCAAAATGCAGTGTGCAAAGTGCAGTAATGCATAGCAACCAATCAGAATTAATTTTCTACTATTTGCACTGTAGTGAACCAACAAATACTCAGATCTGAATGCCTGCTATTAGTTTCTGCCATTAAATAAGCCAATTTGTCTTCCATGCGGCACCTTTCATAGCTTACAAACTGTGAAATTTTAGTTTGTACTGAAAATATAAGTAACAGATATCATATAACATTCCTATTCTATAGGTTTATTTAAGCTACATGATATCACACATACTTCAGTGTCGCTATTCATTTATAACATACAAGTTACATAAATTCCTTTATGGCATTCTTATAATACCATCTTAGCATCCCCCTCTTTCAGAATGGAAGAGATTACAGTGAAACAGAAGTTCAATAAACACGACTTTAAAATAAGTCATGGAAATTGGAAGATTGAAGCTTTTTGATAACAGTGTACATAAGGCAGGAGGCTTAAACAGCTTATTTAAAATAGAAAGCATTAATGTTTATATCTTTCATCATTTTGTACCAGAAACTATATCAGAAATGTGCTATAAATAAAAGGACTCTGGGATTCTCATATGCCAGCAATCAAGCTGGTTGGATTTCTTTGGGTGAAATTCCCTTATCGCATTCCAAAGGGAAAACAAAGATGACCCAAAGGGATATACATGAGGATTATGAATCAAGAAAATGTCCATTTCTATTTGCCTCTTTTTCCACGCCCCTTTCGCGATTTGCCGGATGTTTGAGGTGAACTAGATGATGCCACAGCTATGTTGATCTGACCATCTTGAATCTCCTGCCGAGCATCTTCTGGCATTTGGTTGATTTTTCGCTGAGCTTCCAAGTAAAACATGACATCCCGTAGTTGCTCCTGCATCTCCACAATCTGAAGGTCCTTCTGCTCGCCGACTTCTTTTCGCAGAGTCTCCTCTTCTTTCAGTTTGGTTTGGAGCAACACCTGATTGGCTCTGAGGCACTTGTTCATTTCCTGTTCTTCCTTCAGCTCATTGGATAGTTTAGACAACTTTGTGTTTACCTGGGTGCACCTTAGAAACAAACGAAAGAAGCAGAAGAGATAAAGATCAACAGGCACTGTTACATAAAAACATTCAAAGGTTGGTATCCAGCAAAATTCAACTAATCTCCATGGATGTTAAACAGATCAAAGTTAAGTACTGGTAGTCCTTGTCAGCAGTTTCAGAATTCATACATTTTATGGCTTGCACAAGTGCTAAAGAAAAACTAATGGTTTAGGTTCGCAAGAAGTTGGGCAAGCTGACCACAAAATTCTTCTTAATATTATTCAGGATTTATATAGTGCCAACAAGGTTGCACAGAGCTAGAAAGGAAGACAGTACAGTTACAATTCAAGACAAGATTGCCACTATAACCATGTTGTTCGCTCATCTAACTCAAAACTTTAAAAGCCCAATGTCCTGCTTGCTCTGTATTCTGGACCTCATCACCCAGTCTTCTTCTCAGGTTTAAATTACCTCAGGTTTAAAATCTTCTCAGGTTCCCACACTATAACTTTCCTCTCAACTTTTAAAGAAAGCCTTTTATTAACAATTGACATATATAGACTCTGAGGCCATGGGCATAATCAGTTCAAATCTTTGCTTCAGTCTGCCCCTTAAACCACTTCTATACCCATTGGGCACCAACAAATTGCCTCCTGCACAATACAGAATGGATGAACCCAAGCCATCAAATCACAACCCATGCATTAGGCCTTGTTCACACAGGCTTCAGCTTGTATAAGAGCAATGCTTACAATAAACTTTTACAAAGCATTTGTAAAGCTTTGGCAAGAATCCAACAGCCTTTAAAAGAAAACTTCAGCTCCAGTATGGGAACGTTAAGCACAAATCTTAATGGGAGTTCTTACTTTAAACAAGCAGTTAGCAAGTATTCAGCAAGCCTACTGAAGTCTGCTAGCAGCTGGCTTAAAAGAAAATTCAACCTTTCTGACCATGTTTCATGTTACACCATATTTATGGTGTAACATGAAACATGGTGGCATTCCCCAGCCTACCAACCTCAAGCAGTTTATGGGGTACTAGGGCTGCAACACCTAATCGATTTAATCGATAATGAGAATCAATGTCAATGATTCTCATTATCGATTAGTTGATTCCAATTAGTTAAAACCCCACCCCTGCTGTCACCGCCACTCAGCTCCTCCATTCTCCTCCTTACTGGTAACCACTGCATGCTGCGGTCTGTGTCACCTTCAATCAGAGGGTACACAGAGCACTGCAGCCGGCACCCAGCGGTGAGTAGAGCCCGCTGTGTCTCTGCATTCCCCTTGCTGTCGCGCCCTGTACCTCCTCTGCTGCCGCGACCCGTTCCTCCTCTGCTGCCCCCATGGCCCCTCTTCTGCTGGTGGTAGAAAACCGGCGTCAAGTTTCTTGTCTAGCGGCTGGGAGAAATAGCCAGCCTGCTATTGTTTATTTTAAATTGCAATAGTAGGTTGGCTATTGCAGTCGCAAACTGCCTTCTGTCAATCAGCAGAGGAGGACCTGAAGGAGAGTTTGCTATTGGCTACTGCAATTTGAAATAGACAATAGAAGGCTGGCTATTGCTCCCAGCCACTGCCTACTGTGTTTACATTCAGCTGCCTCAGCAGGCAGTCATCATTCCCCATTGAAGTGGAAATAGACCCTTAATTTCACCTCCAAGGTGCTATCACATAGGGGGCTTGTTATGTCAATGAGAGAGGCTTGGAACCTAACCTCCTCACTTTCCATTGACTTACAATATTTGCTGGGTTTCAGTTTACACCAATTTATATTTTGAACCATTCCTTGTTTTGAGAAAGGCTTGGAACCTAACTCCCTCAGTTCCCATTGAAATACATTATATATTTGGTTTCAATTTTACAACACTCCCAGAAAAGGGTGCCATTTTGAATCAATGCATGATATTTGGGAAATTTAGCTCATATGAAACCATTTTAACAGAAAAAGGACTATCCTCTTTGTTTTGTAACAGAAGATAGCTTTGTTCAGCAGTACAATATAAAGTATGCTTGTATTTCAGCAAACAAATTATTTCACCATTCTCGGGTTGTCCCGATCAGTCCCAGTCCCAGGACTTTACTGTTTTCCACAACAAAAACTCTTCAGAAATACTCTGTAGTCTTAGCAGCTTTCAACAGCTTTTGATTACAACACACACACCTTGTGTGCCTGGCTCACTCAGCCTCTGCAAACCTTCCAGCCTCCTAGGATGTCCCTTGTGTGCCCCCAGCACACACCACACCTGCCTTGTTTATGCCTCCAGCACACACAACACCACAACTCCTCTCTTGAGCTTTGGTCTGGGCTCTTTCTGAGGCTGCTCTCAGCCACCTGATCGCCGGCAACACCTGACCTCAGGACTGGAGATTTTATCCAACCCAGAACTTAATCTCCAGAGTTCCAGATCCTAGCTACAATCTGGAAACACCGGAAGAAACTGAAAGGCCAGCTTCTTCCCTGCAAATCTAATTATATTCTGGAACTTCTCAGCCCCTCTGGCTGAGAGTCCTGGGTGTCTGTGTCGGTAGCACCTCCGTGGCATTGCCATGCACTGCCACTAATATATATATATATAATTTATTGACAGTGGATCCCATTCACACCTGAGTGTTGTGTTGAATTACGCATTTTGGCCCCATAGACTTTGCCTGACAACAGTCTTCTCCTAGTAACTAACTTTCCATTGGCAAAAAAAAAAATTCTCTTTATCTATCTCTCAAGTAAAAGAGCTTAAAAGTAAGCCAATCCTGATTCCTCTAACTGCTTTTTTTAAAAATTCTTTATTTATAAGAAGGCAGGTGAGTAAATACACACATTGGTTCCAAGGTACACTGCGCTAGGAATACGTTCTAAATAGCTTATAGGACCAGCAGCAATGTATGAAAAAGATGTCTGATATGGTAAATAAGTTGCGCTTGATTTAAATAAATGTGGATTCCAAAGTGGAAAATATCATGAATAACACACGAACATCTATACAAATAACCAAATATTCTATCCTAATGTGTGATCGATACGTGTATGATCAAACCCTCAATATGGACCAATCTCTTAGTTCCAAGAGAGAGCCATAATCAGTTTATTTTAATTTTGGATATTTCCACACTGATTATGGCTCTCTCTTGGAACTAAGAGATTGGTCCATATTGAGGGTTTGATCATACACGTATCGATCACACATTAGGATAGAATATTTGGTTATTTGTATAGATGTTCGTGTGTTATTCAGGAGTAAATACACACACATTTGTATAAAAATAAAAATACAAGATAGTACAAAACAATGTCCATATAATCAAATTTCAATGAGGCTACAAGAAGGGACAACTCAAGCAAGTAATACGAACCAACAGATGCATCCAGACCTTCCCATGCAGGAGGGTCAAACTTGAAACATGCTCAATAATAAAGAAAGTGTGCATACCCAACCTGTCCAATTTTTTAAAATTACAACGGGGTCAGAAACCGAAAGGAAGATTGAACACTAAACAAACATGTAGGGTGGAGAGAACAAGGGTTAGGGTAGAGGGAGAACGCAAGAGGAGAGAAGGGGAGCAGAGGAAAAGGCTGTAATAATCATAAGAAAATGGAGGCGGGTTCGTCTTGAACCAACCCACACCAGGGGGCGTGTTTCTGTCCTGTACCGGAAACACTCTAGAATTAAGTACCAGCTGCCTCACCAAAAGCAGAAGATTCAGTAAATTAATCCAGGGGAGCCAGGTGGCCATTAATTTAAATGCAGGTAAGAAGCTCGGGATTTAATGCTGTGCTGTAAACTTTGGAAATTAATTTCTTTACAATGCTTATAGATTCAAAGATAAATGAGGACTTGTTTTAAAATTCTTTTAGTGAATATGGAAATACTTTAGTGCCTTGGTTCTCAACTCGTGGGTCGTGACCCAAAAGTGGGTCGCAGCCCCGTTTTCAGTGGGTCGCTGCATGCCTTCTACTTTTCTAGGTGAGAGGCTTCTCTGCCTCACCCTAGCGCAGCACTGTCAGTTCTTGTGCCAAGCAGCCATTCAAAATATGCTGCCCAGTGCCAAGTGTCAGCTTGAGGTGGGATAAGATAGAGCTATGGCTGTGAGGGAGCTCCATCCATATGAGCATTGCTTACAGCTCCCTCACATATCCTATAGAGGTGCCATAGTGACATCACATTCTGGCTCCCACCACCTCAAACGCACCTCCCACCCACAGTTTGTACGCCCACACTGGAATGCGCGGTACCCCAATGCTGTGCATTCCATTGCAGTGTAACTTGGGTCGGGACTTAATGACCAAGGACAAATGTGGGTCCTGAGGTTACACAGGTTGAGAACCACTGCTTTAGTGTGAATAGTCTGGGCACAGGTTCACTTAAAGAAAACCTACTTCAGGCATCCAAATGTGCCAGGTATTCTTTTACAATGTTTTATTGAAAAAGAATACAATAACACACAATGGACTTAATGATGAGCCTGTTATCACAAACATGTTTAGAACACATTGGTATACTGAGGTTTAATTACAAAGACAGGACATAGTCAAGGTTATTACAAACGTTTGCCAACTGTACACATAAAGCAGCACGAGCACAGCAGCTGTTAAAGAGAAAGGGTACATGGAGAGTGTTAGAAAAGCCATGGTGTGGGAGGCTATTTGTGTTGTAATGAAAGCTTGTAGTGTAAAATAAGAGTAAAATGCTGGAAAAGGGCATAGGATATGAAGTGGGTGGAAGTAAAGCAGATAAATATTAGTAAAGTACAAAAAAATGAAGGCAAAAAAGAAAATGGGGGGGGGGGGGGTTTGAAATGGTAAACACCATCAATGGCGTAGGGCACACGTAAAACGTAAGCTGGCCATGCACCAGTAAAATTTTGCTGGAAAAATGTATTCTATTTTCAAATAGTTAATGGGGTCAAATGGACAATTGTTTTCCAAATGGAAGGAGCAGGATGGTAATTTCTCGAAGAAACAAAATTTACAGTGAACAGTTAGCGTGGTTTTGGTTCGGGGAACTCCATCCCTTCCAAAATCAAACTTTAAAACTAAAGAAAATTTCTAGCGAAGTCCAACAAGTCTCTAATGGCATCATGGAATGTTTTTTATATAAATGTTCTTACGGAAATCTACCAGTTTATGGCTTGGCTTACAGATGCCAAGCACTAGGCGTGCTCAAGAAGTCTACAGCCCTACCTTTCAGCTGACTTAGGTTTCCATCGTGAAGAAGAGTAAACTTATTACTATCTTCATTGACTGTGACTGATTCTAATAACGTGATTTCTTGTCTTCAACAGAAGAGTTCTTTCATTGTTGATAAGATTATCTCAGGACGCGTTTCTAGGTTACAATGACCCGGTCACCCATCGCCCGCCAGACCCCCTGGCAATGACCCCGATATAAGCCTCACAATGTTCCAGACAGATATAAGATTTAAAGGGCATCTGAAAATTTGGACGGGAAAACACATTCCAGGTATTGTTTTTCCCTCCCTGGAGCGGTTTTGTTTCACAGAACATTCTGAGCTCTGTGCTATCAGACAGTCTATATTTTAAATTCCAGACAAAATGCAAATATTTCATCTGTTTCTGCCACACGAAGCCAAACATTTCCAAAGGGGGGGAGGGCCTACTACAAAAAAAGAAAAAAAAAAAAAAAAGGGGGGGGGGGGGGGAGGGTCCTAGCAATTCAATTATATTTAAACTTAATTTTTATTTTTTTTAAGATGTTCCCAAAATATCAAATTAATGATTGGATCAAACTTTTCCTGGTGCACAAAGATGGTACAGGTTAGGAAAGTTCCTGATCACTATTGGCAGTGTTGATTCCCAAACCAGAATTTAAACAAACATCTTAAACACTGAAATAACTCACTTTACTTTCATAAAATCTGCACACAGAACAGTGGTAAAGATTTTCACTCACTTTCTTTCCACAGCTTGTTTCTCCTTGAGAAGATCATTTAGCCTGTGCTCCAGGCTGTCACACTTATCTATTGTCTCCTTGAACTTGGCTTTCATGTTGGTAATCTGGGAAAATAAATAGCAACTCAGAAAACACAAATCTTATCCCTGTGCAAAGTGTAGTCATGAAGGCTTGATGACAGGAACTGTGGTCTTCTAATTCAGGGTAAGAAGCTGTTTGACCTAGTGACCATGCTAAACATCTAGCAAAAATAAAAGCTACAAACTATGTTACCTGTATAACGGACATAACACATTTTTATGTCTACCAAAGTAGTACATTATATTTAAAGCGTCTGTATCCACAATAAATATGTCACTTTAACAGGTTAGAGAAATTTTTCTGCTACTACTGACTGAGCTACACATGATTAGTCCTTAGGAAACTGTACATACAATATTGAATATTGGCACACTCCTGGGTTTACTCATTTATGTTTTGTGAGTAAATGTTCCCAAGGGTGTTTTTAGCCCTTAAAATCTTGCAGGTTTCTCGAGAGCAGGGGTCTCAAACTCAATTCACTTGGGGAACACTTGACAAATGTTTTTCTCCCATGGGGGCTGCTTGCCAAATCTCATACTTCAAAAGTATGAGATTTTGAAGTATGAGATTTTGCCTCAGGAATTTGCATTTTCCTGCAGCAGGAATCCCTAATCTGGAGTTGACAAGCAGCAGCTGTCACCTATTCAAGTTAATGATCAGATGACAGCAGCTGCATGTAAACACCTGCACACCGCATGTAATGTATGTGGTATTACATGCGGTTACAAAATACTGTCCCTGGATGCACAATCAATGCGTCTAAGGAGAGTGATTGATATAAACCAAATGTAATCATATCAGATACCATTACATGCGGTGTGCAGGCGTTTACATGCAGCGGATGTCACCTAATCACCAACTTGAATGGGTGACGGCTGCTGCTTGTAAACACCAGTTTAGGGATTCATGCTGCAGGGAAACAAAAGTTCCTGACATAGGAAGTTAAAATAGAATACAGAGCCCTCTCTCCTGCTTACCTTTTTGCAGGGAGGAGGCAAGATCCTTGCGGATCCAGTGGTTGATTAGTAAGGTCTACTGCCGACCTTACTAATCCATCTTTTCAGTAAAGGTTCACTGAAAGATTTCAGAGTGCTGGCTGAAAGGATCCGAGTGCCGGCACAGAGAAGCAGCTATGTGGCTTGCATCCGACAGCGATGCAGACCGTGTAGCTGCTCCCGCAAGTATAGTACCGTCTCACGGGCCCCAATTGGCCTGCAGGTCGGTACTTTGAGACCACTGCTCGAGAGGTTTAATCTTTCCTTTTCTACACTGTTCTTTATTATTCTGATGGTGGATATTGCTTTGCTACCTTTTCACATGAATTCTTTCCATTGTGCCTTTCAAAAGCTCAAAGCTTAAAATAAGGACAGTGTCTATTGCTGCAAATCATAGCATAACCTTCTTAAAAGAAAAATGTATCTGCATTTCTCACTTTCCTCAAAAGAAAAATTGTGGTTTATTTACATTTATTCTTTATTGTAGAACCATTGCTTTATTCCTTTGGGCCAACTGTGTATCTTCTAGTTTACAAAACATATGTAGCTCAACACCTTATTAGCCATCATCAGTGATATGTATATAAACAACAGCTTCTATGTAGTAGGACTTGGGGACAAAAAAGATGATTTGGTGACTGTGAAATTATAATAGCCAGGTTATGGTGAAATGGCCTGTAAATCAGCAATTCTAGAATAGGGTTTGGACCCTTGAAAAGCATATTTAGGCAGGTTATGGTAAGGTGGAGCGCATAATAGCAGTTCTAAAAGGATTTGGGGGCTGAGAAAGCACAGTCAGACAGGTTATAGTAAGGTGGCTGTAAACCAGCAGTTCCAGAAAAGGGATTGGGGAACAAAACGTATAACCAGACAGTTTATGGTTGGGTATAAACTAGCAGTTCTGGATGCACAGTTGTCCCAGGGGTCAGGAGAGATGGTCTGGCTAGTTGTGCCCACTATCCTAAAATTAGAAATAAACCCCTCCTTGGATTTGTGATGGAAGTAAGACATGCAGAAATAGTTTAAAGAAGTCCCTACTTTGCTACTTAGCAGAGTGCTTTAAAGACTTATGTTAGCTCACTATAACCTGGTGAGGTCTGGTTATACTGTCTTAACAGGGCTTGGAGACATTTTTGCCTTTTTATGTGACTTACCACATACCATATGCTGATGGAAAAAGCACAAATTATAAAGTATCCAACATTTAAATCAACGAATCTGACCAAGCAGGCATTAAGTCTTCCTCTCAGAAGAAAATATGGATCAGCAGCTTAGGTAAAATGATCTCTCCTGCAGTGCTAAACCCGAGTTTGAATAGTGAGTATACAGCCATGTTTGCTCTTTGAGCTTTTGCAAGTTGTCAAACAGAACCTAGGGTTTATCTGCCTGGGTTGGGAATTGTATAGGCTGCACAGACTCAGTAATGTCACCTCCAAATCAGTAATGATGGCACAGAAGAGCAAGGAAGAGGGGAGTCCACTCTAGATAGGCAATTTTAACTTGGAAAGAAAAATTTTACTTGGTTGTCACGCACCTCATCTGCTGTATCTTTCTCTAAACGCACAATCTTGTTTTCCCAGTAGATGCGCTGAGATTCCAGCTGGCTAGTAAGCAGATATGAATACTGTAACCAGAAAGGGAGAAAATTATGTGAAGAAAATAAATAGTCACATGATATTACACCTCATTGATTTTTACCTATTATTGTATAAAATATCTGCAAAGCACTGGAACCAATACCACATAAAGATATACTAAAAAGCTGTAGTGACAGTGTGTGCAGATAGCACCCATATGGAATTATAAGTACCAAGCAACGCTCCCATGCCAACTCCTTGCACCGCCTGAACCCCTGCTAACAGAGCAGGGCTTTCAGGTATGAGGAAGGACATGACCTCCACCATGCAATAGTGCTCAGGTCTGATTGGTTAAATACCGGACCCAAACAATATCACGTGTGTTTGTGTGACATCAGCAAAACGGGAGCTTGGAAAGGCTGGGATGCTGCAGCGGAGGGGTGGAAAGGAAGAGTGAATGAGTAAGCAAAATAACCGGGATGGGCTTTCTGCAGACAGATTGGCCAAAGTGACAGTTTTCATTTCTGAACTACAGTTGAGACCTCCTAGTTGTCTCTGGCTTCAGTATTATCCGATTCTCCGACTTCGAAAATGCATGCAGATCAGGAAAGAGAGTGAAGTGAGGACACCTGATCAGCATACTTCTTCTGGTTAATTTCCTCAATTATTGAAGTCATTAGAGCAGGGGTGTCAAACTCAATTTAATCGAGGGCCGCATCACATTATGGTTGCCCTTAAAGTGCCTGTAAGACTATATAAATGTATCTAATCTTTATCATAATTGCCTCTGCATTCAATTATCACTGGTTTTAGTAATAACTTAAAAGGAGGAGAACTATGAGGCGAGTGCTTTTCACTCACCTCATAGTTCTAGCCGACCTGTGACAATGAGACTGTCACAGGTCGGCTCAGTAGATCGGGAAGTGAGCGAACACATAGCGGCGTTCGCTCACTTCTCGATCCTGTCACTGCTCTCTGCCATGACAGGGGAGTGGCTGGATTCCCCCCTCCCCGCTCCGATCCTCCAGCGCTGACTGGCGGAACGGACGGGGGAGGGGGCGGGTACAGCTGGGTCTGCCTCTAGCTAGGCAGAGCCAGCTGTCACTCACGCAGCTGGGCGGATCCAGACATAATTGTGGCGATCCGCTTCAGCTTCTCAGTATACCGCGAGCTGTAGCTTGCGGTATACTGAGCTTAGGGTGACGGGAGGACGCTAGTTTGTGTCCTCCCGTTACCCTGAGAACTATGGGGAAAAGCCCTAACCCCATAGTTCTCTTTTAATACCTAGATCTGAAAAGTAGAAGTCTAGGAAATGGACTGGTGGGCCGATTCGGCCCCTGGGACTTGAGTTTGACACATGTGCATTATATCATCATTAGATCATGTCAGCCAGAGAACTATATTTTCAGGAGGAGTCTGAAATGGCAGCCTACATTTGCCTCTAGGTTTATGGAATAGAGCTGTGCAGCCCTGTACCTCCAAGAGCTACTAAACAACATGTAATTACTAGGGTTGCACAGATACCAAGTACAGTACTCGGTACAAGTACATGTACCGATACTTTTGAGCTCCAAGACTACACTAGAGAAAAATTCAAAAATTAGGGAAAATTTCAAAAATTAGGAGGCAGCTGTCATTTGTAAGGAGCACACGGAGCTCTTGGGATTTGTACATCTCTGTTTTAATGTATGATTTTGTTTTTATAAATATAAATAAAAAGGGATGCATGGATACCAGTTTTGCGAGTACGAGTACTTACAAGTACGAGTACCGATACATTTTTGTTATTGTCATGTGTTTGTTTCTAAAACAATACAGACTAATGATTTCAGGACAGTGGAAGAGTGCCAGAGCCAGGTCCAAGCTGCAACCCTGGTAGTATCTGCCAAGTATCTGCACTGGTACTCGAAAAGTATATTTTCATCCCTAGTAATTACCTTGCAAAATGTAAAAAAAAAATCATTAAAAAAAAAAAAAAGAAGGTCTGGACCATTTTTGCTTTGATTTTCTTTTGAACTGAATGCCAAAGAAGGCACTGCATTTGGTAGAAACGCTTCAAATGCAGAGAATAGTAATTATTAAAAGCATATCTACACCCCTAAAACAAAAAATATATATGGCAGCTTACTAGTCTTCGTAGTTGCATTAGCAAAACTTTTCAGGCTATTTTCACCTATGATTCTGCCAGTAACACACTTCTTGTCAGAGCAGCATGGTCACCCTAGGCTTCTCTCCTGATATACGAGAAGGTGTTTGTAGCTCATCTCTAAAACATAGGGGGTGTTTTGATTAAATGCGCAGGAAGTGAAAAGGACACTGCCTTTTTGGTAGGATCAACAGGCATTTTTTTTTTTTGGTACTGGAAGAAAATGTCAACACATTTCAAGAATGGTTAGCTGCAATATATTACATTGCTGTTCTTAGGTTTTTATATTTTTTTAAGTGCAAAGTTACCCTCTGCATTAAGAGGAAATCATAAAATTGTATGTCATACATACAATACATACATTTTAATATGTAAAGATTGCATATTTTAAAAATATATAGCGCAACTAATTTTAAGTTGCTTGGTCCACAAAGCCACTTACAGCACAGTAGTCCGTTACGTTACTTTTGCTGAACTCCTCATCTAGGTATGTGAATCATGTAACTTATTGTTTTACACTAATATGTTTGACCTTTTAATAAATGGCATAAACGCCTGCTATTTGTTGTATCCTGTACACTGGAAAACTTGTTTTAAGCTAATAAAGGCTTTCTGTCATCTTGCCTTGATCTGCTGACCAGTTGAAAGTTATTTTGCAATGGCTTAGATGGGAAACAATTTCAGTGAAGTCAAGGTCAAAGAGGCCCCTGCAAGATTTAAACTACACCTTGCACTTTACTAAGTCAATACCCATAAACAGTCTATATAAAAAAAAACACAATTGTACAAGATTCACACAACTTCATCCAGGAATTACATAGTTTCCCAAGTGACTCCAATTAGAAAAATCTTGAAATGGTGAATCTTGGGTGAAAGCTGTGAAAACATTTATAAACAGATCCTTATGTGTGCATATGTTTTGAGTGTACAAATGAGGCCCCAGCTGAAATGAAAATTTTTTTTTTATAAACAGCCTGGTAAGGATATTTTTTGGAATGGGTGAAGGGCAGTTTTCTTGTTAATAATTCACCGCTTTAGGGTAACAAATGTCCCTGCTCATAACACACAAACTATTTGGCAGATTTATTCCCCCAAGATAATACATGTAGTCTTCAAATCATCTTCTCATGATTTGGGTATTTCCAGCTTAGGCATGCTAGAACATCACAATTTGCTAATTAGGGTTTTCAGTCCCAGCTTTCCAGGACAGAAGAACATTTGCAGGCAGCAACTTAATTTTTCAGCTTCTTACTCAAAACAGTTCTATAGTGTCAATGCAATCATCTTGCATTGGAGAGGGTCAGGAGGTTACAAATAAAACAAGTTCTAAATATTTTTCAGAACTGTGCCTGAGGGATAAAATCCTCTTTGGATATAGAATTTTTACTCTAAAAACTTTGCGGTTTTACCACATAATGAGGAATGTTTATGAAGTAACCAAGTTGCCAAAAATAAAATCGGGCATATTTCTAGAGAAAATCCAGCTGCTTCTCATTTAGCTAAGGATTTGTGACAGGTTCTGTGTATTTGTGCAATCCTTGGCAGACAAGTGAGACCGTTATAAATCATGAACATTTAAGGCCCCTTTCACATGGGTTACTTCAGTTCCAATCAGCAGGGTACCGCGCACGGATGCACCTTTATGACATCCGTGCCAGGCGTTTTTCCTCTATCTTGCAGGGGGGGAAATGAAATTGCCGGACCATGGTTGGTCTTTGGGGAATCAGATGTAAACGGACATGTGTCAGTTAACATCACATTAACTCCGATCCGCCATGATCAGGTCCGCCAAAACAGAACTCTGATCCGTTTGTTTTTCCGGACCTGGCCGGAGACAGAGGTAAATCAGATGTAAACAGATGCATGTCCATTTAGATCTGGCTGCCCATAGACTAACATTAGGCTTTTGATCCTGATCAGGATGCCCGTGTGAAAGAGGCCTAAGAAGTCAAAACCAAGCTGCAATCTTACAGAAAATAATGTGAATGGTATTGCTTCCGTTTTGCACTGCCATGCTGTATGGCAAGAGTGCTACAATCCCCCCAATGTATCCTCTTTATTAGACACCATAACAAACTAATTTCAATAGTTCTCATTTGAAATATAAATAGAAGCTATTGATTATCCATGTATAATACTTTTCACTGGAAAATAATTTCTTATTTTGTTTTATATCACTGTAGTAATGAAGTGAATGGATTTAATCACTGAAGATGTCATTACTGATGTACTCTGTAGTATGTGCTAAAATGAAGAACCGGAGAACTGGTGCACAGAAGCAAACAGCTCAATACACACAAACTGTGAGAAAAAAAATCTGCATAAAATCACTGACTGTGGCATCTGTCTACTACAAAAATAAATACATTAATAAAATATGGCAACCTGGGGACGTTCTGTACACAGTTCGTGTACAGAACAACCCCAGAAATGTCACTTCCTGCTTCTGCGGTTGGCTTACAGATTTTTCCACTACGGTAAAAAGTACCATTTTTGGTGGGATACTCCCTAAGGTTTAATTACTACTAGGATACCAACACTGCACCTTTCCTCATTACAACACAGAAAGTCCACCATTATAAATTAACCCTGACCCTCCAATTTGGGAATCAATTTGTAAAGGACATGTTGAAACAAACTGCAATTTCTTCAGAAACAGGTAGGAATCTGAAACAAAGTTTTTTTTTTACAATCTTAAAAGGTGAAACTAATATATGAGATAGACTCATTACGTGCAAAGCAAGATAGTTCAAGCCGTGATTTGTCATAATTGTGATGATTATGGCTTACAGCTCATGAAAACCCCAAATCCACAATCTCAGAAAATTAGAATATTGTGAAAAGGTGCAATATTCTAGGCTCAAAGTGTCCCACTCTAATCAGCTAATTAAGCCATAACACCTGCAAAGGGTTCCTGAGCCTTTAAATGGTCTCTCAGTCTGGTTCAGTAGGAATCACAATCATGGGAAAGACTGCTGGCCTGACAGTTGTGCGGAAAACCATCATTGACATCCTCCATAAGGAGGGAAAGCCTCAAAAAGGTAATTGCAAAAGAAGTTGGATGTTCCCAAAGTGCTGTATCAAAGCACATTAATAGAAAAGTTATGTGGAAGGGAAAAGTGTGGAAGAAAAAGGTGCACAAGCAGCAGGGATGACCGCAGCCTGGAGAGGATTGTCAGGAAAAGGCCATTCAAAAGTGTTGGGGACTTTCACAAGGAGTGGACTGAGGCTGTAGATGAAACCAGGGGTGGACTGAGGGGTAGATGAAACCAGAGCATTATACTATATATATTTGGCAATGAGGCCCTTTTCATGTCAGTAGAGCCATTAGGACTTTATGTTTCAAGTGAAAAACTTTCACAGCATATTAATTCGAATACGGGCAGTACATTTGGGCTATAACTTTTGTGTTTATTGGACGAATTGCCTGACAAAACAAATTTAGTAATTATCTGTCACAATAAGTTCCACTCTACGCTGCAAAATGCATTTGTGCCATCTAATGATAATATTGCTCTGCTACAAGTGTGAGTGAGTTGAGCCCTCTAATAACTGTGGCAATGGATCTAGATGGTATAAAAAACATGTCTGATCTATCTGTAGGGGTTTGTTAATTCTGGAAAATAATTTGGTAGAACTCTGGCCCTAATATCTTATGTAAGAAGCTCTGGATGAGGAACCAAACAATATCTTTTATAAACCTCTGCTGTTAGCTCATCGGCTCCTGAAGCCTTATTGTTGGGGGCTTCTTCTTTGAAGGAGGCTAAAATATCAGAGAAAGTCCCTATACTGTCTAGCACTGGGGGCTACCCATCTAACTAGCTATACCCCTCTGTGGCAGAATTGCAATCTCCTGAAGCTTCTTCCCCTGCGGGGTACGGTTGATTGGACGAGTGTCGGGGTACTGTCCGTCTCTCAGTTGTACCCTGATGGCGAATTGTGCACCTTTGAATATTTGTCCTCCACATTTGGGCTCTCCCGTAGATGCCACTTCCAGTTCCAACACGCTCTAAGGTCACAGTTTAGTCTTGGCCCCCCTAAATTTTTCCCCACCCCAACTCTGGATGCTGTGCTTTCAGCTGAGCAGACTAAGGGAGTCATCTCCTCCCTGTATAATCACCTCCTCCTCAAATCCGAGGTTCTTCTGCCATTGAAGTGCCGGGAGGGCTGGGGGACAGATTTAGGCGCTCTGTCAGATGACGATTGGGAGGATGCACTACGAGGGGTTGAACAAGTATCGCTGTCACCCACTCATAGGTTGACGCAATTGTTCATTATTCACAGAATATATCGCACACCTGAATTTCTGTTTCGTATTGGGTACAGGGCTGACCTTAATTGCCCAAAATGCAACTCTCATCAAGGTTCTTTAATTCATCTACTGTGGAGATGCCGAAGCTAGTTATGTACTGGGGCGAGGTCTTGGACGTCATTAACTCTGTTTTTGAATCCTCACTAACTAATTCTCCACATGTGTGCATCCTGGGCATTATTGATGTACCGGATTTAACCTCCCATACGACTGTGGCCATTAAACAAACACTAATCACTGCGTCAACGCTGGTGGTGCGTAGGTGGGTCTCCACCTCTCCCCCAACACTGGAGCTATGGCTTAGTGAATTGGATAGGATGGTTGACTATGAACGTGTTACTTTTCAGCAGAGAGGCAATATGAATAAATTCGCTTCTATGTGGTCTAGCCGGCTGTCCTACCGTGGACAGGCGGCGGCTGAGTGAACAGCCTATACATGTAACATCTTCTGGGGTCTAATTTGTATGTATGTGCTGCTAGAGCTACACCAGCAGATGTGAGCTGCGAGAGGTATAAAGTATACGTAATACTTCTGTACTGTTTTACATGTGGCTATTGTTCTTCAAATGTGCACCTCCCTTTTTTACTTTTGTTTTCTCTTTTTTTGTTTATTTTTCTCTTTGTACTTGGTTTTTTATTGTTTAAAAAACAAACAAACATCTGATTAAAAAAAAAAAGTCCCTATACTGTCTCCTACAGCTGATATAGGACTGAGTGATGGGTTGTTGAAATTTAGCTATGGTGGGTAACAAATATGCGGTATGCTCCCTCTCTTCAAAATATGCTTGCCTTACTCCATTCAGCAAAGGTGTTTGTTCCACTATACTGGCGTACGCCCCTGCATCATCCATTGTAGCTTTTGTTTCGGAGGATTGACCATATCTGTCTTATGGAAGAATTGAGCCTAAGCTTTAGAATAAACTACAACTCTCCTCCTCAAAATATGGGCCTGTTGGGTCATCTTTACAACCTCCCCTGTATATTTGGATATTATGTGGCAAGACCCAGAATTTGTTGCCAATGATTGATTACCATATCCTTGTTTACTGAACGCTTCTTGCTTCTCTTGGACGGGTCTTCTCCCTCTTCTACTTCATCTCCTCTTCTCTTTCTCCACCCCCCTCCTTTTTTTTCCACTTTTCTCTCTTCTTCCTTTTATTCTTTTCTCTATGTTTAATCTGATAGGATGCCCTAATTTGACATTTGTTTTTTTGACTCTGAAGTTTCTATGATTCAGTTATTATGCCTAACTTGATGCTTTATATTTACTCTAGCTTGTCTTTGTTCCCTGTACCGGTATCTTTACTGAAGTACCCTATAAGGGTTTCTTTTCTTTCATCTGTTTGGTTGACTTTATGTTTTACCTTGTTAAATTTTTAACAAACAATAATAACAATAAAAAAAAAAAATGCTTGTCGAGTAAAGAAACTTTACTTTAGATAAAGAAATAGATCTTTATAATTGTTGGTGTTCTAACCATCTGGATTGTGTGTCAGGGTTTGAGCTAGGCAAGAAAGCAATTTCGACTTGCTTAATGTCTAGAATGATGTTGGCTTCCCAGGCCCTTCTTTTAATCCCACCCATTTGTTCAATAAATATGCCTCTTAAGAACATAACCAAACATTCATTTGGTTCTGTAATAGCTAATGGGTTTAAAAATCGGCAATCAAATACAAACATAGTGAGGAAAAAGTCTAAACAAATGTGGTTTATGTTCGAGAAACTCCATTCATTCCAAAACCAAATGTTAATCAAATTAAAACTAACTGAACAACATTCTACAAGTCTTTGATAGCATTCACAAATGTTCTGACAAGATTCTTCATATTATTATTATACAGGATTTATATAGCGCCAATAGTTTGCACAGCGCTTTACAATATAAGGAAGACATTACAGTCACAATACAATTTAAGACAAGATGGTAAGGAGGGCCCTGCCAGTGAGGGCTTACAATCTAAAAGTATGAAAGTTAATTTGAAAATTGACCAGTGTGTGCCCAGCTTTAGTTAAACTATCAAGAGAGAGTGATCTGACAGTCTTTTGGTGGCATAGTATGAGTCACAAACATGTGGTAACAAGTTACGTTGCCCAAAGCAGGATCAATTTTGGACAATGCCAGACATGCATGCAAAAAGCAGGAATATTGCTGCTTGGTCCGGCTACCTCTACACACCAAAGAGCTCTATTTCACATATATATTGAGCAAAAGAGGTCCCTGCTTGTGTGCTGGGGCCCACGTGGGTGCCGAGAGTTTAAGTATCCCCTACAGCCAATTATGGTACAATACCCTGCAGCCCATTATGATATATCTGGCTTGCTAGACAGAAACTGAATCGGTTCTTTAAAGCTTAAATAAAAATATTTTTTCTTTATATTCACCTGGTGACCCTGCCAGTAACACTTCCTGTCAGCAGCATTGTCAGCTAATGAATAGGGTAGTGTTAGTTGCACTAGCAAATTTAGATGGACTTCACTAACAAAGCTGAATTCCAGCTAACAATGTTTAAGCAGTTACAGCAACATGTTTTTTTTTTCTCTTTTAAGATTTTCTATCTGACACTTTTGCTGGACTGCTCCATCTGCTAAAGAAAATTGAAAAATAATAGACTTAAAAGAGAACTATGGGGCAAGTGTTTTCCCTATAGTTCTCTTTAGGGTCATGGGAGGACATACACTAACCTCCACTCGTGACTCAAAGCTCAGTATATCGCGGGCTATTGCCTGGGATATACGGAGAGCGCCACAGCCAGGACGGATTCCGACAAAACTGTTGAGATCCACCCAGCTGTGTGAGTGACAGCTGGCTCTGCCTATCTATAAGCAGAGCCAGATGTGCCCGTCCCCTTCCCTGTCTGTTCCTCCAGTCAGCGCTGGAGGATTGGAGAGGGGAGGGGGGAATCCCTGCAGGGAGTCAGAGACAGTCATCGCTCACTGCAGGGTGACGATCGGGAAGTGAGCGTATCGGCTGCATGTTTCTGCTCCCTTCCCAATCGATAAAGCCGACCTGTGACAGCTTCTTTGTCACAGGTCGGCTCTATGAGGATGAGTGGAAATCACTCACCACATAATTCTCCTTTAAATGGTTGGACCACCAGGTGAAAATAAGGAAGAAAAAAAAAAGAAAAACAAGTGCAGCCACCAAATTTAAGAATAGGCAATATTAAATTTTTGCTTTTGGGTTTAGATATGCTTTACGGGCAGTTGGGTATGGTTAGGTGGCTATTTCTTCTCCAAGGTGGCGCTCATTTTTGTCAACCTTGACTGTGGCAGCAGATGGAGTATGAAAGAAAGGCATACTTCCTTTAGCTATTATTCTTAAGTTTGCTGAATACAGCGTTGTATTTGCAAAGTCTGGGAATAGGGATAACTTAAAGTCTGCCATTTTCAGATCTTTGTGTTGTCTAGCTTTTTGCAGTATGACCTACTGGTCCTTAACACAGCATTTTCAGAAGAAATGGCTTGTACCAGCATCCAGTGGGGTGGTCTGGAGGACACCCTGTGAGCCCTTTCTACTGAAAACAAAAAGGTGTAAAAGGTGTCAGCTCCAAAGGTTTCTCAAAGCCAAACCTAAATAAATTACACAGGTGACCTTCTGTAGGTTTAGGAAATCCTATGATGGGAACATTGTTCATGTGTAGTCTACCCTCTATGTCCTCAATTCCATAGACATGCCAGGTGATTTTCGGGGATGTTACCCTGATATCTTGTTGCACAGGGTTTGGAATGTCCTGTACAAAATGCATTCTACCCTCAAGTGCTGTGGAACTTTTCCTCGATATTTGGATGTCTGCCAGACAAGTAAAATGTCCTCAATACCATTAATGGTGTTGTGTGAGGGCAGACAAACGTTTTACAGGTATAAACTGCAGTTTATATATCTGTATATCTATACAATTGGTTCAGGGCTGCTAGGTTGGTCAGTCTGAGTGTCAAGCTTAGACATAGAATTGTCCACATACTTACTGTGACTGTTAACACAGCTTTAAAATAGGTCCACTTAAAGCAGTCCAATTACTCGCCTCTAACTGCAGAGAATCTATCTTCTCATCCTGACACGTGTCTCCTTCACATTCATATTGAACTATTTTTCCATCTGTCTTGCTAGCAACCAGGCGATGAACGTAGTTATCTAGAGAAGAGGCACATACAAACTATAAGTAATAAACAATTCTTTTTATTTAAAAAAAAAAACAAAAAAAAAAAAAACCACGCAAACACAAAACATGAAAATGTTGTCATTAGTACTTCTAATTAATGAAGACATTAATAGAATACACAGCGGGAACCGATGATTTATGTTATGTGCAGTGCACAAAATGGAATGAGAAATTGTCAAAGCCCAACTCCAGGCAAAACATTTAATTTAATTTTGGAAGAACAGGTCAGAGTAAGGTTTTTATTGCTGTCTGTGCCCCGATTGGATAGATTTCTACACAGGTCTTGCCATTGAACAGTGAATTGTTGAGAAACAAAATGGCAAACTATTGGAGTTAAGACTTCCTCACACCATATCTTGTGCTGCATTTTTCTGCACACCACCACACATGTATGGTGTGAACAGGACACACAGAAAACAATTGTTCACGTGGTGTGAACAAGCCCTCAGTGCACCTTGCACAATCAGGTGCAAAACATACCACGTTAGTGTAAAGTTTAGCATCTTTGTTAAAATCCCTTTTTTGCAATGTATTTCTTCTGGTTCTGGTCCGTGGAGCCCTGATCCAGCCACCATGCAGCAAAAGATCACTTCAAATGGTTATTTACTGCTGCAGGGAGAGTCTGAACAGAGCTGCTTCAGCTCTGCTTGAGCCTCTTTTTAACAGAAAGTGGCCTGATGTCAATTTACTTCTATTGTAAACTCAATGTGGAAACATTGTTTTGCATTATATTCATATTGCCTGCTGCCTCGTATAGAGAAGCAGAAGCCCAGGAGCGTATTGATTGAGCTCCTGGGCATAATGCTGGACCACGGCGGTCATTGACAGCCGGCGATTACAGTACTAAAGCCCGCTGCTGTCACTCTGTCATTCATCATGTAGCCCGCAGTGGACCGCACCTTAAGTGCTGAGAGGCCACATGTGGCCTTTGGGCCGCCAGCTGGACACCACTGGTCTATAGCATGATCTCTCAAACCAATCATATGTACTGAATCCCCCACGGGGTGCCTTCTAATCAAAGCAGTATCTCCTGCTACTTGAATGCAAAATAACAGGTTTCATTTTTGCAGATCATGAGTAATATAACAAACAGTCCAGCAGGAATAACACTTAATTTGAAAGGGGCTCTTAATACAAATTTACAGGGTAAGGACATTTTTTGTGGATACAAACTGAAAGGTCATTGGAGGATACCTGTCAAACATCTGATGTTACAAATGGATATATAATATAAACCTTAAAAAAGCTGAAAGCAGAAATAGGTGTGCTTACCCCCAGCATAATCCCAGACTCTGTGATTGGTGAGCTGCATTGCGTAAGTATGCTGCGTTTCTTCAAAATGTTTATAGGCATGCCTGCTAACATATCTACCACAGCCAATGTGACCACATATTAAACAGATCCAGAGGTTCTGCAAGAGACAAAGAGAAAACAATTCTGAAATAGGAGAATAGAATCCTTGACTCTGCCATTCATGTCCTCACAATAAAGAAAAGTTTTTAACAATGTACAGCTGGAATAATGTAGTACTATTGTACTCCTTTTTAAGTTGTTTACACTAATTTGTTTCAGTATTTAATGACAAAACAAGAGTTGTAAAATTATTTGAAGACATCCATCTTCCTATTTGAACTCTCGAACCTCTGCAAGTCGTGCATCATCAGATCTTTAGTCAGATACAACAACCTATCAAACATTCAGCATTACCCAAGGGTCACTACAAAGCCAACCTTGTGTCAATTGTGGACCTCATTTAGAATGGTCCCATGTGCATGATAATTACATACACAGCTTTATTTAGGGAAATACCGTGTTTCCCTGAAAATAAAACACTGTCTTATATTTTTTTTGGCTCAAAAAAAACACACTAGGTCTTATTTTCGGGGTAGGTCTTATTTTTTTTATTATGTACAACAATCCACGCTTATTTATGTAGAAAAGTCTACATGTATTCATGTACACAAATATGGTGATCACGGCAATCAGGGGTGCCGTACCTTTCTAAGAACAATTTGGTAACCAATCGCTGGCCAGAATGAGCGAAGCACGCTTTCACTATCGATTCCTAACAGGCGGAGTGCATTTGGTATCACTTCCCCTGTGACATGAGCCTGCGCTATAGAGGCATCGGCTTATTCGGCTCTGCTCCCTCCGGTGTCGCCTCGTTTCCTCTAGCTCTGGCTTCATTGGCACCGCTGATTCTCTCCTGCGGCTCTTCAGATTCGCCCTTATGCCACCACTGGCCCTGGGAATGGTCACAACTAGGTCTTATATTTTAGCAATTCCCAAAAATAGTACTAGGTCTTATTTTCGGGATAGGTCTTATTTTTGGGGGAAACAGGGTAGTGAGAGGTACTTGTTACTGAACAAAAAGCCTTCCTAACTTAGGCTGGGTTCACACCTAGGCGTATCGAATACGCGCGTTTGTACCGCGATTCGCTGTATCCCAATGGAAACACGCGACAAAATTGCCCCAAAGAAGCTCCTGTAATACGCCCAGGTGTGAACCATAGGAAATAATGGGATTTCGGTGTTTGAGCGTTTTGCAGAGCGTTCGAATGCGCTACAAAACGCCCAGGTGTGAACCGGGCCTTACTGGAAAACTGTTGTGGACACTGGTTGTTTTTTTTTTTTTTACTACGATATATATATTTTTAAAGTAGATGTAAACTTTAATTGGATGACATTTACAGGGTTATTCACAAAAGGGTGAAGAGTTTGGAGAAGGCAGAAGAAGTGAACAATCTAGGACAACATAGCTGAACTGGAAAGTGAGCTGAATTGCAGAATGTTTCCAGGTCAGCTATGTTGTCCTAGATTGTTTCCTGCCTTCTCCAAACTCTTTACCCTTTTGTGAATAATCCTGTTAGCTTTCTAAAGCACTGTGTATCATCAAGCAATTGCCCTGTTCTTTCCTCTAGAAAATGCAGGCTTTACATTGTCTTATTATTTTTTGCTTTTAAACTTTACCAATCTCCTACATAAATATGCTCCAGCAGTGGCTGCATGTAACTGCTTAGAGCGGGCTTCCTGATGGTCACAGTGATGGAACATGCCTCTGTAATGAAAGCCAGAACGGCCACTTCTAGTCTCCACATCAAACGCATGTGACACGGTGACAATGGAGGAGAGCAACTGGAAAACAAGGACAGAGTGTTGTTGCTGCAAAACAGGAAGTGTCTGAACAAGTACTTTCATGGCTAGATTTTGAATTTATTTGAATTAAAGCTGCAGATTTAAAATATTGGAAATTACTTACAAAAATATGTCAAAAATGATGTTAGATTTTAGTGTGTGAGGCCTAATAATCCACACATCCACAGACTATAGCAGGGTGGGTGTTGCTCACCAAGACATCTCTGTCCATGTGGTACCACATTTCTCTCATGAAGGGTTTCCGTTAACCTTTTCATGTCATTGATGCCTAGATGCCCAGGTCATATTTAGCAACGCCACTAACATGACAGTAACTCTTGGACTAATTTGCATACCTAAATAAAATAATTTTTAAAATATTCAAGGATATAAGGGTTTTTATTGTGTATCCAAAATTTTCATGAAAACATTGCTGTTTTTTTCTGCTATGTAAACATTGAAAAAAAAATTTTTTCATACACACACACCATAATTATATATATATATATATATAGTGTAATGTGGGACAATTACAGTATAAAATGTATGGCAATGCAGATACTACTGAGTCTGAAGGTGGCAGTGTAATTTTCCTCAATGAAGCCTCCAGCCTACATGTGATCATGGTTGTTATGGCTGGCATAGTGATCACATGATCAGGACTCAAATCACAGCTGCCCTGTCAGCTCAGGTCCCCACTGTTGATCAGGAACCAATCACAGTGGCTCCAACTGATGAAATTGGTATGTAAAAATTTGTTTTTTCTTAAATCTTTCTTTTTCTCCTACATATAGTTTTTATTATTACATGCATAGGTTCTGCTTCCTGATTTGCAGCACTACATATTGGGTGTGGTAATCTTATTACAACACTTATTAAGCAAGGAGTGACTGCAGTGAAATACCTATCTCTAGTAGTCTACAGTCTGTATATTTAATACAATAAAGAAGTAAGAATCAACATAATTGTTATCCTGTCATGGAGGCTGACCCCCTTGCTTCAGTATTCCAACTCACTGACCAGGAACAAGTAGTTTCATTAGCACTTCTGAGTTTTCTCTGACTTTCCTGATCAGTGCTTCAAAGTATTAAAGCCATAAAGTCAGTAAAACCATCTAGTAGCTAACATTTTCAGAAGGACACTTACAGTATTTTAAAAATTATAGTAAAAATTCTGACATTTATTTTAAGTGGTTGTTGGTTGAAGCAATGTAAGAAACAAGGAGACTTGCAACTGCTCATTTTTCATTCTGCAAATGCTAATCACCTGGTTGGTCATCCTTAATCCATATCTTCAATACTTCAAGTACCTGACCCATAACAAGAATGTGTATAAGGACGTTTCACTCACTTTCCTGCTTTGCATATTTCACATGGGTTAGTAGAGCCAGAGGGTCAACACAACATCTAGTCAACTTGCATTTTGTGTCAGAAATGACCGCAAATATATTTCTCTCAGAAGAGGTTGACATTAAAAAGTATGTACAACTAAAACTATTTTTAGTTTTAGATAGAGTGGGGGAGGGTAAACCTGTCGTCCCTTTTCTTTTTCACGGAGTCCCATTGGAGAGATTTCACATTCCATCCCGGAGATGCAACAGCAAGTGAGATGAAATCTACACAAAGTGGGTACATTTCCCTACTTAGCCAGATGTCACTGGACCAGGTATGCGCACTACAAGATTAAGACTTTGTTCTGGTGACAAATGTAAAATTTGGTATTTCCCAGCACTTTCTGTCTTAGTGGCAATGGCCTCCAGGACAGAAAGAGGGTAAATCTCCCGAGTGGAGATAAACAGCAATAAGAACTTTAAAAGGGTTCTAAAACTTCACTATTCTTCTCAACCCTAACAAAAAAATAATTGCCTACACATACAACTCAATAAAAGCAGAGAATTTTTTTTTTCTTGTAAGGCCCCTTTTACACGGTTATTGTCTGTTCTGATTAGCAGAGGATCCTTGCACAGATTCCCTGCTCATCAGAGCAATACGGAAAGGATGCAACTCTTGTGACATGTAAATATGGGGAGGGGAAAAAAAATGAACTAACCGGATCCATGTTCGGTCTATGGAGAGTCAGATGTAAGTTGACACATGTCCGATTACCTCTGATCTGTCTCACTCATGTCCGCCAAAGCACAACTCTGTTGGATTTTTTTTCCAGACCTAAACTGATTTGGAGGTAATCGGATTCAGCTCCCAGCAGACTAATATTGAGCTTCTGATCAGGTCTGCCTGAAAAACTTGTGTGAAAGGGGCCTTACAAAAAATAAATCTGCCAAGAGCCCGTTTATCTAAAACTCTGTAGTATGAGCAGATACTTACTGGTTAATGAAATACAGGGGATTAGGAGTTAAATTAGCACATTTATTCATAATGAAAAAAATCTGTTCTGAGGCAGAACAACTTGTTCAGTTTGTTCCATGCAAAAGATGCAGGATAAAATTAAACCCACATGTTTCCAGTGCAGAGTCCCAAAATGTCAACTTACTTCCTGTACACCACACTCGAAGCATTTGTTTTCCTCCACTGGTTCTGGGGTTTGGCAGTATCTACACACCGGACATCTGTAATAAAAAGATATTTTTTACATACACATCTGGAACACATAAGGAACAAAGTGAGATTAATTATTATAAGCTAGGACAAAGCATGACTTGGTGAAATGCAGCAAAAACACTGATTCGGTTTGCTTTATTACACACATTTGTAGTTGAATTCATGGATGCTAAATGCATATATTATTAATGTGCACTGTTGTATTAGAAAAGTATGTACAGACCCTCAGGCTGCTTTGGCTTTTCTCGTAGCAGGCAAATAGTTGATGAAATCATTGTTGCCTATCGTCTCCTAAGCATTTTTAAAATTGGCTTCATTTTGTTAAACAAGAAGCATCTGTAAATCCCAAGAAAGCCATTAAAAAAAAAAAAAATGTAAAATAGGAGGGTACAGATATTTTAACGTAGGAAGTTTTTGGGGTATACTGGAAGGCAATTTCAAGCAACATCCCCCCCCAACTCTACATACACTATGTTAGCAAAAGTATTGGGACGCCTGCCTTTACACGCACATGAACTTTACTGGCGCCCCAGTCTTAGTCTGTTGGAGGTCAATATTGAATTGGCCCACCCTTTGCAGCTATAACAGCTCCAACTCTTCTGGGAAGACCGTCCACAGATTTTAGGTGTGTTTATGGGAATGTTTGACCATTCTTCCAGAAGCGCATTTGTGAGGTCAGGTACTGATGTTGGATGAGAAGGCCGGGCCGGGCTCGCAGTCCCCGCTCTAATTCATCCCAAAGGTGTTCTATCGGGTTGAGGTCAGAACTCTGTGCAGGCCAATCAAGTTCCTCCTCCCCAAACTCGCTCGTCCATGTCTTTATGGACCTTGCTTTGTGCACAGTCATGTTGGAACAGGAAGGGGCCATCCCCAAACTGTTCCCACAAAGTTGGGAGCATGAAATTGTCCAAAATGTCTTGGTATGCTGATGCCTTAAGAGTTCAACAGTAAAAAAGTAATTCCTCGGAGGACAACCCGTGCAGTAAACCCGAGTAATGAATTAAAGTTTGTAACCGGAGCATATAGATAAAAGAAGTCTGCCTACTCCCAAAGTGTATGCAGGCCAAAAAGAGGTTACTACAGACCAATTATATAAAATATATAAGTTCATCAAGTTAAAAAAACAATTTATAACACCACATCCCTTCCACTTAAAAGTCCACTAAAAACGTCCACTTAAAAAGTGACAGCCGCTGTCAATTCACACAAATCATCCATTCATGCCTACGGAGTTACATGGAAGTGACCATTAGAACCGGGTAAAGTACAATTTATAATCAACCTCATAGATAGAAAGATCAATAAAAGTATACCCGGTAATCCTGTTCTAGACAAATCAACCATCAAGACAGTGATCCCGGTGATTCAGTTAGTTTGTCTGCTCAGCAGTGACCGCTGCGTGCCCGTGATTGATGGACTGTTTATACAAACCGGTAGTTACAATGAAATGGACATATAGCACAAGGACACATTGTAGCTAAAAAAATTCCTTGTTGTAACACTTTCCAGAGAGCGCTTTTGGTCTGAAGAAACTCACATCAATTTACTAGGGAGATTGTCTCACTGTCATTAGTACTTCAAAAGATCAAAAGTGGTTGAAACAGGTCAAACAAATTCAGGACCGTTATCGGTCAGCATGTGCTGCCGTTGATTTGTAGGCGTTATGTTTGCTTTAACAAAGCTTTAATTTTCTCTCTACGAGATCATAAAACAAAAACGCCCAAGAACACGACAAAACCCCAGGAGGAGGGGCAAAAGGGGTCAACACTGTGAACCTGCGGGATTGCATATGTCCACCTTGGAGCCTGCCGGAATGACATAACAATGATACATATGACCATCATGCCCTAAAGGTGTAAAGTATAAATATCGTAGACGAGCCACTTGGAAGGGAAAACCGGTTAGTACCTCATTGACTGTGTGTGTGTCATACCGAAGAAAGAAGACGCTCAACCGTTACGAGCGGAGATAACCTGTATGGATTGTGAATTACTATACAAGGGACACTGCCTAAGGACGGGCATTTTTGTTTTATGATCTCGTGGAGAGAAAATTGAAGCTTTGTTAAAGCAAATATAACACCTACAAATCAACGGCAGCACATGCTGACCGATAACGGTCCGGAATTTGTTTGACCTGTTTCAACCACTTTTGATGTTTGAAGTACTAATGACAGTGAGACAATCTCCCTAGTAAATTGATGTGAGTTTCTTCAGACCAAAAGCGCTCTCTGGAAAGTGTTACAACAAGGAATGTTTTCCTATCTATGAATAGCTACAATGTGTCCTTGTGCTATATGTCCATTTCATTGTAACTACCGGCTTGTATAAACAGTCCATCAATCCATTAAGTGGAAGTTTTTGGGATGTGGTGTTATACATAGTTTTTTTAAATCTATTTTTGATACCTAATAAACTTATATATTTTATATAATTGGTCTGTAGTAACCTCTTTTTGGCCTGCATACACTTTGGGAGCAGGCAGACTTCTTTTGCCTTAAGAGTTCCCTTCACTGGAACTAAGGGGCCAAGCCCAACCCCTGAACAACAATCCCACACCATACTCCCCCCCTCCGCTAAACTTTACACTTGGCACAATGCAGTCAGGCAAGTACTGTTCTCCTGGCAACAGCCAAACCCAGACACGTCCATCGGATTGCCAGACAGAGAAGAGTGATTCGTCACTCCAGAGAACACATTTCCACTTCTCTAGAGTCCAGTGGAGGCGTGCTTTACACCACTGCATCCAACGCTTTGCATTGCACTTGGTGATGTAAGGCTTGGATGCAGCTGCTCGGCCATGGAAACCCATTCCATGAAGCCCTCTACGCACTGTTGTTATGGCAATCTGAAGGCCACACGAAGTTTGGAGGTCTGACTCTGCAGACAGTTGGCGACTTCTGCGCACTGTGTGCTTCAGCATGCGCTGATCCCGCTCTGTCATTTTACGTGGCCTACCACTTCTTGGCTGAGTTGCTGTTCTTCCCAGTTGCTTCCACTTTGTTATAATACCACTAACAGTTGACCGTGGAATATTTAGTAGCAAGGAAATTTCGCTGAACACTTTAATCCAATGATTTGGAGGGGTGTCCCAATACTTTTGGTAATATAGTGTATTATCCCCTAGGCTCTGAATGTCTATAGTTGCTGTAAGGAGTATATGATGTAGCAAGGCTTGGTGTCACTTACAGTCCCGCTCTGATTAGTTGCCACCGTTTGACCTTAAGCAGACACTGCCATTACAACGGCATTACATGCTGCACAAATTACTTTAGGCCCCTTTCAAACAGGTGCCCGTCAGTAAAACACTGAACTAACCAAAGCCATGTTAGGTCTATGGGCAGTTGGATGTAAGTAGACATATGTCGATTACAGGGCCACGAGAACAGAACTCTTTTTTTTCTAGACCTGAACAGAGTGAGTGGTAATCAGATTTAAATGGACCCACGTCCGTTTACAGTTGGCTACCCCAGAGTTACATTGAGTTTCTGATCAGAGGCGCCTGAAAAACTGACAGGCGAACCTTAATGGACCACCCATATGAAAGGGCCTAATGCAGACAAAATCATCAATATGTTAAGCGAGACACTTATACCACTCAAACCATCAATTGCACAAGCTAGTTCTGCACTAGGTCTCTATGATTAAGCGCCTGCAGAAGGCACGGCACATCAGAGAAAGGGAACGCGTTAAGAGAGTCCCTGCCCTTATTCGATAATGGCCAGAGTTCATGGGCAAATGCAGCTTGCCTTCAGGTACTTTCCCATTTTCACTTAAGACAAGTTTGCAATGCTTCTGTGATCATACAAGGCTTATCAGAAATCATCTTCATTTACCATATCAACACCTGCAACATGCCAAATAAAGCTGTATATCGCCTGTCAAAAATATGGCTTATTGTACATGCTGTTTCATCAGATACCTCAACTAGTGCATGTGTGTTTGTATTATAGATGATATTTTTTTTTTTTTTTAGAGCTCTCAATTTATGCTGCAACTCCTCTAAGAAAATGACAAAAGGTCCCAATATGACGTCACATATTAGCAGAACAATATTAGAGCTTTTCTTGGGTTGATATTGATAGTACGATACGGGTTTCATATAGTTCTTGGAGAATCTAGCGATAAGATCCAACAATAGCCTTCTCCCAAAAGAAACTCATTTCTGCACAGTGTGAAATAAAACAACAATCCAACAAAAAAAAAGTGATCCCCTTGTAAAAGCAGCAGGAGGCACAAAATCTTCCAACCTATCGATATTTGAAATGCACTTCCTTAAGCTAGCCATACACTGTTATATTTTCTTCGTTCAACCTATGGGCTGAACAAAGAAAATAACAGATTTGTCCATAAATGCTTAGGAGCGTTGACTGAGGAATCTTCCGCCGTTTTCAACGTATTGGCTGCCGACTCTGTTTGTTCGAAGATTTTCCAACTGTCTCCTTCAGCTGATTGAGGCAAGTTGGCCAAAACCCACTGTGCGAATTTCAGCCAGTTTGTCAAGAACCAGACGAAATTCGCAGTGTATGGCCAGCTTTAGAGAATCCCAATGGGAAAAAAAACGAAAAAAACAACAACAACAACAACAACAACTGTAGATACACACAGTGCAAAAGAACAAAGCTGTATTACAACTAAAGAACAACTTTTTTTTCCTAATATACATCTCATCTTTCAAAAAAAAAAAAAGGAACTTAACTACAGGGAAAATTTTAGAGCCGATTAATGGGCTAATGTCCATACTAACCAATTAGCTTCCAGCCCTCATTTTGCTAAAAGAAAGGCGGCACATGACTGGATGAAAAGGGCAACTGTTTTATTTCCTCTACTACAGTTTTTTGAATAAATCAGCCAGATTAAATAATAAAATCACCCACGTGGTGTCATCCCAGCGCTGCAGACATTGGCTGTGGAAGCTGTGATTGCACAGAGTTGTCAAAATGCCATTTACAGACTCATCCATCCTCTCCAGGCATACGGTGCACTTAGGGAGTTCCGTCAGATCCATCACTGGCAGACTGGCACCCTGAAAATGACATTTCAATGAACTTTAACATTTACTTAAAAACTCAAATAACTTTTATGATTTCCTATCCAACCCTTCATAGTTTCCATAGCAGCAAAGTAACAATAAAACAATAAAAAGTTTATAAATTACCTATTTAAAACTCTTTTCAGTATAAACTGTTTCATAGCTAAATGTATCCTGCCTTTCTCTGCTGCAACTCCTTCCCCTCAATGACCGCTATGTTCCTAGGGTGTCACTCTGCTACTCTGATGGGGCACATTAGTACTGTAGTGGCTGAAGGGGAAACCACAGGGCACACTGGGCAGACACAGACATCTGATACACTTAAAGTGTCAGATGCTGAAGTTTTCACCCGCAATTGTAGCTTTATTTTAAACCTTTTAAGCCTTAAGACCTTGTAAAATGCTGCCTGTGAGAGACACAAATTCAATCTATATACATATATTTTTTTTAATCCTCTTAGTAATAGTGTCCCACGTTACCAAAATCTTTAAAACATGACAAAGTAATTTCATCATCAAGCACTTCCAATAACAGCTTTCAAGTTAAAACACAAAATAACTAGCAGGTTAATATGGCAAGGTTCAATATGTAGGTTCACAAAAGCTCTGCTCAGAAAAGGGGAAATAAGTTAGAGAAAGGGCCAGAATCAACAAGTTGCAGCAGCACTTAAGGCATGCTAAAGTGCTCTGTTAAGCAAAATCATGCCATGGCTTGAGAGGTCACTTCAGCACATTTAGTACGTGCTTTCACAACTTTATAAAAGTAGGACCATACAACCATAGCTTATACATAGCATACAACGCACATCTATTAAAATTCATATAGTTACAGAATAAAAAACAAACATTTATAATTTCACAAAACTTTCATTATCCTAATTCATTAAACTTAGAATAATTACAAACAATGATGGTAAAAACACATGCATGATGAATTAAGTCTATTCTCCATAGCTCTGCGAAAACAGTGATTTTGATTTGGTTTCGCAAGTCTAACATTAAACTCATGCAGATTATATACTCACATCTTCAGACTTTAAAACCTCTGCCCTTTCTACATAGACCAGCTGACAAACATCATCTTCTATCGAGTTGAACTGGCGTCCGTTGCTTGCTATGTAAAAGCTATCTGCTTCTGTCTGGAGACAGAAAAGAAAAAAAGTAATTGAGGCAACCGAAGAAACATGTAGTCCTCTGACCAGCACGGGCAGATTTTAGAATTGGCGACACAGCTTTGGTCCTGAAGCACCTATGGCATGTGGACCTCTGCAGGTGACCCAACTCACTCAGCACAGAATTTATACACAATGTTCCTCTAGATAAATCTTCTGTCATGTTTTTTTTTTTTTCTCTCCATGCCTGCCACAGTCACATGGAGAGTGAACAGCCTTTGTTGGTCTCTATACATGTGAATTGGGAGATTCCAGTGTACACTTTGCACTGCAGCTGTGCCTTTTCATGATATTGTTCCAAATGTATTTTTCATCTATACAACTAACAGATCGACAATTTAGGCCAAAAATAAAAACAGAAAAACTAACACAAAATGTTTTTTTTCTGATGTATAAACCGTTAGTAATAATTCCCCCAAAACCAGGTTACTAGTGTTCTCCTCCTTGCAAGCTATGCTTTTGATCAATAACTATAGGAAGCAGTACCACTGACCAATCAGGCAATGAAGCGGCTCATGTTATAATTTTTAATGCAAGGCTCACTTTCAAGGGTTATTAAACCCTCAGGTTTTTTGCATTTTTGCTAGCTAGCAGTAGAGATATGCAAAACACTTTAAAAAAAAAAAAAAAAACCCCACACCTTTTTGAAACAGGTTTAAAACACACCTGTGTCTTCGCCGCGCACTCCCGTCCGAACATCTGAAGAGTCTCGGGCAGCCGCAAAGGATCTTGGGGCGGGTACATGCGCACTTCAGATGTTCGGCCGGGAGATGAGGAGAGACACAAGGTAAGTCTATGGAGCAGCGTGCACCCGCACAGACACCGTGGGACATGATCGAAGAGGACAGAGGAGTCGTCACTGGATCGGAGACCCGCACCAGCGCTGGAGGGACAGCTGAAAAGGACAGTAAAAGACAGTAAAAGCCAGCCAATCATCAGCAAGCACTGTTTGGGTTTGCTGATCGCATCCGGTGACACGGTCAGAATACAATGTACACAGTGGGAGATTCTTGCAATCTGTCAATTCTGGCTGAGATTCAGGCATGTATATAAATGTGTATATATGGTGCTTTACCAATGTGCTTAGAAGTCCTGAGGCCAGGGAAGCCCCTTTTTTTCTGAATGGCAGAGCTGACAGGAAAAAAAAAAAACCTGGGAGGAGAGCCTATTCATGTGACCTATCAAAGTCATGTGACTAGCCTTTTAACGAATCACAAAGTTCTATGATGCATTAAGTAAAAAGAACCCTGTGGAAAACCATTGGCTCCACAACATGGTCTGCATTTTTTTTAATTGTCCCAAAATGCAGGCTGAACCAACATAGTGGATGGCACAATCCACTCTCTATTTTTTTTTTCCATCTTTGTTCAGCTGGGGAGATTTCATGTCCCATACACAGCATAAGAAAGGAAATCCCCTTTGGGACGGTAACATCAGAACATGCAAATAAACCTGACAGAGGTATTCTAACCAACGTAAGTACTTGAAGACCTCCGTGTTCTTGGTTAAGACTCTTAGGCCTCATTCACACGAGAAAAAGCCAGCATGTACAGCTCCGTGCGCGGCCGTACCGGGCAGCTCCTACACATCCGTGCGGGTGTCCGTACTTGCACGCTGACAGGATGAATCCTGTCTGCGTCCGAGCCGGGACACCCACACCGACCTGCACTTGGGGTGAGCGTAGGACGGTGTACGGCCGCGTACTCCCATAGAGAAGGACAGGGGCTGTGTACTAATAACACGCAGCACCTGTCCTTCCCAGGAGCTGCCTGATACGCTGTGCACGCAGCACGGAGCTGTAGGTGCTGGCTTTTTCTCGTGTGAATGAGGCCTTAAGGTGCTCGTTCCCCTTGAAACAATTCCACAGTAGCTAGGAAAGCTGAAGAAAGTATGCCAGAGTTATTATCTAGGAAATGGTAGTGTTACTTAATGGTAATATTGTAGGAAAAGGAAGACAGAGCGAATGGCAGAACAGACTATTACCCAAAATAATGACCTGGTAACTTGTGAGTTAAACACTTGTGAACTGGATTGTTTGCAAAAGAAAATACAACCAAACAGAACAGTATTCTTGTTGCAGGAACACATCAGCACTGGTCATCTTTCATAAGAAGGTGCAGCAAAGGCAAGATTATTACCTGGGAACTGAATTTTATAAGAACCATGTACTGATTGGGGGTGGAGTCCCGAATGATTTTCATATGTTCGATAACTTCATTAAATGGTGCCACAAATTTCATCAGATCATGGCTGGTCATTGCCGCAGGAACGGTAAGAATACACAGCATTGCGCTGCGCCGGACGTCCTCTTTCAGTGAGGTCATCTTACTAGGGAGAAAATACAAGTGTAACTGTTCACATTTTGAAAACAATTAGCTGGGGCTTTGTACAAGTTCTTAGCCAACATGAAAGCATTCAAACTTTCTGGAATAGTTTTCATAATAAGACTGAAATGGATTTCATGGTCACCACATGTGTTACGATCTGACTTTATCATCATAGATCAATGAGCAACTATGTAGTGCAAGGGCCTACCTGACCGGGTCTTTATATGATGTAATTCCGGCAAAAATAAAAGGAGACTGTAAAAGGATTGTGCAGTCATATTGTAATGTATATGTTGAGCTTAAAGTGTATTTCCACTTCCGCAGCCAAATTGAGATAACACCTACTTTATATTTGTTACATGCTCCCATTCACATCACATAAGCTTAAAAAAAATATTTAAAAATGCTTCTTGCAGTTTTATTTGCTTTTTACTTGCCAACATTTCTACTTTATTAGGAGGGGCTGTGAGGGGTTTGTGTTAACCCTGTCTGTACTGTGCTGGCTGTTTTCATTATAATTTATAAAGTAGATTAGAACGCTGACTGTCCTAACAAAGGGTTAAAGGATTACAAGCCTGGCTTCTATATTGTATTTTAATGAGAGAAAACACATTCCAGGTCCTTTCTATAAATACATGCCACTCAGAAAAACTTGGATTCAGCCATTTTTCCCGCAACAACAAAACATCTAAAAAAAAAGGTAAGAATTTTTTTTATAATTTTTTTTTTTTTTTACAAGTAAGTTTTTATTATTGTGACTTTGCTTGGGGCTTAGAGGAAGATCAGTCTGTCACTACTGTGTTTGCTTGAGAGGTCTTTCAATGCTGTACAGTAATGACTCGGTTCGTCCTGGGTAGTTGCGAAACAGCGCGTTCACCAAGGAGAAGAAGGCTTTGGGAATGGAAATGGGTATAGTTTGGAACAGGTATAGGAGTCTAGGCATGGCGGTCATTTTAAGAATGGCTGAACGTCCGAACCAGGAATATAGAATTTTGTTCCATTCTTTCTTGTCTGTTCTAAGTTTAGATAGCTGGGTGGTGAAATTGAGGGAGTAAAGCAGTTGCAGGTCCTTAGGGAGTTCAATCCCCAAATATGGAATGGATAAGTCAGCCCAACTAAATGGAAATTAGGATTTGCAGAAGTTAACCAGGTCGTCTGGAAGGGAAACATTTAAAGCGGCAGACTTGGATAGATTAATTTTGAAGAATGAAATTTCCGCAAAGTCTTGGAAGGCTCTCAACAAGCTAGGAAGCGAAATTCTCGGAAAAATAACAGAAAAAATAACAAGTCGTCCGCGAAAGCGGCTACTTTGAATTCCTTGCATGCTGTAGGGAATCCATGTATGCTGGGGTCTGAGCGAATTCTCCTGAGAAAGGGCTCCAGGGCCAGGACAAAAAGGAATGCATTGGTTCTATCGAGGGTAGGTAAGTCTCTTTGTGAGAGAAAGAGAAAGTCTATTCTGGAATACCGTGAATGTGGATGAGAGAAAAAAGGTATAGTCCTTTACCGTGGGATGGATAAACCTCCAAGCATCATGTAGGGTGAGGGATGTCAAGAGTTTCTTAATCGCGCGCAAGCTCCGAAACGGGACTGAGGATTTGCCAGTAGATGAATCCAGGAGCGGGTTCAATGGTACATTGAAGTCCCCCCCCAGAATAAGCATACCCTCAGAGAAATCTCGTAATAGGGAGCATACCTTTTGAAAGAAGCGTACTTGCCCAGCATTGGGACAGTAAATGTTGGCAATGGTGATGGGAGTGTTGCGAAGTTTACCTTTGAGAAAAAGATATCTGCCTTCTGGGTCAATCAGTTGGTCTGCAAGTTGGAAGTCGGTTCGTGCCGCAAAAAGTATCGATACCCCTTTGGATTTGGATTGGGCAGAGGTAGAGTGGAACACTGTGGGGAATTTGTGATTGCTTAGCTTGGGTATGGCCCCCGTCTTAAAGTGAGTTTCTTGTAAGAGCACCACCTGAGCTTTATGATGTGTAAAAGCCCTCAAAAATTGTGATCTCTTTTCTGGTATATTCAGCCCCTGGAGTTGATCGATAAAATTTTCCATGTGGCTTGGCCGGTATCAGGGGAAGAGCTAGATATAGCCATAAGGTCGTTCTGCGATTGGGGGAATGTATATCTGAAGGGAAGGCTCAGGGAGTGCAATCAGTGTGGGAGAGGGAGGCGAGAGAGAGTAGGAGAAAGGAGCCTCAGTCAGTGTACACTAAGTGTAAGAGAAGGACGGGTGGGAGTAAGAGAGACCAGGAGAAAAGGAAGGGGAAGTAGGTTAGGAAGTGCGTTGATAGCAGGAAGAGGCAGTAGGAAAGGGGAGGGATATAGACCCAGAAGGGAAGAGAAGGTGTCAGGGAGAAGGAGGGGGACAAAGAAGGCCCGATAGATAAGGGTACTTACCTTACCTTATCCCGAATAGGGATAATTCGACGGGTCGGTAGACTCGACTCACTGTGCGCGGTCTGTCTGGTGGGGGGTGAAACTAATGCGGTTAACTCAGAAGGGACCTTAGGACACCTGGGATTCGCTGTAGATGGCATGGGGCAAATATCCTAAGGAATAGCGGGCATAACGTCATGTAAAGTTAAATTGTATTTACATTGTAGGAGTTGTTAGTGTATGGGCCAGTAATGTGGGAAGCTGTAGAGCGTACTATCAAAAGAATCATGGTATGGGATGCCTCTGAGTTTGGGAATATAACAGGATATGGATACCTTTAAACATGGCGTTCGACCCTCATAACCGTAGAAGGGAACAGCTTACTTATAACAAGGTTGAGGTTTAGGTATCTACTATGCCAGAGCACCAACTTTGTAGCAACGTACATACATACAGGGGTTAACGGCATAATTCCATAAGTCTTTGCAAACCATAAAATGCATATTGTGTAATTAACAACAATTACGAAAATAACATTAGCCGGTTACCTAGAGCGTCAATATCTATAGCGGACCCGATGCTGCGCATCTTCATCTCCGGGTTCAAGGTGTATTGTAAGGTTTGAACAGGAAAATATTAGGCAAAACGATGGGGTGGAGGAAAGGGAGTGGTGGGGGACACCAGGGGAAGCATGGTGAATATGAGGTGCTATACGAGTGATTCTAGGGAGGGCGACCTGAAACAGCAATGTACCGCCGTTCATTGATATTACTAGGTTTAGAGGGCTGAACCCATCCTGGCCGGTAAAGTTCAGTCAGGCGTGTCAGAGTATCGAGGTCCAGGCACATGACGGATCCCCGGGGGAAGCCTTCCCCCCTGCCCTCCAGATAGCAATCCCCCCTTCCCCTGCCCGATCCAGGGAAGTAATTTGGAGCTGCGGTGTTGGAGCGGGAAACTACCGTCTTAGCGAACAGGATGTCGCATCAGGGCACGCGTCGTTTCATGACCCCTCCCCCGTCCCTCCCACAATGGGGGCTTTGCGTTAAGCTAGTTTGGATAATCTTCATTTGAAATTTGACATTGCAAAAGACGTATTAGAATAGTATACTGCAAAAGCACCAACCTGAGATATGTTACATAGCTCTGCCCTGCTTTGGGTCTCCTATGAATAAGCTTTGCGCGATGGTGTCAGGGGCTCTACTCCCGATAACACTATCCGGTCAGGCAGGGCTGTGACTCCGAGCATAAAGCATCCAGAGTTTCTGTCAGCCCCTCCAGCCTTGCCCAACGGACTGCATCCTTCCCACCCCCTCCCAGGTCCATTCCGATGTTAGCGCTACTAAGTTCATGCGTGTTGAGGGCGGCCGGAAAAATGGGGGGACATCTGGAGCAAATGGATGAGAGTAGATCCCGAGTCACATAGGCAGGGTCATGAGCTTATGGGGAGGGCAGGGGGGGAGAAGATGGCCCGGAGCAAAAGGCAAGAATGCTTATAGTACCTGGTCATCGCAGTCGCTGACGATCTTGGTTTCTGGCAGGTTAGTATCTGGAGGAGAATATGCGCTGCGTGACGAACAGCTACAGGGATGAGATGAGAGGTATGCCGCTCTTGCGTGAGCTACTGGTGTGGGGAGGCCGCTTCTCTCCGGTCCATGTCTTGCTGCATCCGATGACTTGGCGAGTTCAGAGGCGAGGGTTGAAGGTGTTTGTCTCGGAAGCGAAATTCCGCATACCATTCTGGGAGGTCCATGGGAGGGATACCGATTTGGTCACAAAACCCGTGTAGATCCGCCAGGACCCTGAGGATGAAAGTGCGACCTGAGGATAAGGCCGCAAGGCCGAATGGGAATCGCCAGCGGTAAGTGATACCCCGGGTTCGAAGGACTTGCAGTAAGGGTCTGAGGGCCCTCCTATTTTGTAGTGTGATGTGCGAGAGATCCTGGAACATCTTGATCTCCGCATCTTGAAACACAATGTGAGGACGTTCCCTGGCCCTGTGGAGGATGTCTTCCTTTAGGCGAAAATCTGTTAGGCAGCATACGTCTCTTGGAGGGTCGTTGTCTTGGCCTTTAGGGCACAAGGCCCGGTGGAAGCGCTCCAAGATGACCGGTGTTTCTGGTGGCCTATCTAGCAGGTCATTGAATATGTGTAACAGTGTTGTTTCCAGTTGGTCCGCTTCAATGGTCTCCGGGACACCCCGTACCCTCAGGTTGTGGCGTCGGCCCCAGTTGTCCAGGTCTTCGAGGTGGCGATGCATTTCCATTATACGAGCGTTGTGTTCAGCTGAGACCTGTCTAGTACGGCTTAGAGCCACCGCATGGCGTGAAGTAACTTCCTCCATTGATTGAATGCGGCCCGTCAGTGACCGAAGGTCTGATTTGAGCTCCGATATCTCTGCCGACAGCGTGGATTTGATGTCTAGGGCAATGGAGTTGAGGTCTGACATGCGCGGCATCTGTCCCATCATGGCTAGCAGGTCTGGATGTGGGTGGTTCAATTCGTCTATCGATTGCCTGCTTGGGCTGCTGTTGGGAGAGTAGGTCTCAGGAGATGATGGCGCCATTTTCTCCATGCGGCCCTCTGACGGTCGCGAACGGAACATTTCCGGGAGGCTTCTACCCGATTGAGAACTGTTCCCTCTTGGAGCTTTGGTCGCTGGGGTGCTCTTCCCTGTTTTCCCCATGGCTGAGGTTGCTAGAAGCCCACTTAAATGCTTATAAAGGGGATCCCAGGTGTCGGAGGAGAGGTGTTAAGCGTCCATCTTGGTTCCGCCATAATTTTTTTTTAACAATAAATTTTTATTAAGGAGCAGGTCATTCATACATGGCATAAACAGTGCAAGTGAGAACATAATTTTTTGTTATGCTGTGTGAATGGGAACACAAAATACATTTCTCATAATTGACTGCAAAGGTGGAAATACACTTTAGGAGACAATCTTCAAGAGGCACACTACTGTAAATTCATATTGGAAAATGCCATGGAATTTGAAAGAGCAACTCCAGAAAACAGTGTCAACATATCAGTGAACTGGTAATGGCAGAAAATGACTACTACAGATCACACTACAAGTTTGATAATCCCATCAATAATTATTTTACCTTTCTGTCAGTATATTGTAATAAACTGCAGCCCATTTCAGGAGCCCTTCAAGCTAGGACTGTCACCACTTGACAAAGGAGCATTGCAACCTCCCTCTGTAACACCTACAGGAGGGCAAGAACTGGAACAAGAGTGCACTTGGCCTGATATTCTGCAGACTTGGATCCTTGGCCAATTAGAAAGCAGAGATAGGAATTCAGCAATAAATCAAAGTAAATTTGAGCCTCCCAGCCACTAGAGCCAGATGAATACAAGTGTACCTTTAAAATAAAGGAATTGTCAGTGTTGTGGATAACTGACAGATCAGCTGGGAGCATTTCACTGTAAGATTAAGCATGCCTGTCAATCTCTGGCAGCGAAGCAATTTGCTTTCTTCTTGTATAATGTGGTCAGCAGATTACTTAAGACTTTTCAGGACAAAGTGCCACTTCTTATTCACATATGAAACCAGTGTATAGAAAAGGAAATCAAAACATTCCCAGCACACTAACCCCAGTAAGCCAATATTGGGAGCAGTCTGCTATGTTTAAAAAAAATATTTTCTTGCTTCAGTTTATACAAACATACAGTACAGAAAGTTGGTTCATTTCAGTAGAAGCTTTCAGATGAAGATTGTATGTCTATATTGTAGAACAGTACTGCAGAACCACTACAATTTAAAATGATGAATTTGGGGCCTGAACTCTCAAAGCATTGGTTTAACTCATTTCCTGATTTGGTGCTGCATAACAACTTACTTTCCTTTTGGTAGGGATGCACCGATACCGATACTAGTAGTATTTGGGCGTGTACTCGTCCAAATGCTCCGATGCCTAGCCCGATACTTACAGTATCAGGAAGCCGGGCGCCGTGTCATTACACAGCGCCCGGCTTCCTGATTGGCCAGAAATCCGGCTCCATGCTTTCTCCTCACCTAGCGGCGAGAAGCATGGGGATGGCTTTCCTGCTAATTGGGAAGCTGGGCGGCGAGTCTTTACACGCTGCCCGGCTAATCAGGAAGCCAGGTGGGGAGTCATTACATGCCGCCTGGCTTCCTGAATGGGATTTCAAGTACTCGGTATCGCCGAGTACCGGAAAAAGAAATATCGGTATCGGTGCATCCCTACCTTTTGGTTTATACTTTTGTCTCAAAGTAGAACTTTGCCTAAGCAAAAAAAATTTGCAAACAGCTATTTTTTTAATTGCAGAAGAGACATACAGGCTTTGAGAGCCAGCATCCTTGCAAAGTGTCAATTGACAGCTGTAAAAAGGGAGGGCGTTTATCAAGGTATCCTCAACATGGGGCATCGTGGTGAAGCCCAACTCCTGCCTAAACTTTTTTTTCCCCAGTTTTGGATAGAACAGGGAAGGAATATAAAGTCTGTTTAATTTCAACTGGATTTCTGTGTACAACAATGGAGATGTCTCTTCAGGACAAAAAGTAGAAGCTGAAGGGAAATCCCTAACTGTGTCACAAGATGTCACCCAGAAAGGAAAAGAGGGGAAGCTAATCAGTGGGGATACAGGCCATAATACCCTGTCATAGGATCAGCAGGGTATCATTTCCTACTCTACCCAAAATGAAAACAAAAATGGCTGGAGAGAGACTTTGTGGTTCAAATGTGTGTACATTGGTCTCAAAATATCGTTAAGGCTGAACTCTGGGATAAGAAATTATGTTCTAAATACAAGAGGTGTGTGTATTATTACTTCAACCTTAGTACGATTTATGCATTTCTTCCAGATCTGTGCAGTAACCAAAATGAAACTCCACTTTTGTACAGAAGCTTCCTGTAATACAGACAACTCACTGCTGCTCTCTCTTCTTGTGCAGAGAAACTGGTCTTGTCTCCACCCCCCTTTCTGTAGTTTTCTGCAGGCAGCATATAGTGGGTGGGGCCTGCTGAGCCCCTCCCACGGCTTCACTCTCTGCACAGGCAGAACAGTGATGTCATTGCTTCATTTACAAGGTAATATCTGGAAAGGCTGAAATTGCCTACTCGGATTTCAGTGTACACTGTGAGACTCTCATGTTGTGTAATAGAAGCTGCTGCATTTCAAATAAAGGCTGCCTCATTACCTGGCTGGAGGACATCCAGCATCATCTAGCCTTTTCCTCCCAACACTTTTCATTCATTGGATTTGAGCTCTTTCAATTATGGAGTCCTAGCATAATATGTGGGCATTACCACAGCTCCCTGTTGTCAGTGGGTGGGGCCTGCTGAGCCCCTCCCACGGCTTCACTCTCTGCACAGGCAGAACAGTGATGTCATTGCTTCATTTACAAGGTAATATCTGGAAAGGCTGAAATTGCCTACTCGGATTTCAGTGTACACTGTGAGACTCTCATGTTGTGTAATAGAAGCTGCTGCATTTCAAATAAAGGCTGCCTCATTACCTGGCTGGAGGACATCCAGCATCATCTAGCCTTTTCCTCCCAACACTTTTCATTCATTGGATTTGAGCTCTTTCAATTATGGAGTCTTAGCATAATATGTGGGCATTACCACAGCTCCCTGTTGTCAGGAAGCTATGTCCAGCACCCTGCCAGCTCTTCCCACCAACTATGATCTGCCTGCATTACATAGAGAAGCACAAAGACCTAGTGATGATTTCACTGGGTCTAAAATAAGGTATGCAACAAAAACAGAAAATGCTTTATTTAATTAGACAATATAAAAGAACTTTATTTAATTCAGGATAAATGTACTATTGTGGTGCTTACTTTGTTTTGTAGAGATGCATAATCCCATGGACTATTTCTACTGAGGGGTTCCCGCTGAAGAAAGTGATCTGCTCAGGCAGCTGTTTTGAGGGTGAATCGGGAGCAGTTTTGTTAGCAATTGTGGATGGATCTTCTAAATTCTCCGGATCTGAGCCCTTTGCTGCATCTAAACACAAGTAGAAATTAGAACATTTTTAATTAATATAGTGACACTAAACTCAGGAGTTAAATCTCAAAAATACATTCAAGTACCTTAACTATCAATAAAAATGCATCTTATTTGTGTATCACTCAGCAGTAGTTTCTTAAATCATCTCTGACTTGGTCCCGACACTGTCCTTCCTTCTGGAGGGTGGCTACTTTTGTGCCCCATGGTCCCTGTGTGTGTTATAAAGTAGCCATCGCTCCAAGCTCGCTCCTGTGATGGACTACTCATGTCTAGTTTACTAATTTGTATTGAGATTGTAGTCCATCACAGGAGTGAGCTTGCTGCGGTGGCTACTTTACAACACACACAGGGACCATGGGGAACAAAAGTAGTCACCCTCCAGAAGGAAGGACAGTGTCCGTACCAATTCAGACATGATTTGAGGATCTACAGCTGAGTAATACACAAATAAGATACATTTTTGTTAATGGTTATTAATTAGACTAGAATAATAACATTTTTATAATGCAAATAGCAATTAATAACTGTTTCAAGAATTTCAGTACATTATAGTACAGTACACACATAGGCATTCTAGAAGACTAGAACGCTAACCAGTCCATCATCTAATCATGTATTTATTATTTAATAATGCAATAAAAGATGCATCACCCCAGTCACCAATCAGATTGTTTAATTCTGACAACCGAAATTGTAGTAAAAGTGTGACTGTTGCCAGTTTGTATTTGATAGGTGAGGTGGAGTAGACACTGACCACATTTTTTAGTGATCATTTTGACTTGTGTCCCAAAGCAGTGAACAATTAATTGGCTAATGACAAACTATCCAGGAGTATAACTCCTAAAAAAAGAAATCTGATGGCCATTTACATTTCTCATTAAAGTTTATGACTGGGCAAAACTTCAAATAAAAAAAAGAAAAAAAAACTCTGGAACACATGCACATTTCCCATGTTTTACCTCTTCAAAAATAGAGAAATACCTGTTGATCCTGCCAGAAATCTTGTAAACTCCCAAATCTGCCTCTGCTGCAATGAAATCCCAAGACGTGTTTACAGCCCTGGCTATGAGTTCCCCCTTCTGGTCTACACCCCCCCCCCCACCCTTTTCAACTTTATAATATAATAAAATAAGAGTGTTCTGTATTCAAGAAGGCAGAACTCAAGCAGGGCTGACAGCAATTTGGATTGCAAAGCACTGACAGAGACAGAGTTGTCAGCTCAAAAAGAAAGTTTGTACCTCGTCATTTGTTTCCCTATATTTGCAGTGTTTTTAAAAAGACAAACATGGGGAAATATTCATGTATTGCAGAAATTAACTAAATATATTTTTTTCTTACTTTGCTTAGACATATACTAAATAAACTTCTTCAGTACACAGCTTCTGGACGAACAGGTCAGTAATTGCTGGTGAGACAGAGGTTGTTTCATGGAGCATCTAATAATATCTATATCTATCTATCTATATAGTATTATAGTAAAACCAATGAGCTAGCATTGTATTCTCACTCTAGTGAAACGGAAATATGTATAAGTCTGCATGGCGACGTTCACCTGTATTTGGACCTATGGTTTCTATTATGACGTCAGTCATTTCCCTTCGCCCAATGTGCTGATGCAGAATCGATGTCTTTTCTACAGGCGTCTTGCCTTCCAAGTAAGCTGCAGCACCATGTAACGTCTTCTCTTTAATTTCTTCATCAGACATCTCGGTGGCTAGGCAGGAACATAAATATTCATGTGTTGGTTTGCAGGAAAGGCAGAAAACAATAGAGAATGCAGCAATGGACTAACCTCCCTGTTAATATGAAAAAAACCCATCAAAGCAGTACAGAGTAATTTGATTTTGTACTCCGCTTAATAGATAGCACAGCTGATCATAAATCACTGCTGGTATGACTGAAATACAGTACCCTGCCCCACTTAAAAGGCAAAGACATTGCAATGCTTACTTACTTGCCCGGTGAATGTCATCACTTATTTATAAAAGACATAAGAAGCAGTTTTGTCAGATTGTTGGATTTTAACTAAGAGCAAAATGGATAAAGCAGCCCCTTGCTAAGTGAATTTTATCAGAATGCTGGCTACTGTAATGTGGTTCTAAAATGTGCCCCCTTTACATGTATACAGTTAAAAAAAAAAATGCATGTTTGAAGTGTCATGTTAGATGATAAACTATGTTCTGCTGCATATTTTATGCAAAGCTAAAGGTCCTGTACTTTTCTGTGAAAGCAATGTCTAACTATAGTTCTAGGAGACATGGCCTAACCCTTCCCTGCCAGAGTTGTCCATTTTTTGTAGGGCTGCAACTAAGAATTATTTTCATAATCCATTAATTGGCCGATTTCTTTTTTTTATTAACTTGGATAAAAAAATAATAAATCCCATCCTTAATTTAAAATAAAATACACAAATTCGGTGTTACAAAGTTTACTTCAGAATAAAACTGCATGCACAATTTTTTGCAATCGCACTGCACTGGAACGCCCGGCATTGCGCTACAGTGCGCTCCAGTGCAGCCAATCACCCTTTGGGTGGAAGACATGATTGGGGTGCCATTGAAATGAATGGCACTGCAAAGCACCTCCCGCAGCAGAATTTGTCAGGCCGAAACCAAAAATAACTTTTTTCCCATCTTTTATTTAAAAAAAATGTAAAATAATTAATTGTATTGTAAGTACATGGCACTTGAATAGCTTCAGCCAGGGAATGACAGCTGCCATTGGCAAGATTCCACAAATGGCTGAATGTAAATACAGAAGGTAGTGGGCTGGTGCAATAGCCAATAGCAGGCTGGCTATTGCACCCTTCCCACTGCTTGCTGTGCCCTCCTCCCAGCTTGAAAGAGAGAGCCAGGGGATCCAACCAACTAATCGATAATGAAATAGTTGACAACTATTCTCATAATCGATCAGTTGGTTGCAGCCCTAATTTTTTGTACACGTTAGGCCTTGTTCACACCAAATGCGGAGCAGATCTGCACGAGTTTCTGCACACGCAGTGCAGTGGGCTGTGCCGCGTTTTTGTTAAAAAATTAAATATATATTTAAAATGGGCTTTCAGTGCGTTTGCATGTGTTTTTGATGCGTTTGCATGCGTTCCAGAACAGGTAAAATAGGGCCTGCTGCCGTTTCTTTACCTGCTCTGGAACGGAACACTGCAATGTAAACTGGAGCTAAAAATACCATTGGAATACATTGAACGCAGTTTTGCTCCGGTCTGTAACTGCTCTGCTCCTGGAACGCGCTTGGTGTGAACAAGGCCTTAAAATGCACATTTTAGGCCTGAAGATTACTTAACCCCCTCAAAAAAAAAATTGTATTTCCTGTAATCAGAGACCCAGGTAAATAAAACAGTGGCAGTTGTAATTTTTTATGCTATATGAAATTGCAACATTTTATCAAACTTTTATCAAGTATTTTCGTAAAAAAAAAAATAAAAACATTTTAAAAGTTATTTTTCTAACATAGAAACACAATAAATCAATGAATTTTATGGTAAAATATAAAAGATAAGGTTGTGTTGAATAAATACATAGCAAACATGTCAAGCCTGAAACCTCCACATGCCTGTGAAACAGCAACAAACTACGGTACCCAAAACTGTTCATAGGCAACCCTTTACAGGTCATCAACTTAAGAGTTGACAGTGACGGATGTCCCTAGAATTATTGCTCTCACTCCGGCATGTGGGGCGATACCCAGTGTGTGCAGTTCATTCATCATCATCAGATGTAGGCACACCCGACACCCACATTTATGCATTCATTTTATGTATTTTTAAAATTGGATTTTGTTTAATTTTTTTGTTTTTTTAATTAACTTTAGCACGTGTGAAGTGACAGGTACTCTTTAAGGAGTCATTAGGAGTCTATTAGCTCCCTAACATCACCTTTGCCATCAACTGAAGCTAATCAACCACAAATTGTGCTCTAGAGGCCAACTGTGCCTGCCCTTCCCATCTGTCCCTCCAGCGAGCGATGGAGGGAGAGAGAGAGAGAGGAGGGGGAAATCCCTGCAGAGGGTGGTAACCGCCAGTCACCGCTCACTGCAGGGACAAGAAGTTTGTGAGCTGAGTGATCAGCAGTTTGTGATCGCCCAGTTCTCAAGCTATGGAGCCGGCGTGTGAAAGCCACATTGTCAAACGCCGGCTCAAACTGTTGGGAAGTGTACATTTTACTTATGCAATACTTCTCTTTAATATTCAGACACTTGCATAGGTGCTATGCCCTCTGTATGCCTTCAATATAGGAGGAGGAAGCAGCATATAAATTAGTTACAGGACTTTATCCTAGAGTCAGGGAACTTCCTTTCCTAGATAGGATTGAAATGTACCATTTTGTTTTTGGAAATATAGTTTCATATTAAAGCAAACCAGTCATTTAATTAAAGAAAAAAAAAAGGCACAGAAGGCAATAGATAGTGTGAAAGTAAATTACAATGTAGAATAAGTTTCACATTACCATTTATTGTTAAATACAGCCTCCTCCGCATTGCCTATTTACTTCACTGCCAGAAAATCAATCTGCAGTACAGCAAACATATTCTGCCCCAATGCATGGAATGCTGAAACGTCTGTAAGATGTATTACCAATGACATCTTCTAAGACAACCACTGGTAGCCACATACAATCTATACCTACAGGGTTATTCACTTTCCAGGTCAGCTATGTTGTCCTAGATTGTTCACTTCTCCTGCTTCCTCCAAACTCTTCACCCTTTTGTGAATAACCCTGATAGAGGTTGCATCATGTCATTTATACTCCTATCTAACACTTCAGGAACTCTTCACAGATCTTTACTAGTGTGGAGATACACTTGCAACCTGGAACAAGAGCACTAATACAGTACGTGATCCATTTAAAAATATTACATATGCTCACAGCTATATTTTTCTCTGTTACAGCACAACAAGAAGGGATCTATTTATATAAAAAGAAGATTGCATAGCTATATGCCCGGTAAACTGCGTGTACATTGATTCTATGCAGATTATCCAACTTTTGTGAGAATGGGGCACATTCAAAAACCTAAAGGAAGGTAAAGTAATGATTTACACAGGTTTGTCTCTTGTCCAATGCAAGTCAATGAAGCTGCATTAGATGTGATGACATCAGTGGTCTTTAGACCGCCAGAGCCCAGGTGGAGAAGAGCAGTGACATGTGGTACCTTTCATCCTGGGTGAGGCATTCCCCATGCCCGCCCCAGCCCATCCCGTCAACGCCCCCATCCTGCTCTGCCCCCAACCCAGTCACCAAGCTATGTGTGGATGAGGGAGGGAGGAGACAGGGAGGTGCCTCCCTGTCCCTCACTTGCTTGTCACTGCTGAGGCATCGAGATCGATGTCCTCAGTGTTTTTTTTATTTTTTATTGGACAGCTTGGACCAATGGCACTTTGTCATTGGTCCAAGCCATCCACAGAGCTCATGCCTCTAACACAGAGTAGAGGCTGTGACAGCTCTCGTCTCACCAAGTTAGGTTACACAAGAAGTGGGGAAGCCTGCTGCTGTGTAACCTAACTTAGTTGCCAAAAGCCGGATGCAGCGCCGCCTGTAATTAACAGGCAGCGCTCCGTCCATGACAGGTTATACAGCGTGGAGGCTTTCCTTGCTGTGTAACCTGTTACAAGTCGCTCTGAATAGAGAAAAAGCTGTCAGCTTCACACTTGAAGCGGACAGCTTTTTCCTCCATATGCTAGGTGAGGCTCTGCCTCACCTGAATCCCGACTGCACGTCCCTGGAGAAGTGGCTGCAGGAACCAGTCAACTAGCCAGATGGAATAGAGGATCAGGATAGTAAATCTGCCTTATTTGAGCCCTCGGGACAAAAAGAGCAGTTACCCCCTTGCAGTGCAGGGGTTGTCCCACTGCAAAGGTCATTTTTTTAAATTCCCGGAGTTTTTCTTCCTCAGCGATTTCCATTGTAAGGCCCAAATACTGTAAAAAAATTCCATTATACTGATTAAAAAAATGGCAGTACTGTGACCCTAATAACTTGTTCTATTGCAAATATAAGCAAAAGCAAGTATTTGCAAAATATGAAGTTGGAATATCACTAGAACAGAGCTGGGCAAATCACTGCACAAAGCAGAAGCAAATCAATGTATTCTGGGTGCATTGACTTCTCGTCTCCTGGGATTCCTCGTGCGATTTTCTAATAGGCAATGGGGTGAAATTGAGCAATTTTTTTGTTTCATTACTACAGTCAAAAAAGTTAAAAGGCACCGGATGGAAAATAATTTTTGAATGAACAAAATTTTAACAGTGAATGTGTTTGTTTGTTGTTTTTTTTTTTGGGGGGTACTCCATTTATTTCAAAATCGAATGTTAAAATCAATTGAGAGTTCAAATGAAATGTATCAAGTCTGCGATGACATTATTGAATGTTCTGACATGAATGTTCATATGAAAATCTACCAGCGTGTGGCCACCTTAACTGTACAGTGTATAAATGATTAGTGTTATAGTGCATCAGCGATAACTAGCAGATTGCTATTGTTCGGCAGCAGTAAAAATCGCTACCTGCAGTGAGAAAACATGGTTCATAAATGTACTTATTGACTGTGTTTTTAAATACGGTTTTGGTTCAAATTATTTTTTTGTATCAGGACAAGTAGATCGTCATGAGGGACAAGTAAATCGGGCCCCGCTTTAGTCCTAGGACAAGCCGTTTTTTTTTACATTTTCCACACCCCTGTAAAACAAACAAATTTTGTACCCCCCCTCTCCTTCGGGAAAAATATTTCCAGCAATGGGGACAAAGTGACTACTTAACAATATTCTGTAGTAGCCATTTCATGATATTATTAAAGAGTTAATAAACCCTCAGCGTATTTTTTGCATATATGTACTGCTAGCGAGCAGTAGATATAAGCAATAACTATTTAAAAATCCGTGTCTTCGCCGCGCGCTCCCGTCCGAACATCCGAAGAGTCTCGGGCGGCCGCAAAGGATCTTGGGGCGGGCGCATGCGCAGTTCAGATGTTCGGCCGGGAGACGAGGAGAGACACAAGGTAAGTCTATGGAGCAGCGTGCATCCACACAGACTCCGTGGGACATCAGAGGAGGACAGAGGAGTCAGCGCTGGATCGGAGACCCGCACCCAGCGCTGGAGGGATTGATGAAAATGACAGTAAGGAAGAAGATGGTCGGATTAAGAGGCATGATTTAAGGTAAGTCCTTACACTAACATTGGGGGGAGGGGAAAAAAATCCTTTAAAATGTCACTTTAATAGTGATAAAAAGATTGTATGTTGATCTACTGAGCGATCTCGCCCATACATGGCCAATATTAAAAAGGGGATACAAGCAAGTTCATTAGAGTTAATGGGAACATATATTGGATTAATGTTTATTTAATAATAGTGTATGGTGACAGCTTCCAATCTCTTTTTACTGATTTCACTACCAGAACCTGACTGGAACATTATTCTGAAAGCAAAAGGTACGCAGATGATGAAATTTATTTGCCATTCTAGTTGCAGTCTGTCCCCATTGGGGAAATGTCACATCACTTTCTATGGGGACATCTCTCTAGGTCACAGACCAGAACTAAAATCAGAACAGGAGGTTTATCCCATACCCACTCTGAAACAAAATAAATCAAGGTTTTAGGTGTCACAATCAGATTGTGCAGTAGTGAGGCAATGAACGCCCCTGACTATTAGAAGAGATGGTGATCGCTGAGGAGATGAGCCGCCACAATGAACAATTTGCAGATGAGAATGGCTTCCTTCCTGTGAAGAAGAGGACAGAAAGCTTTTATCGTACATGCATCTTATCCTTCCGTTGTCTGACTGAGAAGTCCATCATGGCAGGTCCCGGTAGAATAACCAAAATGTACTCCACAGATATATGCTGGTTTCATTGTTGTGTACTACAGTAACAATACCTCACTCACTCACTATAGCAACTTAGCAAACAAGTGCACCATGAACACACATGCTGAAGTAGCAAAGAAGCCTGCATGAGCTTTCCTTCAATCCTTAACCCCTTCATGACTGAGGCCTTTTTTTCATTTTTTTGCACCCATGTTATATTCCACATTTTAGGCCTAAAAATTACTTAAAACCCCCAAGCATAAAATGGTGGCAGTTGAAAATTTTTATGTTGCACGATATTAGCACAACTCCTTATCAAACCCCAACATTTTTTGAAAGATGTACTTAAATGCCCCGAAACACAATAAAATACCCATTTTTTTCATAAAATATAAAAGATGAGGTTACAACGAGTAAATAGATACCCAACATGCCCAGGTTAAAAATTGTGTGCGTCCGTGAAACTGCGACAAAATTCAGTACCCCAAAAAGTCCATAGACGCTTTAAAAAAGCCCCCACAGGTCATCAGTTTAGAGATACCTAAAAATACTGGCCCTAGAATTATTGCTCTCACTCTGGTGTGCGCGGCGATACCCAGCATGTGTAGCGCGTTCGTCAATTTCATACGAAGGTGCACCCGACGCGTGTTTACATGGCGACGCGTGTGCTCGCGGGGGACTTTCAAAAAAATTTGATTTATTTTATTTAATTTTAAAAACTGTTTTGTTTTTTTTTAACCTTGACTGCTATCACATGGGGGGGCTTACATGCCCCCCATGCGATAGATGGTGGTGACAGGTACTCTTTAAGGTGATGCTGGGGGTCCGAAAGTCTCCCAGTGTCACCTTTACACTGGAAATAAGCTATTGAAGTGCAGATTGCACATCAATAGCTTATAGCTGGGCTTCAGGAGCCCAGAACTGACAGCCCAGGGACCGGAATGCTGCAACCTGCATCGCTCCCGGTCCCATAGAACGGGGAGGGGGAATCGACGAACGGAGGTTCATCCATCTCCTCCCCAGCTTCCCGCCGACACCAGAGAAGCCGGTCCCGGGCCCGTAGGAGGGGCAACGGAGCCTGGGTGTGCCGGGCGGGGGTGGCCCCTTCACGAGACTGTAGAAGCGATCTGGTGACAGCTGAGTCGCCAGAAATCGCTCCTATTGTAAAGCCGACTGTCGGCTTTTGCAAAAGTTGTCGGGAGTCTGTTTAAACAGCCCCGATGCTGGCGACGTACACTGTACGTCGTCAGTCGTGAAGGGGTTAAAGAAGAACTCCGGGAATACATATTCCTAACCCCCGCACTGGAAGGGCTAAGTGCTTGTTTTTGTCTGGGGTATAAAATAACAAAAAGTTATACTCACCCGAACCTTAGCTCCACCTGGCTGCTAGACCAGTCCTTCCACCCCCACTCCAGCGGTCTAAGGATCCTGGAGTCATCACATTCTATACAGTGTATAGGAAGTTTGTAAACTTACTTATTGAAGATGTCCATAGGATGTGCACTGACACTTTTTCACTCAGCTCAATGAAAATGCGCTTCCTTGTGTCACAACTTTCAGAGCCTGTACTTCTGAATGACAACTCAACATCTGAGCAATGTGACATTATCATTGCATGCTGGAAACAAAGCATGATGGGATATGTAGTCTTGAGAAATCGAGATTGCATCACATCAAGCAGCAGAGAAAGAGACACAAAGCATACTGGGAATCCAGGAAGCAATGCGTGATGGGATATGTAGTCTTGACAAATCTAGATTGCATCACATCAAGCCTGCAAAACGACGAGGGAGCATGGAGTCGGCTTCCCGGCCAATCAGGAAGCCGGCAGCGTGTAATGACTCGCTGCCCTGCTTCCGGATTGGCCGGGAAGCTGGCCAATCAGGAAGCTGAGCGCCGTGTAATGACGCGGCACCCAGCTTTCCGATTAGTGCTCGCCCAAATACTCCAGTACTGAGTACTCACCCAAATCCTCCATCTGCACGGTAAAAGGCATACTGCCACCTTGCCCATGGAGGGAAAGGCGACAATGTCTCTAGAAAAGGCATTTCCAGAGCCCCTAAAGGCCTATTCACATGCATCAAAACGTATGCATGTTGCTGCATAAAGATGCATTACAACAGGGGGAGGCAAACTCTGACACTTCAGCTGTGGTGAAACTACAAATCCCACCATGCTTCTGCCTCTGGGAGTCATGCCTGTGGTTGTCAGTCTTACAATGCCTCATGGTACTTGTAGTTCCACAAAGTGGAGGGCCCAGGATGCCTACCCCTGCATTACAAGTAGAAATCCCATTCTTTCCTAAGGGGCTGGTTCACAGTTTAGCAGATTAGTGTGCAAGGGAAACTATATGGGTCTATTCACACCTACACATGTGCACACTATGCATGCTGCAACGTACAGGGGGCCATATGAATCCTGTCTTAGGGCTTGTTCACACGATGTCCGGACTAGATCTGGTCCGGATCTGGAGCAGATCTGCAGACGCGGTGCTATGTGTTTTTGACGCGTTCCAGTTAAAAAAAATTTTTTTTTTTGGGTTGGAGTGGGGCTGTCAGTATGTTAGCTGCAGTGCGGTGCATTTTCGTTGCGTTTGACGTGTTTGTGCGTTTCCAGACCAGACAGAATGTGACATGCAGCATTTTCTCTGTCCGGAGCGGAACAGACTGCGCACGTGAGAACTGTAGCCCATAAAACACATAGGGATACATTGGGATGAATTTTGTGTGCAGGAGCACATGGTTCTGGTCCGGACACAATCCGGACGTCTTGTAAACAAGCCCTAAAACTGTCCCTCACAGATCGTTACTCCTCTGCAGCCAGCGCTGAGATCTGGTGTGTCGGTGACCCAGGAAGCAGTGATGTCACTCCCCTGGTCATGTGATGGTGCTCAGGCCTAGAGCCTGAATTTGCCCAAGTCTGCGCAAAACTGTCACTGACAATTATTTGTGGCTGGTGCATTCCCGGCCCATTTGTGACAAGGGAATACACCTACCACAACTGACTGGACCAGAAGGGAGGGTGTCAGTTATAGTTTTGCATGGGTTTGGGTAAACATTGGCTCCAAGCTCCCACTCATCACTAATAATGAGAACAAGAAATCTACCATACATGACAGGTATGCATGTATCTTCCTGTATTAAAGCTGAACTCCACTGTAGTGCTTTGTGTATTTCTTCCAGATCTGTGCAGTAATCCAGTGTAAATGTTGCCTTTGTGCAGGAGCTTCCTGTAATACAGACCAGTCACTGCTGTTGTGCAGGGTGACTGGTCTTGTATCCCCCCCTCATGTAGGTATCCCCTAGTGGGTGGGGCCTGCTGGGTAGCTCCCACAGCTCCGCTTTCTCTAGGAGCTATGCAGAGCACAGTGGTGATGTCACTGCTACTTTTAGAAAGTAACATCTGGGTTAGTAAAGGTATTCGGCACACACACATTGAATTTATAACCTCTGTGGCTATTGAGCCAGATATATTTGAATGAAGGTTTTTGTGGCCAGAGTTCAGCTTCAATATGCCCCCCAAACCCCCAGCTTATTGGGCGCAGCCCCGTCTCACCAGCGCGGTATTGGAAGCCAACAGGAGAAGGAGACTGATCCGCAAGCTCCAGCCGAACGACAACCAGTGAAACACTCATATGTTTGGCCAGACACGGTCGGGGAAGGAACGGAGGAAGAATCACAACAACAGCCAGGTACCGGAGACTCCGACTATTCTCTCTGCGTTCTCAGAACCGCACGTCCGGAATTGAGAACCCGTGACCCCGTCTGGGACTTTTCATTGGCTGCTCACCATGACTTGCCAAAGATCCTCGTCCGCCATGATTGATCATGGAAAACAATGTAAACAAGCTGGAGACTGAAAGATACCTGCATCGTCGTTTTATGATAAGTCACGATAGTTATGGAAATATTTACGGACACTGCTTTCATTAGTAACTTGTGCCCGCGTAGCTGGTGCTCGCACAAAGAACACTATACCAGCGGGTTATTTATTCTGGTAAATAGATACGTGCCCTTTCTGTCACCATTACTGCGCCATTTCTCCCTGCATTTGACACGGCCTAGGTCTCCAGAAAAATGGCGGCTGCTGAGAGCATTGCCAGGCCTCTAGTGTATAGAACGCTTGTGTTGTGGGGACCTGTCAAAGACAGAGGAGAGCACTGCAGCTGCTGTCCGAGTTGAGGGTGAGTTGGAGTTTGATACTTACAAAGACATAACAATAGGAAAGGCTGCTGAATAGAAACTGGAGATGTTCGCGTGTAAATAGACACACACTGGTAATAGAATTCCTGAGATGACCCGGAATAAGAAGCACATAACAATTTCTATTAATGGGCTGTAGATCTGGATAAACTCCCAATCACATATGATCACAGGTCTCCTAAGCGGAAGTGTCACATAAACGTTTTACCCCTGCAACCAATCAGATTCTGGCTGTCATTTATTCATGGCAGGGTAATGCTAGAAAAGAAAGAGCTTATTGCTTGTTCCAGAGGCAGTGCAGATAGTTCTGTTAAAGCTAATACAAAGTTGATACGTCTCCCTGATCGTCAGAGTTCAGTTTAAGTGGATTTGAACCTGCAGATGTGGTATCTCTCTGAGTGTAGTTCCACTTTTTGCAATCATTTTACCCCACCATGTGTTCCTATTCATACAGGTTCCCCAAAATCTTTTTTTTTTTAAATCTTACTTTTTAGATGTTTCCTTGGCAGGCCTTTGAGCATATTTTTTTTTATAAGTTATGCAATGTGAATGGGAACATGTTAGAACTATAAAGTAGGTGTTATCCCAGTTTGGCTGCAACATGGAAATACACTCTAAGGCAGCAGTCACCAACTGGTGGTCCCTGAGAAAATGTTGATGGTCCCTGGGCCCTCTACCAGCACTGCCACACCTTATATATATATATATACACACACACACACATACATACATACAGGGCTCAAAATATCAGGACCTGAGCTACTAGCCAGGCCTTAGGAGTTAATCGCCACAAGTTGCCCCACCTAACCCCTACCCTGCCCCGGCCGTACTTCCGCCAGCTCAGCAGTGTGACGCAAAGTACAGAGATCAGTAACAACACTGAGTGCAGAGTTCAGTGGTGTAATGCCGAGTACAGAGGTCAGTAATGTAACGCACAATACAGAGGTCAGTAATGTAACCCACAGTGCAGAGGTCAGTAATGTAACGCACAGTGCAGTACAGAGGTCAGTAATGTGGAGCACAGTACAGGGGTCAGTAACGTAACGCACAGTGCAGTACAGAGGTCACTAATGTAACGCACAGTGCAGAGGTCAGCAGTACAGAGGTCACTAATGTAAAGTACAGAGGTCAGCAGTGTAAGGCAGAAAGAACAGGGACTTACAGTGCACATAGCTGATCTGATTTAGGTGCCCTCTTCCTCTCCTGCCCTTTTCCTCTTCCTCTCCTGATTTAGATGCTCTTTACCTGGTGGTGAGGTGGGGAGATAAAGAGATGAATCCTCCATGTTCACAGCTGAAGCCTCCCTTCAGGTCCCGCGCTGCAAAACCTATGAGCCAGCCAATAGCAGCTGAAGTCTTCCTCCAGCCCATGGCAGATGAGGTGGGCGGAGGAAGCTGCAGGTGGCCGGAGTGAAAGGTAGACAGCCGTACTGATTCTTCTCCTCCTTGGCCTCTCTGTAGCTGTCTTCCCTTCACCCAGTGGTGCATTCTGGGTTGGGGCTGCCCTAGGCAAGATTAAACTAGCCCCCCC